>NW_017728922.1:378851-409428 GCF_001723895.1 Crocodylus porosus | reverse complement strand
CCACCCACACAGGGGAGATGAAAACAGCTCGAGGGACCAGAGCCATCCCTGGGCTCTGTGTGTGGAAACCTGAAAGCGCCTGATGCGGGGGAAGGGAGCAGGACCCCCCCACCCAGCCAAGGGCAGCCCTGGGAGCGTACAGACATCAGTCCCCACTGCCACGGCCGGTCTCTGCTTCCTAGTGTGGGCCCCCACACCCCTCACACAGCTGCCCTGGGAACCATTGGGCAAGCAAACCCATGCCCAGCTCCGGCTGCCCCCTGGCCCAGGCACCTGCAGGGGGTGGGGGGAGGAAGCACCGGTGACCCCAGCCCCAGCGACTGCGGTGTGACCTGCTGCCTCTGGGCACGTCAAGCCCAAGGAAACCCCAGCGCTGCCCGGGCACCACGCGCCAGGCAGGATCATGCACCCATGAAGAGCGATGGGCAGGTGAGCGAGCCCCTCTCAGCTCATCCCTGCTGCCCTCTGCCCTGCAGGCCGCCGTTACCTGGATCCCGGCTCTGCAGCGCGCCCACGGGGCTCCTTGCTCCCCAGCTGCCTGGCCAGCAAGTCCTACCCCTGCCCTGCCATCCCCGCCCCAAGAGGGACAGGAGCAGGCGCCAACTGGACACCGTGGTGCCCCTGAAACACAACCCCGGCCCTGCTACGTGACTGTCCCGGGGCAGGGACGGCCCCTCCTGGCTGACAGCCATGCCAGCCAGTGCTGCTCCGCCATGACTCCTGCTGGTTTAACTGGGAGTGGTGCTAGCCGGGGCAGGTGGCCCTCTGCGGCAGGCGCCAGGCACCCCCACGGTCTCTGCGCCTGGGGCAGCTGCTGGGGCTCCAGGCTGGCAAGCTGGCCCTGCAAAAACAGCACTACCCTTTGCGCCTGGGACCCGGCAGGCAGCGCCCCGGTGTGATGCCGTCGTGGGCGCCCGGCGAGCGGAGGCCGCGGCCTGCTTACCTGGAGAGGCCGGGCGCGGCGGTCGGACCTGGCGCGGCAGCAGCGGGCGGCTGTGGAGCGGGCGGGGGTGGAGCGGCCCCCTTCTATACTGGGTGCGACAGAGCTGGATTAGCGCGGGGAGAGCGGTATCCTTTACACCCGCCGGCGGCCGTCGCCGCGCGGTGCCCGCGGCCACCTGTCGCTGCTGGAGCCTGTTCAAAGGACACTCCATTCTTCCCGCTGCCCTCTGCCCGCAGGAGACGGCCCCGAGCAACAGAAAACAGATGATGGTGCTTCTGGCCCCCTGCCCCTCTGCGGGCAACGCGGCATCCCGCCCCGGGGACCTTCTTCACCCAAGGGACGGGGGAAGGCAGGTGCCAGTCTGGACCTGCGCCATGGGAGCGCAGGCAACCTCTTCTCAGGGGAAGCCCCGGGGAGCAAGGGGTGCCCAGGCGCCCTTCCCCATGCCGCCAGCTGCCCAGGGCCCCTCTGCCCTGGGCTGTCGGGGGAGGCAGCGGCGGCTGCACTGCCCTGTGCCCGACAGCTCCTGGGACCTGCCCCATTGCAGAGGGGGAAATCCCCATCAGAGCTCCCAGCAGCGCATCCAGGCTGGAGCAGTGCCTCCGCCCCTGGGCTCAGCATGGTGCTGCTGGGTGCCCCCAGGTGCCCAGTCACCACCCAGCAGGTCGCCTCAGCCCTGGGCCACAGCACGAGCCGCAGCACCCTGCGCATGGGCTGAGGGCCTGTATGGGACCTCCTGCCCCAGGCTCTGCTGGCACCTTGCAGGGCAGGAGCGGGGGGCCAGGGCTATGCACGGGGTCGTCTGCAAGATGCCCCAGCCCCAAATCTGGGCCTTGCCCAGCTGGCGAGTAGAGGTCTTGGCGTCTTGCCATGTGACGGGGCCCAAGAGCTGCAAAGGTGGCCGAGGCCCAGTGGTGCTGGCACCGGACCCCTGGGTCTGCTCCTCACAGGCAAGCCAGAGGGACACCGGGGTGGCTCCACAGCTGGCTGGCCCCAAGCTGCGGCTCCTCCTGGGCTGTTTTGGGGCTGGCAGGGTTCCTAGCAGAGCCTAGGAGTCTGAGCTGCAAAGTCACCTCCGGGTTCCCCGGTGCTGCCCCGTGCCAGGGCTGTCGTCTGGCGGGTCCGCAGCCTCCTGCTGCTTGGAGTTCACAAGCTTTGAGTCATCCATGCTCGCAATCCCAGCGTCTCCCCCACCCTCCCCACACGCAGCCAGGCCCATGGGCTCCGGAGACCCACGGTGCTGGGGATTCAGAGCAGAGCTCCGAGTTCCCATCACCTGTGAGCCGTAGCTTGAGGGCAGCTCGCACCCAGGCCCTGGCATTCCTCCTCTGGGACGCAGCCACTGTTGGGGTGCAATACACGGCCGCCAGCACCGAGCACCCCGAGGAGCTCTGCATCCAGGCTGAGCTGTGCTCTGGGGAGAAGGGGGAGGTGAGATCAGTGCTGCATGATAGCAAAGAGGGCAGATTAGACACCACCCCCTCCAGCCCATGCATGCCAAGCTGGTGCCAGGCAAGGCTGGGATGCCTCCAGGCACTGGCTACACCCAGGGCAAGGGCTGCAGAGTGAGGCCCGGTAGCATCCAGCCAGCACTGTCCACAGGCTAACCCCCCACCCCACAAGCCCTCCAGGCTCCCTTGGCTACCAGGACCCACCCTTTCAGGCTACGGCTCTTCTCCAGTTGCCGGGGCTGCAGAATCCCCCTTTTCCCCAGCAGAGTCCCCAGGAGGGTTCAACAGTTTGGTCTGGCCTTCAATTCCCCACTCTGCCACTGCCCCCAGCAGTGCCCTCTGGTGCATCACTTGCCTCTGTGCTCTCATGAACTGTAGCCCTACCCTGCATCCCAGGGGGCTGCGTGACACAGAGCCAAAAGCCCACGGCACAGCCAGGCCTGCCCCAATGCCCCCCCACCAGGCAGGCTGTCAGCCAGCCCAGGGAGACCCCGTGTTTGTGCAGCCACTTCTGATCCCAGCACAGCTCAGCTGCCAGAGCCAGCTGCAAAACCAGCCCTGGGGGTGAGGGCTCCAAGAGGGGCCTTTCAAGGAGCAGCATCACCCTGGAACAGCCCCCTTCCTCATCATCCTGGAAGATCAGGCTGCCACACTCCCCAGTGCCTGGTGTAAGCCTGGCAGCCAGCCCCCACCTGGGGTTCTGCCCCATGGCAAGCACTGGAAGCACCTCTTTCCTTGTGCCCGCTAGAGGGGACCCAGCCCAGCAGAAGCTCTGCACGGTACAGACCCAGGAGACCAGGCCGGCGTGCTGTCCTGCAGCCTGGCATGCTCGGAGCACTGCAGCCCCTGGAGGCCCGGTAGCAGAGCCCAGCAACCGAGATGCTCTGTCAAGCTGCCAGCTCCATGCTTCTAGCTAGTCATCAGCTTCCTTAACTCTCGTGCTGGGAGTCAGGTTTAATGAGCGGCAGAGCCAGGACGTGGGCACAACTGCCTTCAATTATAAGAGCTCTGCTAATTGCTGTCAGGCTGAAGTCAGAGTGGACACTCCGCTCCTGCTTCCATCTTTGTAGTTTTGGGGGACTGGGTTGCTGAGTCCCAGGAGGATGAAAAGGCAAGTTTGCCAGGGTTTGTCTAGAGCCCGCCAGAGCCCCACTGCTGGGCAGGCAGTGTCCGGTATAGGAGCTGCAATACAAGAAACCCCCTCTGCCTTGGCCAAGTGGGAAGCACGGCTGAAGGAGAGCCCCTGGAAGGCAAGCAAACCCCCTTTTCTTCCCAGCCAGGCTGACAGGTTGCTTTGTCCCCTGGCACCATCTTACTGAGGCTTCAGCAAAACCTTGTCCCCTTTCAACCTCTTCTTTTAAAGAGGTCTCTGCATCCAACCAAGCCTCCCTTCCTGGCCACCAGGCTGCAAAGTGCTGCCAAAACTGCAAGGAGCCGGGGGGGGTGGGGCAGCAGGATATTCAGGCTGTTGCAAATCACACCTAGGAGAGGGGACATTGTGATAAGGTGCAGGGGGTTAACTAGCAGGCATGAATGCCAGACAGGGCACCTGCCTGAGGACTGGTTCTCATATGCAGTCATTAGCACCTGATAGATTACCAGGGTGCTTCAGCGTATAACAAGGGTATAGACGATGCAACTTCCATCCCATTTTGGCTGTATAAGCTGCTGGCGGGCTGGTTGCACAGCGAGCTGAGGCTTTCCAGTTAGAATCACCGCGTTGTTTAATAAGCACCATGTGCGGTCAAGCAGGGCCCAAGCTGAACCATGTGGTGCCGAAGCCTGGCTAACACAGCTACTTGCAACAGGAGCGCCCAGAGACCTCACCTGGGACAGCCTGGACTTGCCTGCAGCTGTGGCTCACTGGAAACCAAGAAGCCCTGTTCTAGCCCTTGAAAAAGGAAGAGCTGGCAGTTAGCCTGCGTCCGCTTCTCATGCCTCATCTACTCATTCTCTCTAGTGCATTCACAGCACGAGCAATGGGGGGTGGAGGCTGAGAGAGCTAGGACCAAGGGAGGAAGGAGTTTGCAACAGCAGAGTTGTTCTGAGAGAGGAACTAGAGCGGCAAGGGGAGCAGGGGGTGACAGGCCACAACCACCAGCTTCCACCATGTATGAGGCAGGGACAGGGGCAGGGACAGCAATGCATGGCTCTGAAGTGCACTGAGCATTTGTGGCACTGAGCTTTGGTCCCGTTATGATCAGGGAGGTGTGGGGTCTGCTCCCAGCAGTGGCTCCAGGCAGGTTTTTTTTTTTTTTTTTTTTTTCTGTTTTTTTGCACCGGTCCTGGAAGCACTGCTATACCAGGTCAATGCATGGAGTGGATGGAGCACGCTCCGATTCCACCAACCAATACCAAAAAGAATCTGCTCAATACAGACCTCCTATGGAGGACATATCAGAGACAATTACCCTGGGGAGCTCGCCTACGTGGTCACGCTGCCACTGCCCAGGTGGAGTGGGAGTGGTCCCAGAGCTGCAGGCAGGTAAACAAGGTTCTTAGCAAATCCCAAGAACCGCATTACGGGTGTCAAACACGTTCCACACCCTCCACTCGTGTCCATCACACCAGCGGGCTATGGTGTTAGGTGCATGCATTTGCAGCTAGCTGCATGCAATCAGGTGTAGCCCAGGGAGCATGGTGAAGGCAAGAGGAGCCAGACAAGTTCTACCAGCTTCAGACAAGCCAGCAACGAAAGATGCAGTGGGGTCTGATTTTTTCATCTCGCTCATCCAGGGCTTCTTGCTAGCAGGGCTAGATATTCTCTCCTCTGCTCCCTGCAGCAGCCAGAACACCCATGAGCCACCTCCCTGCGTCATGTCAGGCACTTGTTGCTGCCTCTTCCCAGCACAAGCCAAGAAAAGAAGAATGAGTCAGTTTGCCTTCCCTGGCACAGCAGCAAGTTAACACCCCAAGGCTATTCCATTCACCTCCTTGGCCCCTTCTGAAGTAGGCCATTTCCCAGCCAACAGTGGCAGGGTTGTGAAGTGGCCTAGCGAGATGCAGGGCTAAGATGCCTGAATGACAGTGGGGAGCAGAGCCCATGGGTGGGGCTGCAGCAGGTCTGCTGCTCAGCACACATCGCATGGAGGTGCATGGAAGCAGGACTCACATACGAAGATGGAGCTGGGGGCTGCGCTGGGGGCCAAAGCCACGCAGAAAGGCAAAAGCATGTTTGGCAGCTGTGAGCCTATAACCCAAGTTTCCAGCTAGCAGATACAGAAGTGGGGACAGACTCTGCCTTCAGGCCACCTTGAGAGGTGCAGTGGAGAGGAAATGCCGTACATGGGGCAGGTTGGGAGGACACAGAGCAGTGGTGCAGTAGCTTTGCTGCCAGCATCCACTGCCCTGTGGAGCAATCAGCACCAGCTTGCAAGGCTCTTCCCTGGGAACCCCTTCCCAAGCCCCTGGGTCTAGATGGGACAGTTTAAAACCAAGCTGTCCCTTAAGTGTCTGCTGTAGGGGGGCTCTAAAGAATGGGAAGTCAATGAGAAAATGCCAAGTGTTTTTTTTTTCCCACTCAGGAACTTGAGCCAGCATCCACATTGGCTCTAGCTGGAAAACAGAGTGTCCTGGGGATACTTGGCATAGCATCAAGCATGCCAGTTCCCTAGCTACGCGGTCATCACAACTCTGAGCAGCACACTTTAACCTTTATGCTTTTCATGGGCTTGAGAAACCTCATCACACAGCCAGACCTTGTCCATTCTCCAGGAAACTTTATACCTGGTCTAAATTGAGCATCGCAGCAGGCTGCAAGGCAGATGGCCTCAAGATTCAGAACGAGAACAACGATCCCAAACTGAATCCAGGCCACAGCACTGTAACTTAAGACTGTGTGCCTGTGCTGGTCGGGGTGAACCCAGCCATGTAGTCAACAGCTTCTTAATTGCTTCCATCAGCACTAAGAACTTCCCCAGACATGATCAGAGGTTGTTGGGATAGATACCATTCAGGGGATGGGGGAAAAAAGTCCCAACATTGTGGAAATGTGACTGCTCAGAGCTGTGCCACATAGGAAACGCATTAGTGATGCTGGTGGTAGCAAGATCCCCAGGTGCTGATCTCAAGCAGTCAGGAAGGTAGGAGCAAGAGGACTGTATCCTGGAACTTCTCTGAACACTCAACAACCTGACAGCCACCGCTTAACTGCCTGCCAGCAGCAGTGGTACCAAGACATCTCCCAGCACATGAAGCACGTGTCATTCCATGCAGCAAACATGACCTGGAAGCTGTGGAATTTAGAGAAGCAAATGAACACAAACAGTCCGCTTGCCAGCCAGTAGCCAAGTTTTTATCAGCAGAAAAGTGAGGTTCTCCAGACATGGCATTTACTGTTGTTGACTTTGTAAACCCAGTCAACAAGGAAAAGGGAGCAAACCAGAAGGAAGACAGTGGCCTCATTCTCTGGCTTCAAAGATGCCTTCGCTAGTGAACGCACTTGTCTTTTAGTAGTCATGCTCAGGAGCAGACCTCTCACTTCCCACTTCTCTGGGCTTCAGCTAAGCATTTCAGTCTTTGTTGCTAGTAAGGATCTCTCTCCTCCCTCTCCCATTCCAGCATTCTTCTTCAGCTTCCTGCTCTCCAGGAAGGCAAATTCTGCACGTTCTTTTCAGAGAATGCCCTACCCTGGGAATCTGGCAATGCCTCTCCACACTTTGGGGAAGGTAGCTGGGCCCTGCTCTTACATGTGCCGTAGGAGTGGAAGTATTTGCTGTCAGCTACAGACTTGGCCTCCCTGCGCTGGCTGCACCTCCCAAGTGGAAGAGGTGGGCTACTCTGTTTGCAGTAGAGCATGTCTGTTCCTTAAGGGACATTTCCTACCACCCCAAGAACTCTCACTCCTGAGGGCAGCCAAAGCAGAGGAAGACCAAAGGCAGTGCACTTTGCACCAACCACCGTGAAGGGCCTACCCCAACTCCAGCATCTGGCTTTGGCTACCCTCTGAAACTACCCTCATCCCAGTGAGACCACCATAGAGAATCCTGGAGCTACACCAAGCTTAAAGGATCACTTAAACTGGAGATTGTACACCTGAGTAGCATCTAAGTATTCTAGTCCTTAAGCCAATACAGGGAAGATGAGCCCACAACAAGCCCTTGGATGCCTTTCCAGGGGGGCTTGCTGATACAGATGCTTCGGTGAGCCTGGAGTTAGCACTTATTGAAGCGAACAGGGCAGTTCACATCTCGACTGCCCCCATTTGCTAAATCTAGTTTGTTACATGCCACCACGTTCTCAGCAACCGTGATGCCTGGAGACTGATTTCTGACCCAATGCTTCCCTTCTGGAAAAGGCAGCTAGACAGAGATGGCTACACCCCTTGTCTGTGAAGGCAATCTGGATTCAAGCTGCCTTCCCAAGGGAAGGAACTGAGGCCTAGCAGTTAGACTCATCAGCTCTACTAATCCCTTTCATTCTCTTGACACAAACAATATTTTATTTGTACACAATATCAAAGCCTGGCTCAATCGTAACAAGCTGGGCCAGGATGTTACTAGCCACCCCCAGCACATCTCAGCCAGGTGCCTCAATGAAATTACACTACTCAGAATAAAATAAGGGAGACAGGAGTGAGTTCAGAATAAGGAGTCCCAAGTAAAAAAAAAAGAGAGAGAGAGAGAACAGTTTCCCGCTCCACCCTGGCGGCTGGGAGGGGATAGCTCCCATGCCCCACACTGCTTTGACACGTATCAGCACCGGAATCTGTCTGAAAAGTTGGGAGACCTTGGTGTTGTCAGTGGCTGGTCACTGGGCTTCACTTCCACGCTACGGTACTTGCGAACTGGGTTTGCCTTGTGCACCTGCAAAAGATAAGGGCAAAGGAGGGTGACAGTTGCTGGGGGTCTAGCTGCACTCATTTCACTTCCACCACAATGCAAGATCAGCCACCCACTGGATGCAGCTAAGGGGGTCGTTGAGGCACGAGAGTAACGCCCGTGCTCAAGATGTGGGGACCAACACCCAAAATCAACAGGATGTTCTGGGGGAGCACACAGGTGCTCTATGCAAGGCGCTGCTGCCCAGGCTGTTTTCTTAGTTTGGTCCAAGTGTCGCTCTAGGCACATCTGTATGGCACAAGGCAGTGCCAGGCAGAGGCCTCAAGCTCTGGAACAGGAAGCCGCACAGGGCTTGAAATAAGGTGGCTAATACAGCCCGGCTTTAGACCTAGCAGCGAAGCAAGGAGACAGAGGTCAAAGTTGGCCTTGACAGCCTCAGGAATTAACTTCAATTCAATGTGCTCAGTTCAGACAGCAGTGCATTTAATATATTACAAAACCCAGCCAGACTGTTGTGGCCCTTGCCCAGAAAAGCCTGCTCATTTACCAGTTCTTGTCTCAGCCTGGCAACTTCTTCCTTGCTTTGTTCCTCCACCTGCTGTCTGGCCTCTTCTTGAAGCCTCTCTTTTTGGGCTTCCAACTCAGCCAATCGCTTTTCAAATTCTTGCCGCTCTTTAGCCCTCTTCTCTGTTGCCAGCTCAAAGCTGTCAGGAACTACAGAACCAGAAAGGCTCTCTAAGTTTAGAAATAAAAAGGATAGCATTGGTGCAACCAGACAGCAGTCACCCAAAGCACAACAGTGTTTTAGGCAAATGGTGCTGGGATTTGGGGAGGCAAAGAGAGAAATTGTGCTCATATGCATGTAAAGAGCTCAGATGCCAAGTGCAATTACCCCAGACATGGCAAAGATCTCACCCCAGACAGGGAATACAGATGCTGGCCACTGTAAACAGCTTTATAAAAATGGACTCCGCTCTACCTTCTATAACAGTTCCCAGTCCCATAAACACAAGCCTTGGCCACCTCCATCTTTACAAATGGAAAGAGAAAGGAAGACTGGCAGCTGTTATGGAAAAGCCAGCTGTCACTACAGGGAGCTCCTTGCATGCTCTTTACCCTTATCCCAAACTAGTATCCATCAATCATCTGCCAATTGCAACATAGCTGTTAATGCAGCTGCCATGTTAGAGCGGGGGTGGGGGGGTAAGGAAGAGGAAACTCCTCCACTCCCTGGGGACACAGGCTGTTGGGAGGATTTGTTGATTAAGTATTGCACAAGCACTATTGGCCACGTGGAAGCAGAGGCAACAGCAGGTCTGAAGGCTATTTAACTGTCAGCCCTCCAAGGCAGGCCAAGGCAGCATGGCAAGGGGCTGTAATTCCACCTGATAATGGCTTGTTTTCTTTCTTTGGAAGGAAAGGCTCCTGGTGCACCACCGTGTTGGGACGAGCTTTGAAACAGGCAGCCTCTTTCTGTCGTTTCAGGTCTTCTTTGATCTGGGAGGGGAGAGAGAGCTTGTCAAACCCTGAAGTAATGAACACACCCCATCACTGAAAAAGCCAGTATAGACTTCAGGTTTAAACAGCTGGAACACAAAGCTTGAAACCTCAAAAGGAACATAGCCCAGCAGCTACTGCCTGCCTGTTCCTGTTGGGTAAGTGGCTGGGAGAGCAGCTATGGAAGCTGAGTTTTGCAAGGTTTTTGCAGCACTGCAAATTCCAGTATCACATGGACTAAGTGACACCACACAGCTCTTACACAGCACTTTTGCTAGTACATCTGAAAGCCTTTTCCAAAAAGGTGGTGAGCAAAGAGTTCCCATTGAGCATGCCTACTGGGGAGTCACTAACAAGTGCCTACGGACTGCCGATAAACCTGGCAGTTTGACTTTCCCCTTTAGGGCTGCCGGTTTTGGCAGGAGGCTGGTATTTACATCAAGATAATTCATCCAACAGCCATTATCAATAGCCATTTATGAGATGCAACAGTAGAAACACTAAATGAGTCAGGATACAGAATGTGCATGTCCCATTTCTGCTCAAGAAAGACACTTCAGGTAGAAGCCAGACTTTTTCAAGCATGGCTAGGAATCAGGTTGCTGCAGTCCAATGCCTTCAGTCATTGTCCCATTAGTCTTACCTGTTGCTTCCAGTTCTGTAACTTTGTAGCTCCCCGTTCATCGATCTGGAGGTGGAAGGGTTCAGGTTGCGTTGGGTTTTTCACCCTTTTTTCTGGCAGGTTGACATGGTCAAACTGAGGCAGGGGGAGTGCTTTGAACTTTGGAACCTGCAAGAAAAGTTGCAAAATAGCGGTAAAGCAGACAGCTGGGCACGAGGGCTAGTCAGGCCAAGAACTTGCTTTAAAATGTTCAAGTGGCAGATTTAAAACAATTAAGAAAACACTCTGTGCACACAGCCCATCCAGTTCTCTAGCATGGGGGAGGCCACAGCTCATGTTTTCAAAGGAAGTTACATGCACAAACTCCTATTGAAATGCAATCTATCCTGGGCACTTCCCTCCCTTAGGCACTTTTGAAAAAAAACTCAACTCCAAAAAAAGCCTGTCTTAATCTGAACACTTCTCTCTTACATCTTTCTTAAAAGCATCTACTAGCAGCCATTAAGCTTTATGGCTAAGTGACCTGGTCTGAACACGAAGACTTGGAAGTCAGGCTGCACTGCATTAAGCCTCAGCTTTGGCAATCCCACACATTTCTCAGCACCTACCTCCTCTTTCTGCAGCTCTTCAATTTTTTTCTCCTTTTGTATTAGTTTCTCTCTGTCTCGAGCATCAAAAGAGAAGGGGCAAACTTCCACATGCCTCTGCTCTGGGACTTTAGGCTTGAAGGGCACTCCATAGTGTGGCATAGGGTTAGCTTTGATTGCTGGTACCACCTCCTGTTCCTAGACAGCGGCATTAGAACAGATATGAAAAGGCCCCTAAGCACAACAGGTCCCAACCAACATTCCCAGATGACAGCAAACATAGGGCTTTTGGCAAAGGAGAAAGATGCCAAGCGCTGCTAAATTTAAGGATCAAAGACAGACAGTAGCTTTGCTTAGCTGGTAACACATATACCCAGCGAGGACTGAGAAGGGTGACATCCCAAATGCAAAGAGACTAAATGCAAGTATCACTCCTGAGACTGCCTGAGCCACAAGCGAGGATTTTGCACTGTTCCAAATTCTGCAACTCAGAGGCTTGAGTGTGGTTTTTCAACTCAGTGCAAGGCCCCTTCCTCTGCACAGGACAGAGGAAGGAGCATGCACCTTAGCTAGAAAAGCCTTCTTCCTACCCCCACATTATAGAAAAAAAAAAAAAAAACAACAACAACGCAGATCCCCGGCACCCTCTTCCTTTCTCCACAGTGGAGCACGCACAGCCAAAGTCTCCTGCGACTCCAGAAGCAGTGCAGCATCCCTCAAATGGAAGAATTTGCAGTCACTCCGGCAGACACTACTAGGGCTCTGAAGGACTGATGTCTGTGACCAGGTAGTCTGTTTTAGCGAGGAGGATTAGTCTCCATAGGGTGAGTAATGACAATTGGATTTTTGCAAGCAAGTGACCAGGGCAAAAAGGCCTTAAACTACTCCTTGCACATCCTTGTGGAAAGGCAAGGAGATAGTCTGACAGAACCATCATTACTACTTGAAGTCCTGCTATGTACTGGCACCCAGCAGTCTCCAAAGGCTGTGTGATGCAAAAGACCTCAGCTGCCATACTATAGAGCCTAGAAACTCTCTCACCTTTTCTTCCTCTCGAGTAAGCGTTCGGACTCTGTCCTTCAAGGCAAAGGCTGGGGATTTGGGAACTGTAACAGGAAGTGGCTTCTTTTCTGGAACGCCCTAATAAGGAGAAAAAGGAAGAAGTCGGACACCTTACCTCTAGCTAGGCAACAGCTGAGGAGAGCAACTTGGTGTAAGAGAAGATAAGGATACCCTGCAGTTCGTCCCTGATGCAAGACAGAACATTTGGAGCCCTCTAGCAGATACTAGTTGTACAGCACAGCTAGTAGAGAGGTACACTCCAAAGTGCTACTGCCCCCCCAGCAGTTTTTCTACACTGGCCAGAAATGCCTTGCACAGATTCTTACCACGACATCCTCTAAGATTTTAGTTGGGCATGGCCTGGAATGGAATTCAAAGGGCTCCTCCTCTTGCTGTTTCTTACTCTCTCGTTCCCGAATCCGTTTCTCTATTTCCAAGTCAAATCCAATCGGTTGTGTGAGCTCTTTTGCAGGGGGCTTCTTGGGTAGGATTGGCCCACCTTCCAAGATCCTGGGGTCCAGCTCCTGAGCTTTGAATTTGTACCTGCATGGAAAATAAGTATGTAGGCAAGCAGGAAAGAGCCTTTAGCAGCTACTCCCTCACCAGAGAATCAGCTACAGCAACTGGCAGTTGTGCCCTGCATATTTTACACGTAAAAGGAGCTGTGCACTGGGTAATTAGCACTGATTAACTATGCCCCTCCTCACATTTTAGACATGGAGCTCTCCAGGTCCACCCTTTCATTCCATATTAATGCTGGAATGCTTTATCTTAGGCCCCAGCTTCAGAAGTTCAACAAGTTTGGCTACAGAAGAATTATGTAATGCATGCAGAGACTGTACACCCGTGACAGGCCAGCATTTACCTCAGCCGAGGGAAAGTCCCCGACAGCACTTCTTATGAACTGGATTGTTTTAATTTCTTCTTGCATATCCCATAGCCCTATGGTTTAAATCTGGCTACTCTGATTCCCTTTATATTAGTGCTTATTTATAAGCTATGTTCTTCAAGTCACAGTTTGGCACCTCACAAGAATTTTAGGATTGGTGATAGGTTGCCTTGTTCAGGGTTCCTCTTCCAGGCGTTTTCCATAGCATTCTACTTACTGCTGAATTTTCTCTATTTCCTCTGCCTCCAGCTCTGCTGTACTTTTGCAGGTCACAGGTCTCAGACGCCGCTTTGTTTGAAGCACTGGAGTTTTGGGGTTGGTAAGCCTGGCCTTCAGTGGCTTTACTGGAATTGGACCTACAAGCCCAAAACAATAGAAAATGAATGGTTATATCTGCAAAAGATGCAGATGCCCAGGCCTGGAGAGACTCCCTCACAGCAGACAGAATTACATCCTGCCTCACTGTTCCTTTGCTACCCAGATTCCCAGCTCACCACTTCGGTGGGATGCAGCAGCTCCGACTTACCTTCGTCAGACCTCTTGCTTCTTAGATGGTAGCGAGAGGGAGTGCGTTTCTGGAA
This sequence comes from Crocodylus porosus, assembly GCF_001723895.1. Classification (NCBI taxonomy): domain Eukaryota; kingdom Metazoa; phylum Chordata; order Crocodylia; family Crocodylidae; genus Crocodylus; species Crocodylus porosus. The sequence continues at coordinate 396,016 of NW_017728922.1, read as the reverse complement.
TGCTTCAATCTGCTGAGCAAGGGAGACGTACTCGGGGGCAGTTTCTTCAAACTTCCTTTTGTTCCCTTGGGAGAGATTGAAAGGCTTGGGGACAGTGAGCCCCTTTGCCACTCGTATCTGGAGATAGAAATTGCTGTCATTATGGCACTCCGAATACAAGATGCTCTGGTGAAACTTCCCACTCATGGTGGACTAGAACATCCATAGAAAGGGCCAGCACCAGCATGGTAAATAAGTAGGGCACTGAGTAACTTTCCTGAACCTTCTGAATGCCTGCCTATTGTTGCAGGATCAAAAGACCGCAGATATTAGTCTAACACCTAACAAGTTCGAAGGGCAAGCTGCAGTGCTCTGGGTCAAGATACAAGGGGGCCATAGGAAGAGGGATCTAATGGTGGGGGTCTACTATAGACCCCCCAACCAAGGGGAGGAGCTGCACCAGGAATTTTCAGGCCAGCTTGCAGAAGCACTTAAGGCAAGGGATGTAGTTGTCCAGGTAATTTAAAATCACCCATGACATCTGCTGGGAGGAACAGTCAAGCCAGGTTGGACTGTTCCAGTATGTTCCTGGCCAAGATACAGGACCTCCACTTAATGAAGGAGGTGCACAATCCCACCAGAGGAAATGCCCTGTTGGACCTGGTCAGGGGCCTCCAGGTTCTTGACCACCTGGGTGATAGCGATCATCACTTGCTGGAATTCACTATCCAGCGCAGGGTGTCAGGAGCCTGCAGCAAGGTGGTAGCCCTAGACTTCAAGAGGGCCAACTTCAACGAGTTGAGGAGACTAGTGGGAGAGGCGCTGGGGTTAGAGAGCAGGGGAACTCAGTGCCCAAGATGAGTGGTCATTCCTTAAGGAGACAATACTCAGGGCCCAAGGGGTGACCATCCCAACAAGAAGCAAGGGGGGCAGGAGTGCCCGAAAGCCCCCCTGGCTCACCAAGGGTGTCCAGGAATGCCCGATTGCCAAAAAGGTGGTGTACAACCAGTGGGAGGGGTGGGTGCTCTCTCCAAAGAGGAGTATACCTCCTCTGCTTGGGCTTGTAGGGGGGCTGTCAGGAAAGCTAAGGTGGACATAGAGCTAGGACTAGCATCCAAAATCAAAGATAATAAAAAGTCCTTTTTCAAATATATAGGCAGGATGAAGAAAGCACCAGGAAATGTGGGGCCCCTGCAAGATCCTCTGGGCTATCTGGTGGTTGTGCCAGAGAAAGCAGACCTCTTCTTCAACCAATTCTTCACCTCTGTTTTCTTGTGCAGGGACCGGGACTTCCCCACCATTATGCAAGATGGACTCAAGGGGCACGCCTCCAGACCTCAGGTTGGGGTGGACCGGGTTAGAGAGCTTCTGGAGGGGCCAGACGTGTTCAAATCAGAAGGTCCAGAAGCTCACCACCCCAGGGTGTTGAGGGAGCTAGCAGAGGTTATTGCAGGGCCTTTGGCATGGCTTTACATGGTGCTCAGGCCAGGTGCCAGATGACTGGAAGATAGCTAGCTAACGTGGTCCCCATCTTTAAAAAAGGGAGGAGGGAGGACCCGGGCAACTATAGGCCCAGTCTTACCTCAATCCTAGGGAAACTCTTGGAGAAGATCATCAAGGAACACATCTAGGATGATGATGCTTCAGGGATGATGCTCAAGGGCAACCAGCATGGTTTCATTAGGGGCAGGTCATGTCAGACCAACCTGATTGCCTTTTATGATCAGGTCATAAAAGCATTGGATGCAGGTGTCGCCATGGACATAGTCTTTCTGAACTACAGCAAAGCCTTTGACACCGTCTCCCATTCTCATTAACTTGGGCAGTAGTAAACAGCAGCACGCTTATAAGATGGGAAACTCCCTTCTTGAGAGCACGGAGGCAGAAAGGGATCTTGGAATCATTACTGACTCCAAGACAAACATGGGCTGACAATGCGAGGTTACGGTTGGCAGTGCTAACCGGACCTTGTCAGGCATCCACAGGTGCATCTCACATAGAGCCAAGAGGTGATCCTCCTCCTCTACGTGACACCGGTCAGGCCACAGCTGGAGTACTGTGTCCAGTTCTGTGCGCTCCACTTCAGGAGGGATGTGAACAACATTGAGAGGGTCCAGAGGAGGGCCACCCACACGATCCAGAGCAGACCCTACGAGAGACTGCGGGACCTGAACCTGTTCAGCCTTCACAAGAGAATGCTGAGGGGGGACCTGGTGATAGTCTATAAACTCACTAGGGGGGACCAGAAGGGTTTGGGGGAGACCTTGTTTCCCCTTGCACCCTGTGGCATAACAAGGAATAACGGCCATAAGTTGTTGGAGAGTAGGTTTAAATTAGACATCCGTAAGAACTACTTCACAGTTAGGGCAGCTAGGATCTGGAAACAACTTCCTAGGGAAGTGGTGCTGGCTCCTACCCTGGGGGTCCTTAAGAAGAGGCTTGATGCCTACTTGGCCAAAGTCATTTGAGCCCAGTTTTTCTCCTGCCCAGGCAGGGGGTCGGACTTGAAGATCTACAAGGCCCCTTCCAACCCTACTTCTATGATTCTAAGATTAAGTGTTAGACTAACACCCACACAGGTTAACACAACCAAGCCTTCCACTTGCTTTAAATGAAACCCTTAAGAAATCTTCTCCTAGGTCCAAATTGATAGCAGAAGCTACTACCCATGCAAGCTACCCGGTCCCTTAGCTGAAGAATGCAACTACGACCTCTAAACATCATGTTAAGTGGATCTATACTCTTGCTTGAAACTAACCCTTGGGACTGGGACTTCATTTCTCATTGATTATGTTATTTTAGCCAGAAAGAAAGGATACATAGCTCTCATCTTGGCAAATTGAAAGGTAGGTGTGCTAGTAAAGCATGAGCTACATTTTACATTATTCTCTTTTTGGAGTTTCCTAGGAGCCTAAACAATTAAGCAGCACCCTTGCTGCCCTCTCCTCTCACCGGAGAAGGAGGATGCTTCCTCAGGCCAGACACAAAATTGACCTCCTTGTATTCATTTCCAGGCTGGCTTTCTGTGTGCTGTTTGAGTCTCTCCTCAGTGCAGAAATGGAAGTTGACTGGCTTTGTAACCTGAATGATGGCTTTCTTTGCAGGTTGTCCTAAAAGAAGAACCACAAGACTGAGCAGTAGTGAAGCATGGTCCAAAAACCTCAGGGTGTTGTTTAAAGGACTGACACTGCACATGGTATTCCTGTAAGAATGTGAGTCAGCCCCCTCTCTCTTTTAGAGCACAGAAGTTAAGCTTTCTACTTCCAAGTTTTGTGGACCAGTGCAGCAGCAAGAACCCTACTCAATGTGGTACAAATGTGGGAAGAGAGAACGAGCTTGCTCTGCTATCACCCTCCTGCTACTCCTGAGTCAGCACTTCACTTGACCTGAGCCCCATATAATCATCCCCACCCCTTTGCCCAGCAAGAACCTCGTGCCTTGGGAATTCCCTGCAGTGCTCAGACTATCTCCTCACATTGAAAGATGCTCTAACCCAAGTAGCGTGCAGCAGTATTCCTGCTCTCCCCTAACTTCTGCCAGGATTCTGACTGTACTGAACACTGGCTGAGAGTAAGCTAGACTCAAAGACTAGAAAAAGTCTGTTATGCTACTTAGCTCATATGAAAGCCTGGGGACTAAAACCTCTTTCGGCCACTTAGTACACACACATGCACACACAATTTGCTTAAGTCACAAGCATTAGGTTCACACCTATCTCACCATAAACATCCCGGTTCAATACCTTTACCAGCTTTGCATCTTTAGGAAGAATTGGCTGAGGTTACATCAAACAAGGCAGATCGTCTGGAGAATCGGAGCCTGGGTGTTATTCCCACATGTGCACAAGCGTTAGTGCTTCAAAAACAGTTATTCAAGTAGGCAGTTTCTTGCAACCCCCCGTTGGAAACGCTCACTCCAACCTGCAGGCCCTTTCAACACACCAGCTTTCACAGAGTTCACTTGAGCACAAGGATTTTACAGTCCTCAGAGACAAGACTGAGAAGTACTTCTGTTACACCATAATAGCTGGTACCAACCAGTAAGAAGCGGCCATGACCGAGTGCTCACACTGCATGCCAAAGTTTTGGATCTCTCCAGCAAGGAGAACAATTATTTGTTGGCTTTTCTCTTAGGCTAGATTAAGACCCAGTGATCACTAGGTGGGCCTGCCACACTTGAGGCCTCCAGGTTCAGCTAGAGCCTACCTGCACCAGCAATAGCTGCTTTCAGGGACTCTTCGTTTCTCTTACGCAGTTCAACCACCTCCTGCTGCAGTTGCTGCATCTTTTCCAGCTCCTGCTCCTCTGTGCTCTTCAGCTTGCCAGGAGGATTGCTTCTTCTGAAAGAAGCAGGTCAAAAAAGCAGAAACAAAAATTAGTCCTAGCTATGAGGTTTACGCTCTCCACTCTGACTGCCCGAGATGCTCCTGCTACAACATATATGACAGCAGGTAACCCTGGATCAAACAGGAATAGGGGGTTGATGCTCTTCAGCATCATAATACCACTCAAACGGCAAGATCCAGAAAACAGGGCAGTGATGAATTGTGCTGCTCAGTTTCTGGAGGCCTTGCTACAACTTTGGCCTTTACCCTACATAGCAGGTCAGCCTTTGATTCCCTGGCTCAAGATAGCATTCAGATAGACAGCAGGGATGGAAAAGGCACCTCCTCTGGGCTTGTGATTTACAGTATACATATCTACAACCCCTGCAAGAATGTTCTTCCATCCAGCCACCCTCCACTATTGAAAGTTTTCTTGGAATAACTAAGTTAATGGTTTAGGCTTATTTTACTATAGTTATTGGCACAGAAGTGATCTTTGTTTAAGGAAAGCTACCTACTTCAGCAATGTTGGTGTAGCATGCGCATTCAGCTTGCCTCTGGGTTTTGTTGGGGAGCATTCAGTATTGTGTAAGTGTTCACTCTCCATGGATATTTCAGTCAGCACTTCTCTGCTGCTGGAACTGCAAGGAAAAGACAATGATAAGTGCAAACTGGAAAAGCTGTTCTCAAGCTGCCAGCATTTTCAGTGCAAGACCAGTTCTAACTCTCACCACTGTGCACAACAACAAACACCTAGTAAGTTCTCCTGTGGTCTAGAGCAGTGATTCTCAGCCAGGGTGCTGCAGAATTTGGGGTGCTGCCAGATCCTCTGAAGGTGCAAGAAGGTACGAGGAGGTAAGTAGATAAGCACAGGTTCAGGCTTGTTCCTGCCTGGCTGAATCCCCACCCTCACTGCCTGGTCCCTCTGCAGGGAGACGAGCATTGTAATATATAAAAGTAGTTTTTTGAAATGGGGTGCCACACAATTCACAGAAGTCATGGGGCAGGGAACTTAAGACCAAAAGAGGTTGAGAACCACTGCTCTCAAGATATCCCAAAGTATCTTACCTGGCTACACAACATGGAACAGCGGATTTAGTTTTCCCTGGTACTCTGTCAAGGCAGCAGAAGGGAAACTAATTACTAAGGTTTCAGAAATCATCTTTTGCTTCACAGGTGGAATTTGTACTGTACCTTCTGCTAGGTGAAGAACGTAGTCCCTGCCTACTTTGAAGAAATACATTCAACAGCAGGTATATTTGTGATAGAAAAAAAACAATAGTTTTCTAACTTAGGACAGTGTCACATTTAAGTTGAATTTGAGAGCCATTGTAGCCATGTCACTCATCTCCCTGGTTTAGCACCTCCCCTGGGCGCCAAAACTATTTCACTTGATTTCTTTATGGAAACAGTATCATGAACCAGGTCCCTATCACCTCTTCCAAGCCAGCTCTTGTACAACCCCATTGAGATGGAAGCTTTTAAAGAGAGTGTCCCACTTCCTGGCCCCAAGTAGACCTCTAGCAACATACATTTTCTGCTTTTTCAAGGGTGGAATCTCTTCTTTTTTGACTGAGGCAACTGCATGCATCTCTGCTTTGACTTTAGCCAGGCGTTTGCGCTGCTGTGCATTTTTCTGTTGACCAGACAGCCTTCTGGTCGTTCTACAGCAGTGATGGAGAAAAGGTTAAAAAAACAAAACAAGTGTGTCAATTCCCTGATGAGGTTTTTGGAATACATCACGTGAGGCTGCCTGTGCCCCCAACATAAATTAGAAAGCATCACCCAAATACAGAACATGCTACATGTAATTATGTTTCACAGAGGAGAGCAAGGGCAGATTACCATTAAGTAGGCTTTGCAGAATTTGATTTCTTAATCAGTAAGTGATGATAAATGCCAATTTCACCTCACACGAGGTCAAACAACAAATATTTCCATCATTGATAATCCAAATGTATAGAAAGGGGGCCATCAATTAAATTTGATGGCTGATGGAGTGTATGACGACAGGGGGAGCAGTCTTACAGAACTGTGCTGACTAGTTTGGACTGCAAGTCCCAGAAACCCCAGAGGACGGGCAACAAAGGAAAAGAAAGTGACAAAGTGGACAAGGGAGCTGCAGGTGAGTGGAGCCAAGACTGATGGTAGCTCTGCTGCTCCGCTAATGGCAGTCCTATAGTAGTTACATTTATTGTTAATAAATTGTCTGCCCCCCCATCTTAATTCCACGCAATCCTTAAAATTTAAAATTTGATAAAAATCTAAATAAAGGCTGTAAAATAAACATCGATATTATCTGTCAAAATTATTTGAAACAAACAAAAAAGTCAAATTCTGCCAAGCCTGGCATTAAACCACTCAACAGAAACTAAAATCACATCTGAGAGGATACAAAGCCACGCACAAATACAGTTTCACATAAGTTGAACACAGAAGTCAAAACTACTGGTAACTTCCAGTTACCACCATCAGCAAGGGGAGCCTGCCTGGCCACACAAGTTCCAGGTGGTCACACACTCTACAAGACTGCAAGCACCACAGCTGAGGAAGTACCTTCCCAACCCTACCAGCAGGGACTCCAGGTTCGAGGCAGGCACAACAGTAGGACAACATGAAGAAGCTTGCCTGAGTGCAGCCTCTCCACCTGTACTCCCCATGCAGGCACTCTGCGTATGTGGGCTGCTCCTGAGCACTGTGTCCTACCCTATCAGGCTCCTCCCTATTAACAAGCCCATCCTGGGCTACTGGCTCCTTGGCCCCTTCAGCTGCCAGTTATGACCCAGTCTTTGGCCATTCTCTGGGCCCTGGCCCTGCTCCTAGGCCAGTCAAGACTCTTGGGCTCCCCTGGCCCAGCCAGTCTCCAGCTGTGGCTCTGAGGCCTTAGGCCCCTCTCTGGGCCCTGGCCCCACCCCTGGGCCAGCAAGACGCTTGGGCTCCCCTGGCCCTGCTGACACTTGCTTCTCCTGGGCTCCAACCCTCTGGGTTCTTTGGTCATACTGACACATGCCCCATTTATGGGCTCTGGGCCCTCTGTCCTCGCTCCCAGGCCTGCTAGGACCTCCTGGTTTGCTTATCCTAGCTCAGATGTTAAAGCAGGAGAGTGCCTATACATAGTCCTACTGCCCAGGAGCGCCTCTCCCACAGTTTTTAAGATCAGACTGCCTGACCAGCTCGGTCACTGGCCTTATATGCTCCAAAGCCCAGTCCCCTTCGGTCTGGTGTCTAACTGGCCCTGCCACACCTCTTCTCTTAGCGACAGATGCACTAAGCGCCCTGCTGCATTCACCTATTCTAGGACACACACTGCATGTCCTGAGGATGAGGGTTATTACAAGACTCTGCATGAGACTTGGTTAAGTTTACAGTGGGTATTCTTACCTTTGAGAAGTTCCTGCAGGGGCAGAAGCATTGTTGGAGGTGGTTCTCCAAGTTGTCAGGGAGCCAAAAATGTTCTTTGTAACCAAGGTTGCCTGCACCTGCTCTGTTTCTGCATCCTCTGCGTCATAATTTTCACCTAATAAAAAGCAACAAGGAAAGGTTAGTTTCTTCCATCCTATCTTGCTTACAGTCAAACCACAGACAAGTTTACTAAGCTGTAGCAAACCAAAAGGTCCTGGACTGACCACAGACTGACAGGCTTTTTCCCTCCTGTTAGAGACCAAGGCTCTAAAGAGCAAGTCTCTGAAAGCAAAACCCCCCCCACAGTCTATATGCAGCTTAACCCCTACTGTTTTCCCAGTAGTTGTAGGGAGTGTAAATTACTTGTTTCAATTCTCTTTTCTGTAACTTAATGCAGAAGTTTCTCATTGAGTTTAAACTTTGGGGAGATATGAGCCTGGGTAGGCTGAGAGAACTCTTTATTTTATTTTATTTCAAATCTATCTTTTTTATGCTAAGAAATCTTATTTTATTAAGAACTCTACTGTCAAGTAGAGTTTTTATGTTGTTCTATACCAGGGAAAAGCCAGCCAGACAACCTGTTAAGAGAGAGCCTTACAAGAGAGTGTTCTGAAGCCAGGACACTCCACACACACCTTGGTCCAGGGAGAATTGACACTTCCAGAGGAACTTTTTGCAAAAGGGTTGAGCAAGTTATGCTTAAGGAAGAACATCTGAGACTTCAGAATAGGGGACAGATGTAGCTGGCACATTGGTGAGGTGTACGCTGTAACAGTAAGACTCTTACAAAGCCACAATTTGGTCCAAGGGCTTGGGGCAAATCTAGAATTCTTTCCACGAAGATCAGCAGACTCAGTGTCTCTACTGTCTTTCAGCTTGGTCCCAACACTAGACCGGTTACATTGTTAGAAGAAAAGGAAAGTGTTAAACAGAGAAAGCCAGAAGGGAAAATACTGAAGAGTCATGTTTCGCGGTGGACAGTTGAGAAGATGGAAAATCCCCAGCCTGGTCAGATAAGAAAAATCCCAGAGCAGGAAGAAAGTTTTGACCAAGCATGTCCACAGTGCATTTCTAAACCTTGCTAAGAGTCCACGAAATCTGTAAAATCAGGCAGGGATGTTGAGCACCTCTGGGAACTTCACAGGATCATACTGATCAAGTCAAGCTTTAAACCACTCTGCACCAAGCCCTCAAGTTATCTTCTGCCAGGTGAAGAACAGGTTGCCCTTTCTCTCCCACCAACTGTCAACTTACCGGATTTTACCATATGGACTTCTGGAAGGTTAGCTTTTGAAACAGCAGGCATGTTCTGCAAGACAGATACCACATCCTGTGTAGGAAAGACATTCTCCAAGTTGTCTGTACGATCTGTGATAAAAATGTAAGTATAGCATAATCAGTTATTATTGGGGGCCGTAGCAGCAGCATTCATGATAAGGCCACTGTCAGATAATACTTGCAAATTCTGCTAATAGTCCAAACCACGATTTTGACCCTACAAATTGATCAGCTATAACCAACTGTAATACCTTATAACTGAAGTAGGCACAAGGCCTCCTTAGGGCCAGTATTGACAGTACTATCTACAAAACTTGAAGGGTTTTCAACAGCAAAAAAAAAAAAAGAACTGATTGTAAATCAGTGTAATAAAGCCCAGTGCTATGTCTTGTGCTTACAAGAGATGTGTCAAGGGCCTTTTAATAACCGTCCTTCAATACCTGGAATAACTATGGTGACTGGAGACCACACAGGCAATTTGGAAGTGCCATTCAGAAGCACCAGCACATCACCAGCACCCAACCTCTCAATGCCACAACCGAGGAGATGCAACTACAGATGTGGAACAAGAGGCTGAAGAAAATACCTGACAGCAAATAAATGGACATCCAGCACCTGAGTCCTTACTATCAGAAGCTGATGAACCATGGCAAAAGTGGCAATGTCTCAACTGCCTACGCACCAGAGCTAGACGCTCCAAGGAACTAATGAAGTGGGACTATACTATTGGTTCAGCCACCTGGGATTGTGGCACAGAACCTCAGACTATGCAACACCTGCTCCAATACCCACTGCTTGAAGACACATGTATAATGAAAGATCTCGCAAAGTACAATAAATGAGCACAAGCATGTGCAATAAAATGGTCAAACGTGGTGCAAAGACACAAGAAGGAATGATCAATTATTCATTATAATGCCACAGAGTAGAACCGTGAGAATAACTAAGCCTGCTGTCAGCTCTTACCTTGATAGTGGCGATGTCACCAGGCTTTACATGTGCTATTGGCCAGCATAAATCTGCAGGATATATTTGCTGGAGAAGCTGGGCCTAGTACAAGACAGCGTTCCATATTGGAGATTTGTTTTCCTTTCCCCAAGCTTTACTTAAACGTATGGTCTCCACCTGCAAGCTACTTACCAAACCAGGAGTCAGCATTATGTACATCGTCATCGCTCAGAGCCGCAAAGTTGATATGGGTGTCTGGAGCATCAAAAGAATAGCGAGAGCTTGGATGAGACATCTCTGCCTCACCTTGCCTCCAGAAGTGTCAGTTGTGCCACTGCAACCAACCAACGGTTCCAATTAATGATTAGAAGAAGAAAAAAAGCCCACTGTTTTAATCTGGGTACTATGTATATAAATAAATTGGGGAAGGGTTGGACAGTTTCACAGGTTGTAAACAGCATGAAATCAGTCACAGACCTGCTCATTTATTCTAATGATGAAGGGAAAAGCTAGGGCAGCAGCTTTGGCATAGTGGTCAGGTCACTTGTACAATCATAGGGCTGGAAGGGACTCCAGGTGGTCATCTAGCTCAATCCCCTGCTCCAGGCAGAAGCAACACTGTCTAAGGCTCCTTGAGAAATATTTGTCCATCCTGTATTTAAAAACTCTCAGTATCAGCAACATGGGGCTCAAATCCATACCCCAATGTCTCGTGCTCAGACTGAGCTGCTGGAATACAACATAGCCCCACACACACAATCCAACATGGCATTAGGGTTAGAAACACATTAATATTGGAACATTTAACTCTGCAGAAAGAGACAGCTTGCCCTCCTGGCTCTCCACGTGTGCCAGGCAAGGCTCACTTGTTACCACTCGGTAGTTCCAAGCTATCAGCCTTTGTCTGATAGAGGGACTCCACATCACATCTCAGTGCAGCCCTTGCAGGCCATTTTGGAGTCCTGCTACTCCATTTTGCAGCCGGATGAAGGCATCTTAGCAACGCTCAAAATGCCTATTGTGTTCTTGCATGGAGAACGCTGTCTGGCAACATGACAGAAACGGACAAGCGTATCAACAATCCCACAGCGCATTCTTACTTGGACAAAAACAGAGGGGTGCTGTGTAAAGCCTTGGAGAACGCTACAGCACTGCCCTCACCTGCCTGGACAGGTTATAAACGCACTGAGTACAACAGAGCAGTGGCAGTAGCTGCCACCACCTCTGAACCAAAACTGCCACCTTTTCTTAGGAAGTGGTGGAACATGGGACTTAAACTAAACAGATTCAAAATGAGAGAAACAGAATCAAGTTACAAATCCTTATGCTGAAAGTCTGCCTTTCATCAGGCATGCAATGAAGTAGAGCACAGCCTAAGACGTCACTGCAAAGATCCTTTGCTGCTGTTGGAATGCTGCTTTTATCCAGTACAAACATTTTTGAGACAGAAAAATACTCTTGGTCCAGAGCAACGTGAGAACAAAGCTAGCTGCCAACCCAGACCGTCCCCATTTCAGCCCAGAGCAACAACATATATATGCCTAAAAAAGGTTGGCTCTAGTCAACAGGAAGGTTTGTCCATGCATAAATCAAAGCTGCGTTAGCAGGTGCCACTATAATTTACAACCCATGGTCACTCCTCTCTAAAGTTGGCTGCATAGCAAGAAACCTCCAGTCCCCCAGCACAGAAGTGCTGTAGTTAGGGAGAAAGTTGTCATTAGAGAAGAGTCAGCCACATGATTGTGAGGATGTCTGGGCAAGAGCTTGAAAACCCCATAGGAGGCAAAGCAGAAGAATCACAGCCAAAGCCAACTGTAACCGAGCTGAAGACATGGCTGGAATTGGATGCTTTCCTACCCCCCCCACAATCAAGATCCAGTTTCTGTCAACACTACTCACTTTTTTTTTAAATCATATGCGTCATCTGCATTCTCCCCTCCTCCCCAAACAAATCAATCCGCCAAACTGGACCACCAGGCATCACGTTTCATAGATATTTGTACCCAGGGCGAGACTCCACTACCACACTGATGTAAAGTTAGAGCAGTTTGCTCAAGCCAAGTTACTTTTGACTTTTTACTGTGAGAAACCTAGCAAATACTCCCGCTCAATGGGCACAGGTTTTTGCACAAGAAGCGTGCTAAGGTACACTTCTTTGCAAATCTGCGTGAGTTGTCCAGCAGCCATTCAGAGGAAATGCTTCACCATGCAGTCGTAAATGCTACAAGTTCCTTAGAAAGCCAGCAGGGAGCTGGGGATGATTGCGATTAGATTTTGGACTACAGCAAACCTAAGTCAGACCAGTTTTGTATGTAAATAGTTTGCTTCGATTGACTGTTGTGCCCCTTTGCCATTCCCACACAGGCCATCACTGCTGAAATAAACCCAGATGCACAGAAGAGCAGTGGGCTCTTGGACTTGTGACCATAAACTCCCTAACTTTTCCTAAAGTCTGACACTTCTCGCCCCCCCACAAATGTGTTTATTCCAGCAGTTCTGTAACCCAAATAAACGCAGGCAAGCTGTTTTGTGCATACTCCACTCCTCTCCAAAGGTAGATTCGGTAGAAAGGGATTCGGTAATCCCCAGCACACCGGAGGCAGAGCAAAGGCTTCCTGCACAACAGTTAAACAATAAAATGGCATGAAAGAGAAATGAATGCCATCTCCATGTGAAAAGTGACCTGCTGACACCTGTTTATTGCTGGATAGTTTACCCACACTACCAAACACAGGGGGTATTAACTTAGCTAAGGTCCCCTCTGGCTCTGGTCAGCTAGCTGCATGTGTGAAGGATGCACGTGCCAAGTTACATAACTGCACTTTGCAGAAAGCTGAGGATAAAGGCTTAAACGGGAGGTCAATTGGTGTTCAAACAATGGGTTTGTCTACACACAGGATTGCTCCTGTGGGAGTTTGTTTTAGAAAAGTGACTTGCACCCATATTCAAAGCAGATTTGAGCTATACTGGGACAAGGCACTCCTGTTCCAAGATAAGAGTGCCCAAACATGGAATAATTCAGCAACAGCTTTGCACTCAAAGCCTACTTTATTCTAAATTACCTTTCAAGTGTACACCAGCAGTTTTCAACCTGCAATCTGTGGACCTCTGGGGGTCTGCAGGCTAAGAGGTCCATGAAAGAGGACTATGATCAGTCAAAAGCATGTAAATACCCACACTTACAATTCAAAGGGGTCCACACCTCCATTCAAAATTTCCAAGGGGGGGCCACAAATGAAAAAAAGGTTGAAAACCTTAGGTGTAGACAAACCTTCAGGTGGCAGCAAAACTGCATTGACTATCATGTCTTTTTAGCTTATTAATTCTTTAGAAAGAGGATAAATTTCTTGAAAATTAAAGTTTAGTCTTGTGAAGACTGGGTATAACTGAGGCGCTGCAGAGGGATTGAACAAAGTTAAAATATAGTCCTGTTAATTACAATACATTGCCTAGCACATGATATGTGTTAAGACATAATTCATGCTACACATTTAGGGTCTAAACCAGTGGTTCTCAATCTTTTTTGTACCAGGACACATTTGTAAATATTGATGACGTCTCAGCCCAGTGCCCCTCACTCCTGACTTGCTCCTTCCCATCCCGAGTCCTCCAGTTTGTGGGGCAGGGGATGGGAGTGTCAGGCAGCAGGGCCCCCAAGCAGCCCCTGGCAGGCCAGAACTCAGTCAGCCTGCAAGGGAAAAGCCATGGTTTCCCCATGTTTTTTTCCTTTAAAGGACAATCCATTTTTAAAGTTTGTTCACAACCCTTCCATATATTCTTGTGACTCACTTTTGGGTCATGAGTCATGACCCACAGGTTGAGAAATGCTGATCTAAACTGACCAACTTCTTGTTCTAGAGCACTTTCTCTTCAACAACCAGCCTGAATCAAGCCATAAAATGCTAGGATGCATAGAGAATGGGATTGAAAATCCTAGTGTTTGCACATCAATGCCCTCAGCGCACAGCAGGAGTTAAAATGAACTGTTGAGAAAGGGCAAGTCAGCAAGCGAGAGTGTCCATCTCAAAAGGCCAAAGGCTCATCCATGAAGTTTCATAGTTTCTAGGGTTGGAAGGGACCCGAGCAGATCAAGTCTGACCCCCTGCCATGGCAGGAAAGAGTTCTGGGGTCAAATGACCCCAGCAAGGTGTACATCCAACCTCCTCTTAAAGTTGAAAGACAAGTTTCTTTAACAGGAATGCACCAGCGCATTGTCACAAATATTGCTGACTTCCAGAGCTTGGCAGGATTGAAAAAGGAAGATGGGGCACTTCCAGAGGACACCCACAATTATTTAAATGGATCAAGTTAAGGTATGCAAGTCACCCTGTTTCAGGGCACAAGCCTCACAATTACGGTTTGACAAGGGAGAAGTTTTCACCATGTCCATGTTATTATATAACTAAACGTTGTGGGAATTTCAGCTGTTCCTCTGAAGCCTTTTGGTCAGAATATGGTTGGAACACAGGATACACCAGTGCTATTATCCAAATGGTAATTCCTGTGCAGCAGAATTCCCCCCAGTCCCCCAGATGCTGGGTCACCAAGTCAGATCATTTTTAAAAGTACTGCTTATGCCTTTCCATACACAAAAACATCTGTGTTCTGGGTCACTTGAACACAACAGTGTCTTGACTTTTCCTCCAGCCTGGTGCAGCATTCAGATTGTGCCTTTCTGCAATTCAGCACTCTTGGAACACTCAGCTTTTACAGGAGTGGGATCCAACCCTTTTGCAGGGCCAAACACAACCTGGAAAAAGCTATCCTCTGCCAACTCTCAGCAGTAAGAATGAGGTCCCTCAATGAGGTGGCATAGAAACCTCTCGTCTTCATACATATTCTGCCTGATGGGCACAAATGAACTTTCTGCTCCCCATTCTCAGCATGGCAGAACATGCTCAGACCACAAGGTTTTTAATTTTGTTTCCAATTCTACAGCCCCCTCCAGTCTCTGGGCAGGCTGGAGTGGAGCCAGGGTGCCACGCTACTCTAATGACATGACTAAATCCAACTACAAATAAAGCTATGGAGGCCACCGGTTTTGAATGCACTCTCTCCCCCTGCTCACCCTCCCCAAACAGATACCTTACAGGACTGCTGAGCACAAGCCAGAGTCTACATGCGCATAAATATTTGGGTATTGAGGATTCAAACTTCCTTTTGACTGTGTGGGGAGAGGGGAAGGGGTGAAGAGCAAGACAATGCTAACCTTTCAGAGCAATGGGTTTGCAACATTTGATATTTTGATTTCTCAAGGACTATTAGAGGGTGCAACACTACGGTCAGTCAAGCTTTCCCCCCACAATATTAAAACCATGTTTGTTTGTCCAAACTGGGGTTTTTAGTTTTACCTCTATCTCCTCCACAATTCCTTTGCCACTTGCTATGCGTGTCTCCTTAGCCTGTACACTGCAGCAACATTCCTTCCTCCTGAGGGTGCCCCGGCTAAATTCAGGTTTTCGGATCCAACACTGTTTTACATAACCCTGTTCGCTATTGTAACACCCGCATACCAATCTCTGAAGAAATGAGATCTTCAGCTCTGGGTAGATACCGGATCAAATCCCAGCAAATTCCGGAGATCTACCAGCCCCTGTCAACATCAATTAGAATTTCAGGGCGGGGCCAGAGAGAGGAATGAGTGAACAGGAACAGAATCTCCCACAAACATCCTATGCCCCAGTAATAGCTCTTCCAGTCACTCTCCCCTCCCAACAGCCCAAAAATAGATAACCCTGACATCTCATGTCCTGTAAATCAAGTTTTATACTACACAAAGTCAGGATGTCCTAAAAATAGATATTAAAGCCCCTAACATATCATTTTAGACAGGCTAGCCAATACACTGTCACAGAAATAGACATTTCCTTGGGTTTTCAAAACCTTCAGCGGCCAATGATATCAGTGCTATTTATACATCCTTTAGCCAAGAAGCTTGGTCCAGGTAAAACAGGCGTCCGTTAGCCTTCACAATTCCAGACATCTCCAGACCCTTGTCTAAGGGATACGAAGCAGCTGCGCTAGCGCAGGGCTACACAAACCATTAAGATTACACGCCTGCAAATAAAGGCACGTCTGTCAACGTGGCTCCCTTGCTTTAGATTTAGGAGGCATCACAACACATGCAGGGGGTGGGCAAGACAGATAGCAGGTGCCTCTATTAAGTCAATTGTAAGCAACTTTGAGAAGCTGAAGAACTCTCTTACTCACCACGTTTCCAGACTCCTCGTTTTGCTAGGAAACATTAATTTATTGGCATTAAAGCATGCCCTCACAGAGACATGCGACTTGTGACAGTTTGGCTTCCAAGAACCGCTGTTTTAATGTTGAAAATGACATGCTCGCATGGCGCAGTGGCAACAGCCATGGCCCTTTTAAAGAATTTTGTAGCTGATGGGGGGGGGGGGAGGCGTTGAGCAGATAACTTGTAGGCCCCTGCTTTCTTGGGCTGCACAACAGGTTCGCACAAGCGTAGGGCTGGAAGGAGCCTTGCAAGATCAATGGGTCCAGAGCAGGAAGGGCTGCCGGGGGGTCAAACAACCCCACACAGCACACGTCCCATCTCCTGGGTCGCTGCCCATGAGCCTGTTGCGGAGTCCAGGCACAAACCATGAAGACGTTTTTCCTTATCTCTGGTATGAAACCTCCTTCCAGGACTCAATGTGAGCAGCAGGCATTGCCAACGGTGCCGCCCACACCCTAAAACCTGGCAGAGCCAAGAGGCAGCCCCTGAAGAGGAGTGAAAGATGCATCACTGTCAGGGTGACTGAGGGGGGCAGGTCACCCCAGGAGGCCTGGCAGGCTGCGGCGGGACACTCTGTCCTCCGGATGATGCCCAACTCCGGCAACGTTTCTGCCGTGCCTTCATTTCGGCAGCGTCTCATCATTTCTTTGCCTCGGGCTTAAAATGGCAAGCGCCTGTTCTCAGTTGCCGCTCTCTTGGGGGCGCAGGATACTGCTGCCAGCTGTTTTTGTGACGCAGAGGCCAGCCCCCCAATGCAAACGGCCGTTTCTGGCCACCAATATTTTTTGGCCCGGTTTCCCAGGTGCAACACGAACCATGCCTCAAGTGCTAAGCTCCAGAAGCGAGGGGGGGGGCGTGAAGAGGAGGACCAGAGGATTTAAGGGGCTCCTGGAGCTGTCATTTATGGGGCAAAGTGCCGGCCAGCAGCCTCTGCGAGCGCCTGTGGAGGGAGCGGGACGCCCTGCGGCCCCCCCCCGCCCTGGAAGACGG
>NW_017728922.1:352353-378751 GCF_001723895.1 Crocodylus porosus | reverse complement strand
TCGCAGCCCTCCCTCCCGCCCGGCTCACCTCGGGCCCGCGGCCACACCGCTCACCACTACTCTCTCACCGCCGCTGGCGCTGCCGTTAACGACTTTGAAACATGGCTCCCTCGTTCAAACCCACCAATCAGCGGGGCCCGGCCGCGCCGATTGGGTCAACCGCCGCCGGGGGGCGGGGAAAGGCCCGGGCCCCTGGATGAAAACAACCCTCCCCTCCGACCTTCCCGGAAGCCAGCCGCGAGCGCTGGGGCTGCTGGGATCTGTAGTGTGCCTGACCCGAGGCGGCCTGCGGGGGAGGTGCAAAGACACTACAACTCCCAGAAGGCATCGCCAATCGGAAGACAAGGAGCTTTGACCAGCGGAAATAGCTGGCCAATCAGCGCCGAGAGGGGCAGGGCTTCCCTTCCCCCAGCTTTCAGGGGGAGGCACTCAGGATGCTGAAGTAGTTCATTGTGCAGTTGATGGGGGGGCGGGAATCTGACAGACTGCAGGGCTTCTCCTCTTCGGTGTCCTGTTATTTCTTTCTCGTCCCTTCTTCTATGGGTGTGATATTCCTGCACCTACAGACCGGGGTGCTGCCAGTCTTCCCTTGCCTCCCCCACTGCCACTGTGAGGTGGTACGTTCCCCCCTCTCCAGGGTGCAAAGTTGCACCCCAGTTACCTCCCAGCCCCTGGGGTCTCCCCGCACAGGTAACTACATTGCACATATTGGCAAGCAGTCTCCAGGGCAGGCATCACTCCAGGGGCTGGCAAAACCCCACCATACTGAGCAGCTTTTCTTTGACACTCCAAGAACACGCTGCTGGAGCCTTTCAGGATGCTAAAGCTGGGGCGCAGACTCACCCGTGCAAGAAAGCCTCAATCTATTCAACAAGACAACTGGAGAGAAAGAGACTGGCTAGCCATCACTTAGCACCTCGAACCCTACAGAAGCAGTGAGCATATGCAGTGGCCTTGTGGGCACCTAGCAATGAGATAAAGTTCAAGGCTTCACCCTGTTTGCCATGACTCAGCAGGAATTGGCTTGGCAAAAATAAAGTGTTTTTCAAAGCTGGAGGACTCACAAATGAACCATATCCTCAGAGGCATTGCAATGCAGTCCCACAACTCATTATTCCAATGCAGGAGCTGCAAATATGCACCATGCTTTGGTCAAACAGGTTTACTAGCAGTAGCTCAAAGTTGCAGAAAGTAAGTTCAGACTGCACATTGGGAGAAACTTCTTCACAGGTGGAAGAGAGAGACTGGAGTGGACTAATTGTCTAGGAAAGTGTTGCAGAATCTCCATCCTTGGAGGCTTTCAAGAGGCTGGAGAAGCATCGGTTGGGAGGAGCTATGCCAGGAGTGCACTCTAAAGAGCAAAGTTGGAAGACCAGGAACCTTGGTTGGGATATCACGAGAAGCACTCTGCCATCTAGAGCATATGGGTACTGGTGAAGACCAGCGAGCCGAGAGCCTCTTCCCTTCCTCTTTGGTTCAGCTATTTGTATATGGGTGTCTACTGGGGAAGGGAGAATGCTTTCCATTCACTAGCAAGAGAATGAAGCAGAACTCTAGAGTGGGCTTAGCGACAAAAATTGATAGTGCTGCAATAAGTTTATGGAGAAGACAGTCATAGAAAGGAGAGTTCTGGCTGCGACATGTGGCATGGAATTTCCTGTCCCCCCCGTTGCTGAGCAGGGTGGATGGGGGTCTGGGCTTTGCCGATTGCCACACAGGGCCAGAAAGGATTATTTTTCCTTTCCCCCCTGTCCTGTGTCGCGGAGGAACTGCCTTCCTCAGCAACACTGGGTGTTGGCAGCAGTAGTAGGACTCTGGCACTGCACCTCCCTGCATTACCCATGGCAAATTACAGTTTGGGGGCAATATACATTGTAGTTGTGTGACAGGGTTGTGTTTGTGTAATTTTAAGAACAGTCTTGGCAAGCACTTGTCTAGGATGGGTCAGAAAGAGATGATCCTACCTTGAGCAGGGAGCTGGAGTAGACGACATCCTTAAGACCTTTCCAATCCTATTTTTCCTAGGATTCCATGACTTGCACAGAAACATTTGACGGAAAAAAGTGCCCAACAAGATTCTTTGTATTGCCACACTGCCTAAGAGCAGAGACAGAACAACAGCATTTCAAAACTTGACCCTGAAATTGCTGCTTAAAAGGAATGTTAGTATCATTCTTTCAGGACAATTTGACAAGTCATTCTGGAGACTCGCATTCCTCCTAACCACTAAATACTCATTCCTACACAGCTGTAAGGTTTTCCTACTTTTAAGTAAAAGTATACAAAACAAAACAAAAGTCAATGATATAATTTTTAAGAGTATTAGGACTCAGTTCTCCCCACCTTGCAGCTCCCAGTCTGATTTTTAAATGCGTACAGCAGTTGAAAACAGTAGCAAATCAGAACAGTTACTCAAATCACAAGATTACAATCACACATTTAAGCCACAACAAAGCCAGATGGCTCAGTTATAACAACTGCATTAGTGTCATGTTTAGCAGACACCAAGAATTTAAGATGGTAGTGCAAAATCACCACTGTGAACTTACAGAATCACAGAACTCAAATGGTAAATTAAAGGACCAGTACTTAATGGCTTGCTTTATTCTTCTAATTCTTGTTAGAAGACTAGGTGCTGCACTAGTTAAAACAGACTATACTTCATGACAAATGTGAAGTATGCATTCACAAAAAAGCACAAAAAAGTCAAAAATAGTAACTTTTGAGCGTGACTGTTCTTTATATAAATATACTAAAAATATACTTGTTCTCTAAAGCAGCATTTTTCAAAATACAGGGCAAGCACCCTGAAAAGTTCCTAGAAGGCAGGACCAGAGTTTAACAGAAAGCAAACAAACAAGCAAAATTTAATTTGACAGCACTGAACAAAATCTGTCAGCTAAAGGTGATGGTAAGGAGATAAGTGGCCAGCTTTGCTGTAATGCAGTGTGGACCCCAGAAGTTTGGGAAATGCTGCTCCACAGAAGTCCTACCATTGTGGACACCAGTGCAGGTCTACAAGGGATGCCACTCAATGGAATCCACATGGATGAAGAACCCCCTGATCTTGGTTACACCCGTCTCCATCACCTCTCTCTAGCCTACAGCAACACAGTACACCTGGGCAGGAAGCCATCAGCTCTTAGGAACTCCAGCCAGCAGAGAACAGGTTTCTCCTCCTCAGAAGGCCTCTGTGAACACACCCACCCTGCCCTGCCCTTTCTGTATTGGCTTCCAGGGTAGAGCAGTGCCAGGCTCAACAAACACAGCTTTCACCTCCCAGCTGTTCAATGGTGGAGTTGTTGGCTGTGTGCTCTAGGTGATCTTTAGATGTGCCGCAACTCCTCTGCTTGGAGTTTCTCACCAATAGGGTCAAGCACACTCATGCAGGATGCAGCGCTCCCCCAGGACCCAACTGAAGGGTAGGCAGACATGCACAGAACGAAGGCCACTCCAAACCCCTGTCCTTCCCCTATTTACATCTACAGTGACCACTGACTCTCCTTATGCCTGAAGGAGGTTGTTGGTACCCAAAAGCTTGCAAAGAATATTGTTCCCAGCTATTTAGTTGTTTTAAGAAAAGATATCACATGTACCCAAAGAACTTTGTCTTCCAGTCCCAATACAGACACCATGCAGCCTACACACTAGAAACCAAAGCAGCCCTACCCTGCCACTGCATTGCACATGCTTCACTCTGGGGTCAGGGGAGGAGAGAAGAGCAGAGCAGCCTGTGACACACGCTGCTCAGAGAGTGCCAAAGTAAGCAGGGCACCAGGGCAATTGCACAGCACTTTGATACACCCTGGTGTAAGGCCAGGAAGGGGATGGGTGCAGATTATGGTGCGTTTGGGGGGGAGGGGGAATCCTGCAGCTCCCTGCCACCCAGGCCAGGAAGGGGATGGGTGCAGATTATGGGGGGTTGGGGGGGGAGGGAGAATCCTGCAGCTCCCTGCCACCCAGGCCAGGAAGGGGATGGGTGCAGATTATGGTGGGTTTGGGGGCAGGGGGAGGGGGAATCCTGCAGCTCCCTGCCACCCAGGCCAGTAAGGGGATGGGTGCAGATTATGGTACTCTTGCAGCCTCCTGAGCCTGACCAAGCGGCTCTACCCCCTCCCTTTCTCCCCTCCCCACCCAGCAGCATAAGGACGCGGGCCCTTTAACACCAACCCGCCCATTCCCCAGTGCAGCCGAAAGGGGACGCCAAAGTCCTACGCTCTGACGTAGCCAAAGGCCTGTACATGCGCACTAGGTCAACAACGTCCCGCCCCATTCTTACGCATGCGCCATTACTCACCCTCCTACCCCGCCCCAGAGTGGCGCATGCGCCCTCGGGGCTCCAAGCCGGCACGGCCCTCGCGCATGCGCACTCCCCTCCCCCAGCCGCTGAGGAGAGCGGCTGCCGCTGAACGGGCGATGGAGACGGCGGCCGAGGGCCGCTGAGGCGGCTCGGAACCCTGAGGGGCAGCCGCAGCGCCCGCTTCCGCTGGGGGAGGGAAGGGAGAAGGGCTGGGTCCTTCAACGGCCTTTCAGGTGAGGTCGGCGTGAGGGACACGGACGGCAGCCAATAGGAGCGCGCCGTCCATGGGTCCCCGCCCCCCGGGCGCCTCCCTACATGGGATTGGTGCGGGGGCGGGGCACAGCAGTTCCCCAGCCACGCGAACGGGGATGTCGACCCCAGCGGGACCCCCTGGCTGGTTGCTATGGAGACGGGGGGGGGTGCACCTTGGGCACCCACATGAGACCACGGTGTCCTCTCCTTTTGACCAATGGAGGTGTAGGGGTGCATGGCGGCCGTGGGCTGTCCTCGTAGCCTCCACTCCGGGACGAGTCTGCCACCCCAGCGGCTCATGAAAACTTCTGACTCACCCTCCTGGGTGGGCAGCAGAGGGCACTGGGAAACCCTGGCTCGCGCAACGTGAAAGGGTCCAACAGCACTGGCGCTTCGCACCGCCTTTGTCCCGGGCTCGGGTCGAACACCTGAACATTGCTCCGTGAAGAGCAGACTGGAGCCCGACTCCCTTAGAGGTCGCGTCTCTGCCTGCGACCGAGGGATGCTGCAGAGCCCCAGGGAAACTCCACCATCTCAGTCCCCGATGGGAACGTCCCAGCAGGGGAAGCGAGAGCAAGGCTGAGCTGGCACATTTTCTGTGGGTGTTGGGAAATCCCACCTGGGCTGACAGAGGTTGAAAAATCCCTTAGATTACTCTATACAAATAGCTGAACCAACTGCATAGTCTTTTAAGGCAAGCCTTAATTTTGTGTCTGTCACCCCAATGCTGTGGTCAGGAGCCTTCCAGGGGTGCCCTAGAGAGGGAAAAGTGCTGGCATGTGTCAAGTTCCTCCCAACATCTGCCCTTTAGCAGAGATGAGTAGGGAGGGACTTGGAGAGGGTGGGGGCGGGACTTGTGCCTTGTGGGCGGGGAAGGGAGTAGTCTCTTGTGTAAAATTAGTGATTTGAAGTGTCTCTGCAGCTGGTCCAGGAGGTGCAGCCTGCTGAGATTTCCCAGCCCAGAATTTTCTCCCTGCAGCTCCTCTCTGGGGGTGAGTACAGAAACACACATGCTCCCTCCCCAGCAGGAATCCAGAGAGCCTGTGTATCGGTCCCCAGTGCAGCCAGAAAGGGCGAGGTGGGGCCACCCAGCATATCTTCTCCCTCCAGGCCTGAGCATGGGGTGGAAATGGGGCATAGAGCAGCTGCTTCCAGTGCAAACACAGAAGTGAGGACAGTCCTGTAAACAAGGAGTGCTGAGATGCAAGCAAAGCCAGTGCCGTGGCTGCCTGTCCAGTGCATACTCTGTGGGGAGGGAGCACTTAGGTCTGAAACAGTAAGGTTTGTTAATAATCTGGTTCCAGAAAAATGACTCCTTAGAATAACATTAGGGGTAAGTCACTTCTCTACTACAGAGAGTGTCTGTGTATGTGGTGTACTGGGAAAAGAACGTATCTAGGACACGCTTCCTCAGGGGCATTTCTGCTCCTCTCTTATGCCAGCATAATTCTCTGGAATGCTGGGGTTTCCCTCAAAATGCTGCTGGGCGTTAGATCTTGTCTTTCCTTATCCATGATTGTACACGTTCCTCCTCCTACTGACATATTAACTACGTAGGTGTGTAATACTCTGTAGATTTAATAGGCTTCTAGTCTTTCCCAACCTCTTAGGAGCACTACAGCTCTTTTGTGTTCCTTCCTCTGCCACCGTTCTTGAGAGGAGAGGTTTGGGGAGTGAGACTGTAGCTCCTGGGATCCCACTGAAATGCAAGGGGTCCATTGTAACACTTCCCGAGGTCCGGCCAGAGGAATTGCGCACCTTCAGCACACCTGGGAGCTGGTGAAACTCGACCCGGGGCTAATCCTTTGTAGAACGGAAAATGGAAAATGATGCTTTAAGCTTCAAACAAACTCCCTTGTGCTGGCTGCCAGCTGCTATTGTTTCAGAGCCTCCTTCATTGTTGGGAAGAGCTTTATGATAGGTGTAAGAGTGGGCTGCGTTGTTCTTTTAATGTGCCATTGTTGGGCAATAGAGCACAAGCACATATTTTGAAGGCCTCACCCAGTGCTGTTGGTCCCTTTAAAAAATTCAGGAAGAGCTTTGATCTTCTAAGGGAGGCGGAGACAGAGGGGGCGTGAGGCTGAGAGGGAAGGAGGGAGGGCCTTTTGCTTCTCTGCTGCAGAGCTGCAGCACTCAATCAAGGTAATGGAGGAATAGGCAGAGGGTGAGCTCCTGGGGCTTCAGGGCCTCGCTGTGCTTTCGTGTTTCCAGTATGCAGCATGGCATGATCACTTCAGCCAGAGCTGCTTTTCCTTCTAAGGCTTTGCCTGAGACAAGGCAGAGCTGGAGGCTGGAGACTGAGCCTCCTAGACCTTTAGCAGAGGGTGTAGACCCCCTAAACCCTATGTGGAGCTACATCACAAAGGAGCTCTCAAGCTGTACCTGGACCATGTAAGGCGGCTGAATGGGATGCGTTGCGCGTGCATGCGACTTGCAGTCGTTTGTAAAGCAAATCCAAGGGGGCTTAGCCTAGTTGTTGCTGAAATGGATGTTTTGCTGCCAGTTTTCTGGGAGACTAAATCCTGAAGCCTGAGGTGTAGCTTCAAGGATGCTTGCTTTCTCTGAGCAATAAGAAGCTGCTGTTGTTGATGCTACAAGTGGAAGTAAAATCCTGCATTGCTAATGTGTTTTTGCCTCTTTCTTCCCTGCTCTCTAATTATCTGCTCAGAGGTCAGATGTTTGCACAGATCCTGGAGAAGAGGAGAGTCTGGACTGGGTAAGCACACTGGTGTTCTGGACCATGGACTCGATGAGAATCTCCCTAGTGTGAAAATGTCGAGCAGCAACCGGGAATTAGTGATTGACTTTATATCCTACAAGCTGTCACAGCGGGGACACAGCTGGAGTCAGCTTGAGGGGCAGGATGAGACCAGGACTGAGTTTGCAGAAGAGGAGGACATGGCAAGTGTCCCGAATGGGAGTCCGTCCTGGCATCCCACTGCCAGCCACGTAGTGAATGGGGCTGCTGGACACAGGAACAACCTGGAAGCCCAGGAGAGTGTTCCAGCGGCTGAAGTGCGGCAGGCGCTAAGGGAGGCAGGAGACGAGTTTGAGCTGAGGTACCGCAGGGCCTTCAGCGACCTCACATCCCAGCTCCACATCACCCCTGGCACAGCATACCAGAGCTTCGAACAGGTGGTGAATGAACTGTTCCGGGATGGAGTGAACTGGGGGCGCATCGTGGCCTTTTTCTCCTTCGGAGGGGCCTTGTGTGTGGAGAGTGTCGACAAGGAAATGCAGGTGCTGGTTGGACGTATCATCTCATGGATGACCACCTACCTGACCGACCACCTCGACCCCTGGATTCAGGAGAACGGCGGTTGGGTAAGAAGCTTCTTCTCCAAGGGAGAGCTCCCCATTCTCCTCTGCCTGACTAACGGCATTGCACATCCTAGCCCTTGTCCCTGGTGCCCAGGGTGGAACAACTGGTGCAGGTCCTTTCCCATTGTGTTCTTTGCCATGAGGGGTCACTCCATTGTTGTGGAGCAAGGGGATGCTACCCAGGCTTGCCCTCTGGTGGGCCCTTTTCATCCCTCTGTCTTGCCTATCTCCTTGGCTGTTCTGTACAAAGGCCTGTTTCCCAGAGCCTTGTGCACCTACAATCCAGGCTTTGTCTGAAACAGAAGGCCCATCTCTTAGGTCTGACCTGGAGTGTCAGTGACCCAGCCCAGGGCTGAGCCAATTCTTTGTTCAGTTGGGGCCTTTTAGTGCTAGGCCTGGACTGTTTGGTGTGGTGGGGTCTGAGGCAACGGAAACAGGAATCCCTGGTCTGCTTCATTTGCAAGCGGAGTGGGCTGGAGATTGTCCTGATTCCTTTGGGCCTCTGCATTACCTGGCAGCCTGGCCCCAGATCAGCAGAGCGTTGCAAGGTAGCACTGAAGTGGAGAGTCAGTGCAAAGAGCCTGCTGCTGCCCACTGAATCCTGAGCAGTGTATGCGGGATGCTGTCCACAGGCTTGTATGAATTTTACTGTGTGTTCCAGAGACATGCTTTGGTAGCGTCTGGGCTGCCTGAGCTGTGGAAGTGCTTAGGCCTGTGAGATTTTGCTGTGGAATTTTGCCAGGGGGAGGTATTATGGTCTGCAGATGATCTTGCTTACTATTTACTCCCACGTCCCTGCGATGTTGCCTGTATTAGTATCTGCCGAGAAGGGAGGACACAGTGCCAGCTCCTGGCATTTAAATAGAGGAATATCACACCCTTGCTCACTGGTGAATGCGTGGCAGTGGGGAAAAGCTGCATTCACCTTAACATCTCTGTAGCCATAACCACTAATCCCTCCCCAAAGCTCTGGGGGAGCATGGGGACTGGTTCCTTTCAGCCCGGCCTCGCATTCTGGCTGCTAGTGGCACAGGTGATTTGGAAGGGCCTCTTGGAGTTTGTGGAAAGCCAGTGTTAGGTCCAACACCAGGGTGGAGGCAGCAGGGAGCCTGAGCACCCAGGGCCAGGAATGCCTGGAATGTGGTTGTCCTGGGGCCGCTGCCTGGGGCGTGGCTGCCTGAACAGACTGGATTTTTTTCCTGTTACAAGCAGCCCCCTTGCTTTGTGGATGGCGCTGGGGTTCTTCCCTGCCTTGCAACCCCCATGCAAGCAATACCCCCCACCAGCTTTGGCTCTTAATGCCAGAGATTAGTCCTAGAACCAAGAGCTTGAGTAGAGGTTTGCGAGTCCATGTGGCTGCTGCTGGTGAGGATTGGGTTGTAGCCTGGAGACCCTGGAGATAATGCAGTCTGATTTTTGTAAGTGAATTCCCTGGGGATTTAGATTAAATCACTGATGGAAAATCACTGGTCCCTCTTGTTGGGAATGTAATACCCTTTCTTCCACCCCCCGCCCCCCAATCCCTTTCACCCAACCTAGTATCACTGCTAAGGTTCTTTCTTCTTGTCTGAGCACAGATTCCTTGTTTGGAGCAAATATTTGTTTAGCAGATTGCACGAGGGGCAGGATTCTTGTGTGCTTGACACACCCACTGGTTCCTGCTCTTCAGATCTCCAGCCATCTCCCATCAGGAGAAACAGCTTTTCTCTTTGCTGCTAGCCTCCTGGGTGGGTTTGACTGTGTTAGCTGGGTGGTACCATTAGTTGCCAGCTGGTCAGATGGTGTCAGACAGGCAGCAGTGTCTGGGCTGTTTTTAAGGTGTCAGGCTGCCAGCTGTTGGTTGCAGCCATGGGAGTCCTTTACCTGGGGTTTGGGGCCAGGTTCCAAACTGGTTGCTTTGATGGCTGTCATTGGGCTTTTGGCCTTATCAGCAATAGCGTGTCCCAGTGTCTCTGCTTCATGCTGGTACCAACTGTACTAATGTTGAACCAGTATCACAGGTAGTTGTAAAGGCTCCAAAGCAACTTCACTGTGATGGGTTTACAGGTGCACTCCGGTTCACTCCATTTCCAGCTGTGGTGAGAACTGATGGCTTCCATCCATCTCATTCTGCCACAGGCCCTTTGCTCCCTGCCTGCCTGTAGCGACAGGGCCTACCTACACGGGGTTACTGGTCCCAGGCTGAGCAGGCCAACCCCCCACCCTCCCCCTGCCCATTCAAACAATGCTCTCGGAGAGGTGCAGCAGGCAGGCAGGTCCCAAGGAGAGGCATGCAAGTTCTGGCAAGCCTGCTGCTGGCATGTACCAGACGACTGGTGTTTTCTAGAGCGTCTCAGTGTTTCACTTCCTGGAAAGTCTCTGAGGGGGCAGGAGAGCAGCAGCCTCCAAAGCAATACAGTCTGCTCACCCAGGAGTCCCTGCTCTCCCATAGCTTGTGCCAGTGCAAGGGCTGCCTTGGTGCCTGAGATGGGAGGACTGGGGCTCCAATGTCAGGCAGAAACCTTGGCTTTCTTGAGGTGGGCTTGACTGATGGGGCTGCAGGCACCATCGTCTGGGAGGTTTGCCTACTGGCTTTGGTACCCTGGGCCCTCAGCCCTGCCCAACTGGTCATACATGTGGGTCCCTAACATCTTGGATTTGTGTGGATGGAGTCATGGAGAACCTGTGAAATGTTGGCACCGTGCAGGCAGAATAGTCCAGGATGGCTTGAGACTAAGCAAAGGTAGCTAGCATGGGTAGTGCGGCTCAAACCACCCTCTGGAAAGAACTGTTTCAGCCACAGGCTATAATAGAACAGACTCCTGAGAGAAGGGAGGGAGATGCCAAGATAGGAATCATGATGGACTGGACTGGTCTGGACTGGACTGGAAGGAGTGGACCAGGGAGAACATGGTTACAGCTTCCTCTTCTTACCTTCCCCAGGTATTCACTGTTACTGAGCACTAGCCAGGCTGAATCTGCTGTGTGGTCTTGCTGCCTTGCAGGCCAGAACTTGTGGCTGAGCCAGGGGAAAACCCTTCCAAAGCTGCAAGAATAGAGAACCCATTTTGTGATTATTTTTTTTTTGAATGATGGGAAGTGACTCAGATGCTTGTCATATGACACGCTGATGCAGCTGGTAACTCACCCTCTGAATGCTGTCAGGGCTAGAGCCAGAGGTGTTGCTTCTTGACCCTTCAGGAAAGTCTTCCCTCCTTCTCCCACTGCAGTAGCATGAGGGAACTGGGAGCAGCCTGTCTGGAATCTCTGGCTTGCCCTGCAGTGTTCACAGTGCAGTGACTACAGGGATGGACTCTGCAGTAGTTTCTGAGAGGCCTGAGTGCTGGACATGAGTGCAGGCACCAGTCTGGCTTTAACTGGAAAAGCAAATTAGATGGTCTCCCAAACCTAGCTGTCCTGTTGGACACATGCTGCCATCTTAGGGGGCCTCAGCCACTGTTAGTGCCTCTGCAGGTTTTGCTGGTCAGGGTTTTCTCAGCCTGGTTGGAGGGTTTGGGTCACCCAAACCTGGCAAGATTTCTGTCATGTGATGTGACACTCAGAGGCTAACTCTGATTATTGCAAGTTGTAGCGGGTGTGGTGCAGCTCAGAGAGCTTACAGCATGCATTGCATCTTCCAGGTGGAGGCAGCTTCCCCTGGGTGTGATGCAGCTATTGCTAAACACATCAGCCCTGGACAGCACTGGATGAGTGCTTTAAGGCACAGATTCTCAACCAGGGACCTCAAGATCCTCTGAGGGGTGCAGCAGGAGGTGCAAGGAGATAAGTAGATAAGGGCAGGCTCAGGCTTCAGGTGCCAGGAGATAAGCAGTTATCTCTCCCTGCCTGACTGCTCCCCCACTTCCACACCCCCCTCCCCGTTCCTCTGCATGAAGGTAAACACTGCAATGTATAGACCAGGTTTTCAAGTGGAGTGCCTGCCACTCAATTCACAATAGCTATGGAGGGGACCTTCAGTGTAAAAATGTTGAGGACCGCTGTTCTGAGACATGTAAGGAAGAGCAGGCACTCAGATATGGTGATGAGCAGTGTTGCCTCCAAAGTAGAGGGGCAGTGTCTATGCGAACCAGCTAGGGAACCCAGATCAGCAAAGCTGAGAGGGGCTGAGGCTGTGCGTTTAGCACCTGTGCACATCTGAACAAGTGCTGTGGCATCTGTAACCCTCCAGTGATCCAGGCATTGAGAGCTGCACCGCCAGGTATGCACTGTGGTAATTGCAGGACACTGCTGGGCTCTGACCTTTCTTAAATCTGATGGGGATTGGGATCGAAAGCTAGGGCTCTGTGCCCAGGCAGCAGTGCTTGGCTCTTCTCTTCTTTCTGCCTGAGAACCTGCCCTGTGCCTCTTTTCTGCTTACCATGGGGGGGTGGGGCAGGGGAAAGACCTTCTAGGACTTGCCTGCTTGTGAGGCATAACTACTGTTCCAGGCATCAGGCAGTTCCCTTCTGTCAGAGCCCTGGCAAGTCCTCCTCTCCAGGCTCATGGCCTTGCTTGATGGACCAGCAGGGCAAGATCCAGGAACTCCCTGCACGAAGATCCATTTCCTTAGGAAAACTCACTTGGAGCTGGCTGGGGAAATGGGCTGGCTAGCACCCGGTTGCTGCAGCCTGGAAGCTGGGATCGGCTGCAGGCCCTGCTCAGCAGTGGCTCAGGCTGATTCGGAACTGGGAGGTTTTTCTGTAGAGCTCTTCAGGAAATGCCATTGGAATGACTTCCATGCTGCTTCCTGTCCCAGCCCAGCAGCAGCATTCCTGACGACTAGAAAGTGAAAGATGGAAAGGAGTCTTTTCAGCACTGCTGTGTTCGCCCTTCCTCTCTTTGGGGCCCTCTCTCTTCCTATGTGCATGTCTCTGTTGCATAATTTGATGACATTTCTCTAAGAGTTGCGGTTAGAGCAGGCATCTGGAATGCAGAACTTTTGACCTGTGCAGCCTGTCATTGACTGACTTGGGGTAGTCCCCTAAGCCCATGGCTTTCAGTAATAAAAGGGGAGAATGTTCCCCTGCCCCCCAAGAAGGGCTGGGAGACTCCACACTCGTAAAACACCCCGAGATTCTAGGATTCAGAGAGCAAAGTGTCCTGACTGCTCCTGATTCTCAGCCTCCCTCATTCATTTGAGCCCCCACCCCGCCCCAGTTTCCCACTTCTGTTTGGAGTCTGAGAGGAGCCTGCAGGTTTCTGCTGTGGGGATGTGGGTGCTGACCGTGCCGGACATGGGGGTGGGAGTGTGGAGCTCTTGTTGGCACCATGAACATGGCTGCCATGTGTGCATCTGGCATGCACGGCTGCACTTCATTTCTGGGTCCCTGGCTGGATGGCGAGGACTGCGTAAACCTTCCTTATATAATTAGAGTTGGCCTGGGGCTGAGCATAATGGAGGCTGCGCAGTGAGGGGAGATTCTGGGGTCTTTGCTTTCACTGCTTCTGTCAATATTTTCCCCCTAAATAGTTGGGTAGGAAGCTGTCAGTACAGAGTTCTCAGCAGGGACCAGGACCGTCGCTTCAGTATCTAGCTCCCTAGTAATTGTGCTGCTGAACTGGTTCCAGGAGGAATGGGGCTGAGGGGCCCAGGACAGGAGCTCAGTCTACGAATGTACCGAGCGCTGCTGGTTACCACTGAGACAGCAATGGCAGAGGTCTCTCCTCACCTCAGCAATGCTTTGGGAGCCCACATGGCTGTGTGGGCTCTGCCTGCTCTTGGCATCTTATGGGCTTGGTGCAGTGTTACAGCACTCATGTCACAAATATCAGCTGTGGGGCAGGGTGTTGGAGAGGTAGGAAAGCACTGTGTTGCCCTCTTCCCCTGCCCCCTACCAGAGACCTTTCCCTTGGGTGCTCATTGTTCTAAGTGAGTAGTCAAGATTAACACGAAGAGGAGAGTGGGGGGTACGCTCAGTCCCTTGGTGCCAGTGCCCTGGGTAGGATGGTGTTCAGGGCCTTCTGGTTTGCCTTGGCTCACGTTCTTGCCTCTGAGCCTTCCCGTGATCCAGCGGGCACTTGGTCACTGCCTGTCCTGCAGAGGGGACCCACAGACCTTGCTGCTGAGCCTGCCCGAGCCATCTCTGCTCCATGATCTTGGCCTGCAGCTGTATGCAGAGGGGGACACAGGGACACATCACTTCTGCCCTCTGGGGTGTCATTCACAGTTGCAGCATTCAGATGGGGGGATAAGGTTACACTTTGCCACACAAGCAAAACCGTTCAAGCTGGGTGAGGGTGCAGAGAGCCGCGTGGAGGGGAGAACCGTTAGCAGATGGCTCCAGCTGGGGCTACAGGGCACCAGGTGTGGGTTTCAGGAGGGGAGCTCTTGAAGAGAAGCATGGCAGTTTTGAACCCAGGAGGCTTGTGAGACTGGGCTCCTGCTGCCTCAGCTAGCTAGCCAGGGAGCTGGGTGACCTAGTTATGGTGCTCAGAGCTGCGTGCCCTGGCTTTTGTTTTTAGGTCTTTCCCTTTCTTTTTATCCCCGTGTTGATTTTAGACAGAGGCAGGGAGTGACCACACAGGAGCTGTGTGAGGTGGGAAGGGCTGCCTCCCAGCAGAAACCCCAGCCCAGCTCCTCTGTACAGCCAGCCTAGCTGCATCCGCACGTGTTTTCTCCCGGGCACGTGCTCACGTGTACTGGCCCTGCGCCGTCTCTTAGGATCCCTTTAATTGGGAACCAGATGCCCTCTGCGCTGTTGCTGCCTCTGGGGCTGGGGGGAGGGCAAGCAAATGGAATTGGGAGCTGCTCCCAGAGCTCTTAAGCAGGGCTGGGTGCACAGCCATGGGGTCGGTTTGCCCGCAGCTTGACGTGGGGTTGTCTTGGGCTATCCTGTACCTGAAAAAGGAGCAGAATAAAGGTGGGAGTGAACCTCCTGCCCTCTGTGTTCTCTGGACGCACACTCAAGTGCCTCCTCCAGCAGGAGAGCAGTAGTTCTCCTCCTTTGGGCAACAGCATGTGCCTGGGAAGCAGGCTGAGGTGGAAGGAAGATCTCTGGTTCCCACCGGGGTGCTGTAGAAAGGACCATATTGCCTCCTTTCTGGTGAGGTAGAGGCTGATTTAGGATATGGTTGTAGCCAGCCCCTGGCATCTGCACACCCTGCGCAGGGCTTCTCTGCCCTTGCGATGAAGGCTCTCACAGAAAGGCAGGTAGCCCAGCCCACCGCTGGCTCGGCTGTTGTGAGCCAGAGTGGGTGAGACACCTTCCCCCTTCTAGACACAGCCATAACTCCTAGGCTAGGGTGATGATGTTCACAGTGCAGCTCAAGCATCCAGCAGAAGGCAGCTGGTTTCTCTTGACTCTCCAATGCCCTGAAAGCTCGAGGCAGAGGCTTGGAGCTGGTGCCCAGACCCAGCAAGCTGCAATGGTGTGTCGCATGCACCAGTCCCATGAGAGACCAGCACTTCTCAAACAAGACTGGCTTGGGCCGGGGTTGCGCTGGGACTGTGAAGTGCCCTGCCTGGGACAAAGCATCAGGTGCTGCAAAGCCTGGCTCTGAATGCATGAACTGAAGAGAAGGAAATGGGGAGAACCATCTGTTGGACAGGACAGGTGTCCCTGCACTTGGAGGCCTGGGGGCTGGAGAATGAAAGCTCTCTCCTCCCGCCCCAGGGCTCTGGGCTCTGCCTTAGACTGAGAGGTGGGGAGACTCTTGACACCTGTGACAAGGGCTGCTCCCACCACAGCTTCAACCATTGCAGGCTTGGACGGCAGTGCAGAGAGCAGTGGGGCAACAGGGGCATGTGGTTAGGATTTCAGGAGTGATCTTGGTCCACTCACAGATCCCAGGAGTTTTGCCACTGATCTGGCTGGGATAAGGCCAGGGCCTTTATTGGCATAGTGCTGTGGTGATGTCTTAGGGAACTGGAGGCAGGTGTATGTTGCAGGGCGAGTGGCTGTGCTGGCTGGTCTGCCTGAGCCAAAGCCGGGGCTGGGTGCCTACATCAAGAGCCCTCAGGCCAAGCTTTGTGTGCAAGGGCAGCTGGTGTTAACCCTGTGGTCCCAGTAAGCACCTGGCTGCGCTTCCCCACCGCAGCAATGCAGCCAGGCAGCATGTTGGGCACATCCTCATCCCTCTCAGGCAGGTACCTGAGAGCAGCATGGGGGCAGCCTGTCTTGTGGCAGGGACCTCTAACACCCACCTGCCCCTGCTGCTGGACCAGCTCCCAGCTTTCAGCTCTGCTCCCTCCCCCTGGAAGTCAGGAGGCATTTGGCTCCAAGTGACTTCATGGGCTGAATCATTTAAGAGTTCTTTTGGATTAACGGGAACTGAAAGTGAGCACATCTCCCTGCACTGCTGCAGTCCTCCCCCCTTGGCTGGGCTGCAGTGGGAAGGGACACCAGAATCTGAAATCAGAGACCTTTCTGGCTCTTCTGGGGCTGGAGGGGGAGTGCAAGGCAGGGACCTGGGTCCTGGCTTGTCTATCCTAAAACCAGCCCTTTCCCACTGGTAGGTGTGTCTTGGGGAGCAGGCTTTGGTGCCAAGCCTTGTTCAGGAGGCTTCTGCAGTTCTGGCAGGGCTTGATGTCCAGGGGAGGCCCCGTACGCATGGCCCGAAGGCCTGGAGGCGTGGCTGGGTATGCGGAGTTGGGTGCTGGGCTCCTGGTGCAGGACCTGGAACATGTGTCCCTGCCCATACAGTCTCTAGAGAAAATACCTCCTCCTTTCCTCTGCACCCAGTTGCACAAGGCCCATGCGATTGCACAGGAAGTTCTGTAATGTTGGGAGAAGGATGTGGCGAGGTGGGAAGTGAGCTCAGTTCCCCACTCACTGGGGGCATGATCGTGTCATCAGAGGCGTTGCTTATATACCCCTTGCTGGCTGCACACTGGCAGGGTCTGAGCTGGGCTGAGGACTTCAGAGAGCTGTGAAACTCAGCTGGGTATCTTCCCACTGCCCCCAGCTCACGCCCCTCACACTGGAGAGAGGCAGCCAGCTAGGACTCAGGCACCATCTGTCTGGGTGGTGGGGGAAACCTGCCCAGAGCCTGCTTTCCACGGGGCATTAAAGGGGATAGTCCCTGGGAGTTCAATCCCATTCCCAGCAGGTGCTAATCCCCTGCGTGGATCCGGCTCAAGTAAAACGTGTTCCTCCGGGTGCCTCAGGCTTATGGCTCTCTGCCTCCACTCCCCGCGCCAGCACAACCCTGATGCTGCACTGGGCACTGGAGCCTTGGCCCAGTTTGTTCCAGAGTAGCCCTGATGAAAGCAAATGCAAAAGGATTAGTCATTCATGGGGCCCTTGCTTTGTTTTGAATGGATGTGTCAGCTGATTGGAGCCCTCCTGACACAGAGAGTGCCAGTGAGACTTGGCTTTCCACACCCATGTGTGTGCCCTGAGCCTAGGGCTGGGCTGAGCTGGGGCAGGGCTTGTCTTCTCCAGAGCAGTGGGTTTGCTGTCGGTGCCATGTGGCTGGGGAGGAGACAAGTGTGGGTGCAGGGTGCCAGCAAAGGCTTGCTTCTGGCTAGAAAGGACCCAGCTGTGCCCTTCCACATCCATTCCCAGCCTCTCTGGAGTCCCGATGCCAACAAGGGCCCCTGGCACCGGGCTCACTTGGTTAGTTTGTGTGCACATAAGACCTTCCATCACTTGCTGTTCCCTTGCTTCTCTCCAGGCCTCAAGTCTGTCTCTTTCAACAGCAACTGCTGAGCAGTGGGGATTGGCTGGGGGCTGCTTCAGGAAGGAGCCCAGTGTTCGCTGCCATTGTAATTGAAATGAGCCAGCTGCTGCCATGTAGGTCAAGCATTTGCATAACAGTTAAAGCCGAATCCCTGAAGCACTTGCACCTGCAGAGCCTGCTGGTGTGTCTCCCAGTAATCCCGGCAGCCAGCAGAGCCATGAGGGGCCTTCTGCAGTGAGCAGCTTGGGGGAGGGGAGGTCCCGGGCACAGGGGCCAGGGTATTGCATTGTCTGGACAGCAAGGGGAGCACTTTATCCCAGCAACTGCTATGGCAACACACAGCCATTGTGACTGGGCTCCCCTTGACCCCAGAGCACCCACAAATCCATACCAGGGCCAGTGGGGTTTACAGTCTGCCGTCTGGTCCAGTGCTGGAGAGAGTCGGTCAGAGGACACCTCCTGGGTGTCCCTGGGGCTCTGGCAGCCATGCAGGGACCCATCGAGCCATGTTTACAGGATCTGAGCAGCAGCCATGGGAATACTCCTGTTTTCAGCTCTTCTGGAAGCTCCCAGCTGCCTTTCCCTGCTGGCTGCTGCAGGCTGGCACATGCCAGGCCTGTGTGGAGAACTGGCAGCCTACAGGGGCTCCATAGGTGCTGGTTAAAGGTCTAAGGCAAATGCAGAGAGCCTTTCTTAAAGGGGCTGTCATCCTGTGGCTAAGACATCTGGGGCAAGGACAGTAGCCCTGGGCTCTATTTGCAGCCCTGCCACTGACTTCCCATGTGATCCTGGGCAGGTCATTTCACTGTCCCGTGTCTCCGTTTCCCCCTGTGTAGATTAGTGGCCTGTGTCACAAGAGGGCTGGGGAGCAGCCGACATGCGGGACATGCTCCCAGGCTCTAACTAGAAGTGCTGAGCTGGGCTGGGCATTTCTGGGAAGGCTCATGAGCTCCTTCCCAGGGGAGGACAAGCAAGACCCTGTCTCCCTTCAAATGGCTCCTTGCAGGCAGGCTGGATCTGGATGCAGGGAGGGGGGTGCAGGCTGGGGGCTGGGGCTGCTCTCTGCATGCTTTCTCAGCCTGGAACCAGCTGTGCAGAAAGCCTTTGCCTTCTTCCTGAACTCTGCCCCCTGCCCTCCTGCTGGGGGGGTGAGGTAGAGTGGGCAGTGCCCTGCTGCACTGTGCTCTAGGCTGGTCCCAGGATCTCCAGCAGCTTCTCCCCAGGGAGGAAGCTCTGACTCTCCAAGCCCCTCCCTTTCCCTGGTAACCACCCTCCTCCTTCCTCATCCTGGCTCAGCCCTATTGCTGCCAGGTGGAGATGAATAATCCACTCCATCTGCTCCCCTCACCTGTCCCCATGCGCAGCACCGCTCACTGGATCCTGCCTCCCTAAACACTCAGCCGTGGGCTCAGCAAGAGACTATGGTTAGCTCCCTTTGCCCTGGAGGGGCCTGGTCCTTCCTGGGTGCCCCTGCCCACACCTCCAGCCTCAGTTCCAAATGGTTTGGCACTGATCCGAGCCCAGGATGATGCACTGACTGCCCAGGTCCCCTTGTCTCCTCTCCAATCAAATGTCAGCTCTTAGCAGCCTAGCCCACCCCTCAGGGCTTCCCCAGCGCTGCCAGCTGGGTGCACCCTCCTAAACAGCTTTGTCTCCTAAACAGGGCTGCACAGGTGTTGAGCCATGTGTAGCTGCTGCATCTCCACCAGAGGTGGGGACCTTCCCTGCTCGGTGAAGCATCAGCAATAGCATCGCTCGCATCTCTGCTTAACGTGCCAGGGTGGCTGTCGCTTACGTGGGCTGTCACTGAGCCTTCAGCCCTTCAAGAGGGACAGGGTCCCTTTGGTCTTTGTCCCATGTGATCCAGGTGGACGCTAGCCTGGGGGCCACTGCAGAGAGGGTTCTGTCCAGGTGCTGTGGCTGCATACAGCATGGCAGCTGGGGGGAGGAGAAAGCATGAAAACAAGAGGAGCTTTGGAGGGGTGGGCAGGGTTTGACTCCTGTGCCGCTTATGGAACTGGGGTTTGCCGCATATGGAACTGGGGTTTGCCGCATGACTTCACCGTAGGCACTAAGCTATGTTTGCCCTTCAAGCTTGTTGGCAAGCTTAGGGGAAGGGGCCATGACACTGGTGGTAGAACGAGCTGTGCTAGGGCAGCAAGGGCCAGTGAGTCGGTAGAGGGGGCGGCTGAGGCATCACCGTGCTGTTGCTATCGTAGTCATCGTGTGAGTAACTCAGGAATGCCAAACATTTCCTCCCCGGTCAAGGTGACAGGGAGAGGCCAGAAGCGTTTGGACGTGTCTGGACAAGTCCAAGATCCAGAACACTGGGCTGGGGCGGTCCAAGCCGACCCCCGGGGTGCTGGGTTTCAGGTGCAAAGGAAGCGGGGCCTGGGTAACACAGGAGCCAGCCCTGGCCTGCCCAGCCTTCGTCTGCAGTCCTGAGCTAACTCCCCAGTCTGCCTTCTGCCCTTCTCCCCTCTAGGCTTGTTAAGTGTTGGGCATGCTGGGCAGGGCACAGGCCCATTGAGGGAGGTTGTCACAAATCCCACTGATCCTCATGGGCACAGTCCCCTGTAAGGAGAGGGGCATCAGCTGGGTGGGAAACTCCAGGGCCCTGCTTACGACCCACCACAGCATGCCTCCTGGTCCTGGAGGAAGGGAGAGTGCTCCTGGCCCCTTTTGTGCCACCACCTGCTTTGGCTGATAGCTCGACCTTGCCAGCTGCCCTGTTATCTCTTACTCAGCAGCACTTCCATTTCTGAGAAACAGCCCCCAAAAACATGTCACAGAATTCTTTCTGTCCACTGGCTCACAGGCAGGTCCAGCATGTGGGCATGAGGGCCAGGCGACCTGCCCAGCCTCCTGGCTCTCTGCCTGGCTGCTCTGGCAAGCAGCCTGTTGCTTGCCTTATGCTGGCTGACCTTCCCCAGCTCCCCGGACAGCCCCAAAGCTTGGGCAAAGGAGCCTTTAGCTTCCCCGTGCCCAGCAGGTCTTGATGTCTCCCAGTCTCCTTCCTAAAATAGCTAGCGCCGGTTCCTGGGGCTCGATAAGACTGTGCATGGAGCTCACTATAGGAAAGACAGCTCCTGTCATGCTTCACCCAGCACTCCCCCTCCTGGGAGCCCCATTCACTGGACAGGGCAAGTGGGTGCTGGGGTGCATGGAGCAGGAGTGATTGGACTGGGCACAAGGGCCTTGACCATCTTTAGAAAGGACTCAGTGAGAGACTCTCCACGGTTCTCTCCCCCGCTGCATGCGTTTGCCAGTGTGCACATGCAAATGCAGACACATGTGCATGCACGCACACATGCGTGCACATGCTGAGCTGTCGGTCCCACCAAGAACAAAGGACAGGATCTTGCCGAGAGGAAGCGGAGACCGTGGCGGCAGGGGGAGGGGCAGGAGAGGGGTCTGTAGCTGCACCTGACCTAGTGGTGCCATGGAAAGCAGCCAGAGACAGCAGCCTTTGTCTCAGCTTTCTTTTCCCTGTTGTCCCTGGGAGACGGCTGAGAAGGAGCCACTCTCTGCGGAGAGATGGTGGTCTGCAAGGCTGCAGTGACCTTGTGTCCTTTGCACCAAACCGTTTTGCTCTAGGCATCTTGGCAAACTGGAGGGACCCTTTAGACGCACACTCTGGGGGGCGGGGGGGGAGGGGCTTGGCTGCATCACGCACGGCTCTTTGTTGGGGATCTCACGTTCAAGTCCCTGGCCCCCTCCCTGGGGATGGAGCAAACCATCTTCTGGAGCTGTGTATTTACTTGCAGCCCAGCATGGCCCCCCGCAGCCTGCGTCAGAGGAAATGGCCGTGGCTCAAAGGCACAGGGTGTCCATGGGACTGGCCTCACAGCCAAGGCCAACGCTCCAGTTGTCAGTGCCTGACCCGCCTCCCCCTTCAGGGGCTCTCTCAGGAGGCTGGAGTTGGCTGTCACCATGCTTGTTCTCTGGTGACCCCCTACCCATGCTGGGCATGCAGCAGCTTGCAGTGTCCCTTCGTGGGCATTCTGTCCATTGGGCTTTGTCAGCAGAGCGAGCTCCTGAGATTGGGAACATGCTTCCTGATCCCACTGTAAAATGCTTGCTGTTTCCGTGGCCCCATGCAAGGAGGCTGCTTGCTCGCCCCCTTCTTCTCTGTAAGAGGAGGCTGACCTGCTCAGTGTTTAAACTCCCCAGACTTGGGAGCAGGATCGGGGGAGATGTATCTGCCCTCTGTGCTGCTGAAATCCCCGTGTGCCAGCTGGGCAGGTTGCCAAGAGCAAAGGCAGGGCTGCTTGTGGCTCTGTGATCACAAGTGTGTCACACGGTACCTCCCCTCTCACCTGCGTGCAGACAGGACACGGGAACTACACTTTTCCGGAGGAGGAGTGTGGGGGGGGGTGCGCACATACATGACCCATCCCTCACAATAATGGTAGGTGCGACCCATCCGCAAAGCCCAGACACGAAATTGCCTGGCCTCTGTGGTCCTTTAAAAGGATGGCGTTATCGTACCCGCTGCGTCGTGCTTCTGCGTAATGCCACGATCGGTGGGCTGGGCTGGCGAGGCAAGTGGTGGAGCTTAGCCAGGACTCGGTTGCCTAGGGAGGGCTGTGCTTTGGCTGCAGTGTATTTCGGTGCGTCAGGGCGCTGTTCCTCAGCACATGGGTTGCAAGCTGCTGGAGGGCATAAAGGGGAACTGTGAGGCAGGAGGCACTGGGAAGATTGTTCCAGTCCATGCAAGGGAGAGTTTGCTCCCTGCTGCCTATGCAGGCCAAACGGAGCCCTGCAGAAAACAGGCAGCTTTGCCAGGAGGCACCGCTCATGTATTGCAGGCCTGAGCTTAGCATTGTCCGTTAAACCTCCAGTGTTGATGCAGTGTGGCGGGGGGCAGCCAGAGCATCCCCTCAGGTACCTCCACTTCTTATGTAACGTTGGTGAAGGAGCCAGTCTGAAAGGAATTGGCTGAGCTACCTGTCAATCAGCTGTAACTTAGGAACTAAAACCCTTGGGAGATGTCCATGGCAACCGCCACTGCAGCTTGTCCCCAGTATGCTACCGGGAGCTGGATGTGGTTCCTGATGGAGCCGCCTGCACAGCGAGCTGCCGCCTGTTCAGTTCCCGTGAGCCATGCAGCATGGGTCCTTGCGCGCTTATCTGCACTTTCCCAGGCTGGCTGCTGCTGCCAGATTTATTGACCCTGGAAACTGTCCTGCTGGGAGGAGGGTGGCCTGAGCACAGCATGGCCCTGGGAGGAGCAGAGGCCTCAAGCCCTGGGGAAGCAGAGGTGCTGCTGGACTGCTCTGAGAGCACGTCTGGGCCCAAGCAGCCTCCTGCAGTGCAGGGTTACTCTTGCTGCTTGTTATTGTCCCGGTTCCTGTTCGCTGAACCCCTCTGCTCACCCTCCCTCTGCACCGCCTGTTCTGGGCCGCTGCTGCCTACCAGGCCAGCCAGACTCAAAGAAAACACCGCCGAGCTGTGGTTCGCCTTGGTCTTTGGCCGGCCCTTCCTGAGGCTGCGGCATGGCGGCAAGAAGAAAGCAGGAGCGCTCAATCACTGATAACGTGGCGCTGCCTCCTCAGGGTAAAGTTCTGTGTTGTGGAGCCTGGCTGCCTGCTGACCTTGGATCCTGTGTCCCGCTGGCAGCAGGATTGTTGTGGCTCTGGGCTGGAGCAGAACCGGCCAGCTCCAAGGTCTTTGAGGCATAACTTGCCTTGCAGTAGGGTTTTATCACCACTCTCCACCGCCGCTCCAAAATTCACGGGTTTTTCCTGCTGAGGCCTCCATGTCAGGTGGCCCAGGGGACCGGCTCGGGTCCAGAGGGTGCACTTACCCATGCTGGGAGCTTGCTGGAGTGGCACAGCAGTCTCTGCTGCCCAGGGGTGCAGCCAGCCTGGGCCTCTGGTCAGAGAGTGCCCCAGGGACTTGTGTGGTCCCAGGCTGGAGCATCACAGAGGTATGTGGTAGAGAAGTGGGGTGGGAGGGACCCCCAGAGGTCAGCTAGTCCAACCCCCTGCCTGAGGCAGAATCAGCCCTGTCCAAACCATCCTATCCAGTCTATAATCTAAATGGTACATAACTGTCAACCCTGACACAACACAGACCTAACACCCCAACCTGCTACAGGTGAAGCAGGAGACCATGGCAGCTAGCATTCTGGGAGTTGGAGGCACTGGTGTCTCCATGCACTCTGGGCACTTGGGTGCCAGCTGCCCTGCTCTGGAAAGGCTTTCATGCCTCCCCGAGGAGCATTGTCCAAGTGCGGGGCATCCCACAGCAGCTTCTCAGAGCACAGCTCTGCTTGCTGGGTGACCTGAGACTGGCTTGATGGAGGGCCAACTCCCTGGCCAGGCAGAGCTGCTCCCAGGAAGGAGCAGGGGTGTCTTCAGACTCAGTCTGCAGTAGCCACTGCACTGCCCACTCTGTGCTGCGGGCAGGCCAAGGCAGGGCAGCTGGCCCCCTGCAGCCCTGGGGCTAGTTCTGTACCTTCCTGGCTTGGGGCAGCCTTCCATAAGCTGTAGGGCATCCCAGGCAGCCTGTGCTCAGTGTCAGGATGGGGAAAGCTTTCAGCTGCTCCTGGAGAGGCAGACGCAGGGGGTTCTGCAGGTGGGGGGTGTCTGCTCTCGGCACTGGGGTGGCAGAAAGAATCAGTGTCCTGGTGCCAGTGCTACAGGAGGACTCTGACCTGGGGGTATGGCCAGAGGAGCAGGCTGGCTCTGGCGGGCCCTATTCTCTGCTGTGGGTGCAGTTGGTGAGCAGCTGCCTCTGCACTGGCCTGGTTTCAATCTGTGAGAGCTTCAAAGTTCAAGCAGATGGGGAGACTTTGGGAAGCAGGAAATGCAGGGCTGGCAGAGGCTAGGCTGGGCCAGTGGCTGTAGTCCTGGCTGTGACCCACGTTGGCCTTACACTCTGAAACCAAGATCTTTGTGTTCCAGAACATCTAGCTGCCCTGAGCAACATGGCAGGCAGGGTGCTGCTCTGAGCAGGTCCCAAGTATTTGTGTCCTGCCAGGGTTGGGCTTTGGGAGGAAGGGGCCATGGGGTGACAGGAGGCACTGGTGCAACCCTAGTTCCACGTGTGCCTCTGGGCTTTGGTTCCCAGGGTCTTTGCCCAGCCCAGCTTCCCCCTGTGGCCCCCCAGGCCTGTGGTGCTTCCCCTCCCTTGGCTGTCCTCCCTGCCCCTTGCTCTGACACATGATCCTCTCATGACTGCCCAGTGCCTCCACCTCTGCCCTGCACACGTGATGCTGGAGCAGGGAGCATGAGCTGCCCTGAGGCAGCAGAGCTGCAGGGCTAAGTCAGCAGCTGACCACATGCTCTGCCCTCCCCACCCCCAGCACCTGGTGCTTTCACTGGCTGCAGAAACAGAGGGCATCTGGCTTCAGTCAGGCAGGCTGCACCGGTGAAGAACCAGGCCTGGCTGCTGGGTATCATCTGTGCCCCTTACCCGGTCTCTCTTCTCTCATTGCAGGAGCGGTTCGTGGATCTCTATGGCGATGACGCTGCAGCCAAGAGCCGGAGAGGCCAGGAGCGTTTCAACAAGTGGCTCCTGACCGGGGCCACGGTGGCTGGCGTGCTTCTGCTGGGCTCTCTGCTCAGCCGCAAGTAGCCGGTGTGGCCCCCTCCCCACCCGGGCGCCCTCCCCCATGACCAGGCACCCACAACACTGTATGGCAGCAGGAACATTCCAGGGGCAGCGCCCCTGCCCACCACCACCCCATCCAGCACCCAGGCGTGATTCCCAGGTGCCCTTGCCCCTAGCACTCGCTGTCCTGCCGCTGAGACCAGTGCAGCGTGTGCTTCTGGGCTGGGGGCCCTGGGCCCCCCCCACCTCCAACCACAGGATGGAAGGGAACACCTCCCTTCCCCCCCCCCCGCAGGATCCTTAGAGGTATCTTCTGTTAGAATAAACAGACTTGTTGGTGTGCGTGTGTGTGTGTGTGTGTGTAGCTGTCACTAATACCAAGCCTTGTGGGTGGGGATAGGAGCCAGGGACCATTTCCATCCCCCCCTCCAGGCTTCCTGTGCGTGTGTTGTGGATCTAGGGAGGTCGGTACCACCTTTCCCGTCCACCTGTGGCCCTGGGAGGGGCTCTGAGCTGGCGGCAGTGTAGGGGACATAATCTGCCCCATAGTCTGCTGTCGGCATGTGTCTGCCTAACAGAATGACCCACTGCCCAGGGCCCCTGTAAGGCAACTGTTGCCTGGGAATGGGACCATGCCTGGCACCAGTAGGAAGGGGTCAGAGCAGCACAGTCAGTGCCTGGTTGTTCCCTCTGCCATGAGGACTGCTCCCCACATCCCAGCCTGTTCTCCCTGCTGCTGGCTCCCTGTCTCCAAGGGGCAGGGCCAGGCCCTACTCCAAGTCCTGTGCCAGGGCCTGGCCCTGCCTCCCTGCTCTCCCCCTCTGAAAGTGGCTGGTTGCGGTGGCGCCTTCCCTGCATCCTTCCTGCATCTGCTGCTGCTCTGACCGTCCCCAGCCCCCAGCAGGTAACCTGCTTTGCTCTGCTCTTAGCAGCTGCATGCATGC
The DNA here is from genome assembly GCF_001723895.1 of Crocodylus porosus. NCBI lineage: Eukaryota > Metazoa > Chordata > Crocodylia > Crocodylidae > Crocodylus > Crocodylus porosus. The sequence goes on along the minus strand of NW_017728922.1, from coordinate 352,774 downwards.
TGCAGAGACCCTCCAGGCACTTGGGCCAGGGCATGGAAAGGGGCTAGTGCTCCTGCCCCAGGCAGGTCAGACAGGAGCTGAAAATGCTGCAAAGGCAAGACGATCTGGGCAGAGGAAAAATACGATGCCAGCAGCCGCACCAGGGAGGTGTTTACCTAGGCTCATGTCTGCTGGCACAGCTCCCCCAGGGGCCCAGGTGGCGGCTTCCCAAGCCCCTTCCAGTAAGTGCAAAAATAAACAGGGCTGCACTCGGGGGGCCAGGGGAAGCAGCACACCCTCTCATCTGCCTGCCCTGCGCCCGCAGGAGTGCTGGGCTGGGGGGTACCCCCAGGGGACAAGCCTGACAGCATTCCCCTCCCTGGGCCCAGTGGGAGGCGGGAGATAAATGTCTCAGGAAACCGGGGAGCCTGGCAGCTGCCAC
>NW_017728922.1:347786-352253 GCF_001723895.1 Crocodylus porosus | reverse complement strand
AGGTGGGGGTGGGGGGAAAAGGAGCTGGGGGGCTGCTGGAAACATTGCTCGAAGTTTCTCAGGTGAGCTCCAAGACTTGGTCCCAGGGCATGCACGCCTGGGGCAGAGCTCGGAGTGGGGAGGGTGAATCTCTTGGGCAGGCTGCAGCTTCAGAGCTGGGGGCGCTCATCAGCCTCATTTTCAGCATGGCTGCACCTTTTGGGAGAGCTCCGGCCTGCCCTTCTCTCCCCGGCCCTCCACCAGCACCCCTAGCCCACTGTGCTCCCCCCACGGGTCAGCTGTTCTGGCAGCTCCTGGGGCAGGTGTGGGAGTGAGAAGCATGCAGCACCAGTTATCCCCCTTGGGCAAGGGGTAGCCTGGCCGGGGGCATGAGTTCCCCATGCAGCTGTCTGAGGACACAGCCCCGCGGCTGGCAGGCACCCGGCTCCATGCCCAGCCACGCTGCGCCGCTGTAGATAGCCCAGAGTAGTTTTATTCATGTGTGAAGATGCTGAGACTATTTTTGTTAACGGTGTGTCTGTATTTATGTGTGTTGGCCGTGCTCCCTCGTGACCCCTCTGCGCGCAGCGGGCTGGCGCCAGCCCCCCCAGAATCAGGGCTGGGCGCCCCAGACACTAAGCAGTGCCCCTGCACGATCAGCTCACAGCCCCCCAGCCCAGCCCCTCCCCACGCAGGCCGTTGGCTAGAAGCAGCCCCTACAGCACATGGCAACGTCTGATGTGCTGTGACCTGCAGGTGGAGGTGCAGTCCACTAATAAACTCTGTTGTTGGAGCCATGTCTCCTGCTGTGCTTCTTGCAGTGAACAGCCCCCAGCCCCACCCCGCACATCAGTGCCTCTTTACAGCCACTGGGGAAACTGAGGCAGGGATGCAACACACTCCCGTGCTCCCACCCCAAGCCACACTACTTAGGTGAGTGCCAAGTGCGCAGCCTGGGCAGGGCAGGAGGGTTGGGCTGTGCCTGAGCACAGGGCATGCAGGCAGAGGCTCGTGAGAGTCGCCACCTCCTGGCGTGCAGCCTGCCAGCAGGCAAGAGGCTGGAGAGGAGAGCAGAGTTTGTAACCACGTGCCCAGGCCTTTTGAGGGGCACCGAAGGGCTGAGCTGCCGGCAGCTGGAGAGTCAGGTGAGGTCACAGCATGCGACCAAGAGCACCCGGCTCCCTGGTAAGGTCTGAGGGGGTCGGTCACTGCCCCCACCACCCTGCCCCACGACTGGAAAGCTAGGGGTCTTGGGTCTCCCCTCCCCTCGGACAAGACAGCTGCTGCAGCCTGGGATCAATTGTAGTGATTTATTCTGCGCAATCGGGTGCCAGCTGTCTGGTGTGTGCTTGAAACCGGTGCTAATCAGGAACCAGAGAAGGGCAGGGCCCAGGGCAGGCCAGCACCTGGGCCAGCTCCCACCCCACGCAGGACAAGGCATGTGGATGAAGGCACAAGAGAGACGGTTTAGCAGGGCAGGGGCTGGCACCGGCCTCTGGCGGGCACGTCCTTCTCGGGCAGGGCACTTCCTGCGGGGGCAGCTGGCAGGGCAGAGAAGGGCCCCCCTACTTTTTCCACTCATTCTTGTCGTAGTCCCACTTGGAGGAGAGGCCCTCCACGGGGTTCACATGCATGTCCAGCATCCTCTGGAGCTGCCTGGCCTTCCACTCATCCGACAGTGTGTGCGGCTTCTCGGGTATCACTGGTGAGGGACAAGGACACAGCAGTTCACGAGAGCAGACAACCATGATGCTGACCAGCGCCCGGAGACCTGGGTTCCACCCAGCCTGCCACCAGCTCTGTCCCTCAGGGTGAGCACCTTCCCCCGGCTCCCCAGAGCTGGGAGCCTGAGACTGGTCCCACAGGCCTCAGGATCAGGCCTGGATGGGGCCTCCTGCTCCCAGGCCCCGCAGGCACCAGGCCAGGCTGCCCACGCCCTGGCAGTGCTGGAGCATCAGCCCTGGCCAGGAGCCAGGGGCCGGGCATCGGTTCCCTCGCTCTCTGCTCCCTGAACGCCTGCTCACGTAGCTGTGCTGCTGGCCCAGAGCCTGCAGGATGCTTCACAGGGGGACTGAGCAAGACTGGGTGTTCAGTCTTACCTTGGCCCTGGGCTGGGCTTAGACCATTGGGGGCCTGGTGGAGAGCAGGACACGGAGCAGGGGCTCCGCTCAGGCCTGGCTGGGAGCCGCTGAGCATCCTCGGTGCAGCCTGGGTCCAGCCAGGGATATTGCTCCTCAGCCCTACAGACCCCTCGTCCACCCAGCACGCTGCTCTTGCCTCCCTGGCTCCTTGACCCCCAGAAAAGCAGCTCCTACACCTGCCCAGGCCAGGCCTGCCACAGAGCCCGGACCTGGGACATGGCACAGGAAGGCCCTGCTATCCCCATCCCCAGCTCCTGCACTCCCAAAGTAGCCCATGGCCATACCGTAGTACCGTTGCCACGCCACGATGAGCCCCGTGAAGCCAAGGAACATGAAGGTGACTCCGAGGACGGTCTTCCACTCGTTGGACGGGCGGTTCATCTCAGCATAGGTCTGGCAGAACTTGATGCGATAGACTGGGGACAACGGCGGGGGTCAGGCTGCGCCAGAGGCCCTTCTGCCTGGGACCCAGGGCAAGTGTCCTGCCCCTGGGAGCAGCTACTGCTTCCTGGGCTCCTGGCTAAGTATCAGGGCCCACGTCTCAGCCACTCGCGTGGATTCTTGCTGGCACCTGACCTCTCGCCACTGGGGTGAAGGGCTCTGTGTGGCAGGGCCATTGGCGGGGAAGGATAGGAGCTACCCCCTGGCTCAGGCATCTCTGGGGCTTTCCACCTGCGGCAGCAGGATGCACAGCATTGGAGCGTGCACCCTGGCTGGGCTCACTGCACTGGGGGCCTCTCCCCAGCACAACTGAGAGCTTGGGTCTGCCAGGAGTGGGGCACCCTCCACAGCCGGGTGTGACCGCGGTGCAGCGCATGGGCCTGGGCGTGGAGCAAAGGGCTCCCAGGGCTCAAGAGATGGGTGCTGGGAGCCATGCAGATGCCAAGCCCCTTCCCAGTGGCAGAGGGCAATTCCCCAGCCTCCCCACAACCCGACCACGCTCCCTGGGACTCGTGCGTACGGGCCACTTTCTCCTCCTTGCTCAGCTCCTTCCAGGAGCCCTTCTGCTTCTCCATCAGCGCCTTCTCGTCCACACCCAGGTCCCTGCGGTACGGGATGTCAGGCAGCGGGTAGTTGCGCTTATCACGGTAGTGGGGCACCGACATGTCGTCTTGGATGGCAACTGCCGAGACAGGGCAGATCCCCCCCTCAGGAATTGCCCCCAGCCCTGCCCAGCTTCCTCCCTCCCTCCCCACCCTGTGTCTCAGGAGCCTGCTCCGGGCACTGCTGCCTTTGTACAGTGCCTGGCACAGCACCAGCACCCTGAAATACCAGGGCTAAGGCAGGGGGCTGGAAGGGGTTAATGGGGCACCGGTGCCACCTCGTGGACAGACTAGGGATTGCATGGGCAAGCCACTGACCTTGACCTCCAGACTTCGGAGGGGACAGGACGCCCCTTCTCCAAGCCAGGCTCTGGGCCCTGAACACGATCCCTTCCCTGCCTGGCAGCAGCTTTGCAGCGCTGTGGCCAGGGGCCCCGGGGGAGGCAGGGCCAGCAGCTGGGATAGGCTGCGCTTTAGTGGGGGGAGTTGTGGGCTCCGTGCTCGGGGGCAGGATTGGGGCCTCACACCCTTGGGCTGAGCTGGGGCCAGGATCCACCTGTCCCTCCAGGGCAGAGCAGCCTCCCTGGGGCCTGTGCGGAGGCTGGCGGCTGCAGCCCGCAGCAGGGAGTGCACGAAGGGTGCAGGTCCCCCCAGCCTCGGCCCGAGTGGAGGCCATGGCCCTCGCCGCGGCCCCCGAGAAGCACCGGAGATGTGGGGGGCAGCAATGGCCACAGCCTCCTCCTGCCCTGTGCAGGCTCCGGGTGCAGCCAGGGCCCCAGCTGCCCACGAAGGCGCCTCTTACCATGCCCGCCATGGCTGTGCGCTGCTCGGACGGTGGCGAGGCCCAGGACACCTCTCCTGGCCAGGAAGCCTGCGCGGAGGACTGGGAGCGACAGCATCTGTGGGAGGCACATGCCCCGCTGCAGTGACCGCCCCCCGGAGCACCCCTTGCCCAGAGAGGCCTGGAGATGGGGTCACCGTCCTCCTCCTCCTCGCAGCCGGTGCCGGCGAGCCCTGCCTGGCCCGGTGCAGGACAGGGATGGGGGTAGGTGTCCATTCCCCCCACCGGCAAGGCCAGGCTGGGGCAGAAAGGCCCCGAGCCCCCCGACTGCCGGAGCCGAGGGCGAGGCCTGTTCTGCGAGGGGCAGGGAGCTGCGGGGGGGCCAGCCGCATGTTCCCCAGAGACTCCCCGGTTCCATTCCCAGCTTCGCCACTGGTTTCCCTACGTGGCCTTGGGCACCTCCCCTCTCCGTGCCTCAGCCCGAGCAGGGGCGGCTCCCCGGGGGCGCTGGCAGGCCCCTGCC
>NW_017728922.1:345286-346681 GCF_001723895.1 Crocodylus porosus | reverse complement strand
GACGCCGACGGAAACCCCGATCCAGACGGTGTTAGCTGACGTCACCGTGGTGCTGGCAGCCAACGCCGGACATCATCGTGAGGCGACGAGGACAACCAGCCAGGACCTGTCCCGTCGGGGCGCAACACGGGACCGTTTCCGGGCCCCCGCGTGGGACCCGGAGGACACTGACAACAGGGCCGCCGACCGCCGGCGACCCACGGATGCCAGCAGCTTCGCCGCCATACAGCAGACATCAAATAGCCCCTCACAAAGCCCGGGGCTGATCTCTGAGCCACACGCCACCGTCACCCAGGCATCACCCACCCCTGCCCCCCGGAAAGCAAAGGCGGGGGGCACAGCTCCCCCCATTGCTGCTCTGAGCCCCTCAACAGCCGTGGCCGGCTCAAGAGGAAGGCAACCCCCCAGTCTGACCAGGGGGAAATCCCTTCCTGGCCCCACTGTGCACTGGAGCAGAGGGCCAAGACGCTCCAGCTTTGGTCCCAGCAAGAGCATCGGCACAGCGGGCGCAGCCCCCGGCCTGGGCTCCAGCCAGCGCTGGCCTTGGGCCGCCCCTCCAGCCCCTCCGCGGCCTCGCTGCCCGGCTCCGGTCTTCTCTCTCTTCCCAGAGGGCAGGGCCAGCACTCGAGGCGGAGCTGCACCGTGGACTTGGAGCAGCCCCTTTCCTTCACAATTCCCACCTGTGTTGTGCCTTTCTGACAGCAGGCACCCCAGGTGCGGGACCCCCAGCCCCTTACCTGCCCGGGGGGGGCTGCAATGTGTCCAGCTCCAGCTGGGGAGGAGCGAAGCCCCCGGGGTCCCTTCCTTGCAGCTCTTCTCAGCAGGTGACAAGGCCCCGGCAGCCGCCCACCCCTTAGAGCAGCCCCCAGGTACCAAGGAGGCGATGCCCCTTCTCCCCCCGGCCTCCTCAGGGAGCAGAGCCCGGAGGACAGCAGGGGCAGCTGCGGGGCTCGGAGGAAGGGGAGCGCAGGGGGACGGGAGCCGGTAGAAGGACACGGCAGCAAGAGTGGAGGTCCCCCTTTAGTTGCATGGCTACAAAATCCTTCTGCCACCTCCCCCAGCGTGGGCAGAGGGGCTGCGAGCCAGTGGTCAGCGCCGGGATGCCCGGTGCTTGGGGGCAGGGCCCTGGCATGGTGGCGGTACGGGGAGGCCAGACGGAGTCAAGACGAGCGCTGGGCGGCCGCGTTCGGGCGCTTGGGTTCAAACCGCATGTCCGTGGCGACCAGCACAAACCCCTGTGGAGACAGAGCAGGGGGGCACATGGGTGGGCAGCCCCCAGGGCTGTATCGGGGCCGGGGGGTGGCAGTGCCGGTGCCAGTGCTACCCACCTGGTGAACACTGACGTGGGGCTGCACCAGGCTGATGTTGTGGAAGCTGGGCACCGCGAAGCCTTTC
>NW_017728922.1:332333-345114 GCF_001723895.1 Crocodylus porosus | reverse complement strand
GAGCCACTGCCCCTTGGGGCAGGGGCGGGGGCAGGGGGAGGCCAGCACTCACTGTTGACCAGCGGCATCCCGACCGCCCGCAGCGCCAGGTTCATCACGGCCTCCAGGTCCTTCACCTGCACGACACGGGGGCACTGGTGAGAGCGGGGAGGGCGGCCCCAGCCGGGCCTGGCGCTCTGTGCCAGCCCCTGCTCCCACACAGCCGGCCTGGGCCGGAGGGCACGCCAGCTGTGCACACGCAGCCGTGTCCTTCACACCGCGCGTGCCATGTCACGGGCGTTGTGCACGTGCGAGCAGAGGATTCATGCTGTGCCCCGTGTCTCCGCGGGGCTCCCCGACTCTCCCCGAGCAGGGCTAACGTCTCCGGGTGGCTCGGCTGGGTCCCCCCTGCCCCCCTAGACCTGAGCCCGCCCGCTCTCGCTCACCTCGACCGGGCCCACGTGCGACTCCACCTGGGACATCCTGAAGCTGTAGGAGACACGGAGCCAAGTTCATGGCCAGGATCACGTGGCAGCAGCGTGGCGTGGGGGAGGAAAGGCCCATGGAGACCCAGCACTGCCCGTCCTCAGGCATCGCACCACGCCCCGGGGATTAGCAGCTGGGGATGGGGAAGAGGAGCCCAGGGAGCCCCGAGGGCAAGAGGCCGCACTGCCCTGCGAGAGGCTGGGCTCCGGTGTCTCCTGGGCTTGGGGCTGCAATGGGGACCCCCCCCGGATGGGCCATGCTGGACAGGGGCAGGGGCACTCACTTCTTCAGCACCACGGAGCCCCCGACCCTGGCCGAGTCCATGAGCAGCTTCCCCGTCAGGTTGGCATCCTGTCAGCAGAGCGAGGGGTTGGCAGGTCCCCCCGCTCCAGCTGCCCTGCCCCCCCGTGCCTTTGTGCACAGAGCTGCCCCTGCCACCCTGCAAAGCTAGCGGGGCTCAGCGGCTGCCCCGGGTGCTTACGACATCCAGCAGGAAAGCGGGCGCCAGGGTGGCATTTGGCAGGACGACGAAGGCTTCGGCAGTGCCGAACAGCGCCAGGTCCAGGGCGCCAGGCCGGCAGCTCAGCAGCGGCTGCTTGCGGGCAGCGAGGCGCAGCTCCATGGGCAGGGCTGGGACGTGGGCCAGCAGCTGCGTGGGGAGAGGCAGGGCTCGGGCTGCGGCACCCCTGGCACTGGGCCGGGAGCCGGACCCCCCGGTGCGCGGCTCACAGCCGCAGCCATCCCTGCCCCCGTGTCGGGGGGCACTAACCCCAGGCCGCCAGGGGCGGGGCACAGGCCGGGGGAGCTGCAGGCGGACTCACCTTTGGGGCAAACACCCCCATGCTCATGGTGTTCAGCCGCAACGGGGACCGCTTGTGGATCTGCAAGGCACGTGGGGGGTGCAGGGTCGCTGGGGGATCGTGGCAGGGAGCCTGCGGGGGTGGCAGGGCCCCCCTGCTCCAGCACAGCCCAGCTGGGCACAGGCCACGAGCATCCCTCGGTGCCCCAAAGCCACCTCCCTCATCAGGACACGCAGGGGTCACGGCTGCCCCAGCCGGGAGGAAAAGGCCCCTGCCCCACCAGATCCGAGCTGCCCGGGGTTGGGGTCCCGGGGCTTGTCCCGGGGCAGGGCGCTGTACCATGCTGTCAGTGATGCGTCGCTGCAGGGTCCCGGCGGTGAAGTACACGGATGCCGCCGAGTTGGCCAGGGCCTGGGAGGCGGCGAGGAGCAGCATGCGGCCGTCCGAGCCGGGCAGCAGGATGGGCCCAGGCGAGAAGGGGCTCTCCTGGGGGGCCCCCACCCGGGAGAACTCACCCTGCCGGGGGGGCAGGGAAGCGCGTGAGCTGGGTCTTGCTGCAGCCCGGCTTCCTGCTGCCCCGGCACGAGCCTGGAGGGATGGCAGCACTACGGGCTCTCAGCCCCCGGGGGGGGAACTGCCCCTACAGCTGCCCCCACTTCCTGCCACTGGCGCGACCTTACCTTGAGGTCCACGTCCCCATGCTGTGCGGTGATGGTGGGCCGCTGCACCAGCGAGTAGTCGAGCTCAGCAACGGGGTCAATCTGAGCCGAGGCTGTGGCAAGGGGTCCAGGTACGGGGTTAGCAGAGCTCCCCCCGCTATGACTTCCAGGCCCAACCCTGCCCCGGGAGGCTGGAGTCAGGCAGAGCAGAGCGGGGCGGCCCTGGGGTGGGCCGGTGTGTCTGCAGGGAGCAGCTGATCCGGAGTCACACCGGTCCTGGCTCCCGGCCCCCGAGCTCCAGCTTCCCCCCACCCCGCTGCACTGGCTCTCTGTTGCTGCGTAACCCACCTCGCATGGTCTCCAGGACACGCTCCAGCCTTTCCACCCCCTTCCTGAGCTCTGGGCAGAGCTGGGGGAAGAAAGCAAGAAGGCCGCAGGTCAGACCGAGCAGATCTGGGGGCAGGAGGGAAGGGTCTGCCCTGCGGGCACCTCCTGGGTCAGGCGACTCCTTCCCTGGGCTCAGAACAACTCCCGAGACAGAGATTTGGCTGCGAGTGGCCACTGCTGGGAGCCGCTCGCTCCTGCAGCCATGGCACGGGGGCATCCAGCACGACACGGGGGCCGTGGGGGGCAAGTGTGGGCGCATTTCATCCCACGCAGGAGCAGAAAATGATCTGCACTGGTGCAGGAGCACGCCGGCAGCACTGCCCTGCAGAGGTGGTTTCCCGGCAGATAACAGCCTAGCGCTGCGTGTGACAGAGTGCCCGACCCCGTTAGACTCCAGGCCCTCCCCGGCTCTTTGCTCTCCCTCACTTTTTGACTACAGAAGAAGAGCAGAGCACCGACAGACCCAGACAGGCCAGCGCTTGTGGTGCTCCGGGGTCTGGCTTGAAACCTCCGGGCTCATCTTGCAACTCGCCTGGCGGTGCTAACATGGTGCAGTGCCCCACGGCACCCTTAAAAGGACCTTGTGGCACCCCGGAGTGCTTTAGCTCCTTGGTGGGGAGTCACTGACCCAGGGTGTGGACACAATGCATGGCCTTGGCCTGGGGCAAGTCCCTGTGCTCGGGGGCGAGGCCAGGCCTCAGGAAACCAGGCGGGTGGCAGGGCACCCACCCCCGTCTGTCTGCTCCTCTCTCCGGCGCTTCCACTACCGAGTCCACCCCAGGTAGAGCTGCTCCGGGGCAGCCGTGCGGGTCTGCGCTCCGGGTTACCCGGCTGCGTGCTGCCAACTGGTGGCCGAGTCATCCGGGGGAGACCCGGTGCTTGTCCTCCCCCAGGCCTGGCACAGTTATCCGTGCCCGCACTCACGTGCTTGTTCAGCTCCGTCTGCAGCGGTCCCCGGAGCGCGCCGGTGAACAGGTTGTAGAGCCAGCTGCGGGGAGACAGAGCATGGAGCCGCGAGTGCGGGGCGGCTTTCCCCAGGCACCCCCGGGGGGGCGGGGGGCCAGGCCAGGGCAGGTCGGGGCCTACCTGGCGCCCTTCCGGAAGGTCACGTCCAAGCCGTGGACGTGGGACTCGCAGCTGTCGCTCCACACGGAGAGGCGCCCGCCGGGCCCCCGGCTCACGCCCAGCACGGTGGAGAGCGAGAGGTCGTGCACGGAGACGTCGAAGGAGCCGCCGTCGTGTCTGGGGGCAGGATTGGAGTCGGGGGGTTAGGGGCACGGCTGAGCGGGCTCCATCCCTCCCTGGGGCGTGGGGATCCTTCACGCCAGACCCGGGTGCAGACGGGACCCCCCTCACCCCAGCAGCACTCACATGGACCACGCGTGCGCCGCCCAGTCGCCGCCGAGCCGGACGCGGGCACGCTGGACCACGAGCCGCACGCCTGTCCCCTCCGAGAAGCCCACGGCCGACTCGTTCACCTGCAGCTCCTGGACCCGGACCCTGCGCAGCAGCAGGCCGGCAGGTCAGGCCCCGGGAAGGCCGGGGGTGTCGGGAAGCCCCACAGCCAGGGATGCACCGACGCGGGGCAGAGGCACAGCTCGGGGCTGCTCTCTGCAGACTCCAAGTACCCGTGTGAGAAATGCATGCGTGTCGGCATGTGCTCCGTTCACGTGCACACCGGAAAGGTGCTTCCCTGCCCTCCGCGTGGCCTGAAATCGCCCAGGGGCTCATCCGGCTGGGTGCTGAGCTACTCGGGACATTCCCACCCCTCCGCTTACCCCTGGAGAGCCGCACAGGGAGAGAAGGGAGCCTTTCTGGGAAAGCCTTGCCGCCAGGAAAGTGTTGGAGGGGCAGGTGAGAGGATCCCGGTCAGACAACCGGGCACCAGAGGATGGCAAGCGCCAGGGAGGGGGGCACTAAGGAGACCCACAGCACAAAGCTGAGGCCAGCGGGTCTGTGCAGGGACCACGAGCAAAGCGCAGGGGCAGCCGGGACCCCAGAGCCCCCCTCTCCGCCATAGCTCCAGCCCCCAGCAGCCGCAGCGAGGCGGGTCAGCAGCTCTTACCGGGACACGGAGTAGGCCACGGTCCCGATGAGCGGGATGCTGTAGGAGCCATTCAGGTCCGGGATCGGCTCCTTCTGCAGCACTGACTTCAGCAGCTCCACCCCAAACTGCTGCCCTGGGGGGAAGGGGCAAGGGGTTGCAACAAGGCATGGATGGGGCAGGCACATGGGGACCCTTGCCCCTCCCTCCCAGCTCCCCCCGGTGATGTGGATCTGGCCTGGGCGGTGGGGGCTGGAGGAGGGGTGCTGAGGCCGAGATACAGACCGTACTCCAGGGCTTCCTGCGTCACACGTGCCTTGAGGCCGGCAGGGGTCCCCTGCGACGCAGAGCAAGCGCCCAGCAGGGCCAGGACCAGCACCCAGGCCATCCTCGGTGACCGGGCAGCTCCTCGCCCTGACCTGGCACAGGGAGACGGAGCAGGCGGTCAGCGCCTCGCAGCAGGACAGGTCCGTGGGCCCTGCTCCACAGAGCCGTGCCAGGACGGGGCTCTGTCTGCCGCGGGCACCGGTGTCCCTGGGGCAGCAGGGATGTCTCATGGGAGATGCCAGCCAGGAAGCACTGGTGACGGTGGAGGAGTTGTCCTGTGAGACCCCGCTCTTTGACGCGTGGCCCTGGAAACCCGCCCTTGCCCAACGCGGTGACTCAGCAGGGAAGCCCTGCGCCCGCCCGTGCCCCGGCTTCCCCACGGGCTGCTCCGCAGGGCTTTCTTCTGGCGAGTGCCGGGGCCCGGGACCTGCCCTGCTCACTGCGACCCCAGCCCGCTGCAGCGGCACATGCCCAACATCCGGGACTGGCCACCGCAGCTCCCCGACCTGCCCCAGAGCCGCACGTGGCTTGGCCCCGTCCCAGTTCAGGGTCACACGAGCGGCGCCACGAGCCCAGCCCTGCTCTCGGAAATGAGAGCACGGGTAAAGCGGGGGGCCGAAGGCTGGTCTCCCTCTCGTGGGGGGGACACGCCTGAGCCAGGAAATCCACATGCTGCTGGGCCACTGCAACGCATGGGACCAGGTGGCGCAGTGCCACCCGCACGCCGGCCTCCCCCTGCATCCAGCACTGCCCCCCGCCCAGGTCCGAGCCAGCTGGGAACGCTGCCTGCCATCCTCTGGACGCCTGGGAGACCTTCTCCACCTCTCCGGCCTTGATGAGCCCTGGCTAATGAGCCCCAGGTGACGCGTCCTCAGTGACAGCCACGGTCACCGATACCGGCGGGCCCCGTGCCCGGATCACCCTCGCCCCGATGCTCTGCCCAGCAGTGCCCATCTCTCCCGGCAGCCACACGGACAGGCCACAACAACCCGCTGGCTCCCAGTGACCGCGCAGCAAGGCAGTGGCATGGCCATGACCTGTGGCCTGGCCGTGGGGGCGAGGATGCCCATACCTGCTGGCCTCCTGGCTCAGGCTCCTCGTGGGGTCGGCTCTGCCGGCTGCGTCCCAGCGGAAGAGCCACTGTCCTGTCTCTGGCAGCTGGCACTGGCTGCCCGGCTTCTCAGCTCCCGACAATCTGGTCGGACCAGATATTCCCTGGGCTTAGTCACCCCCGCCCGCACGCAAAGGACAGGCTGAGCGTGTGCCCCAGTCCCGGGAAGCTGGAGCAGGGTGCGGCGGGCACGCATCCGGGTGTCCCAGGAAATGCCCTGGCATCGAGTCACGCATGCTGGGGGCGGCCACCCCAGGAGCCCTCGCCACGAGGGCAGCTCCCCCCAGGCATGCCCAGGCAGAGGGGATTTGGGATTGCAGCCGAAGGGATGTCCTCAGGCAGAGGCAGGAGGCTGGACCCCCCCGGCGTCAAAGTTCACCCACTCACATTTGCCTACGCCTGCACACGCGTGTGCTCAGGCATGCACATGCCTTTTCCTCTGTCCTACACAGGCTTCACAGCACTTGCTTCTGTTTGCTCTGAGCTCCGGTTCGCGCCAGCTGGTTGTTTGGGAACGTCCCAGGCAGGCAGTAGGAGAGGGGGCTGCCCTCGGCCACATCTCCCTGGGGCAAGGACATGCCCCATTTCGATTCCCCAGGGCTGGAGAGGGCCAAGGACCCACAGGACTCCACGCAGCAGCGACGGTTTCATCCACCTGCTAGAGAGAAAGAGAAGGCCATCAGGCCCTGGGAGAAAAGCAGTTCCTCCAAGACCCAGCCCGTCTCAGCCCAGGCCTCCCCTGGGGACAGGGCCTGGGGTCACAGCACCTGCTGTCTTACTCCCAGCATCCCTCCCGCTCCGTCCTGGCCCAGGAGCAACCCTGCAACCCAGGACAGACCCCCACCCCCCCAGCTCCTTGCACCAGCCGCACTCAGACCTCCTCACCCCAAGGGGCAAACCGGACTGGGCGCATCGAACAGCAGGGGAAACTGAGGCACGGAGCGGGGCAGTGGCTTGCCCAGGTGGGGCCATGGCAGAGCCAGGTGCGGAGCCCCGCTGCCTTGCCCTGCCCTTCCTCCCACCCGCAGGCACGGCAGCAAGACAGGCCTTTCCCAGGAAATCAAACGCACCCCAAATCTGCGGCGGCAGGGAGATAAGGCCGAGCCAGGGCATGAAGTGCTCCCACTGTAATAATCTCAGAGATCGGCAGAGGGCACCAGCGTATAATCCTGGGGCTCCCGGCGGGCTGTGCCCATTGCTCCTACCCGAGCCCTGGGGACTTCCACTCCCCTCCTGCCCCTGCAACCCCCTGCCCTGCAGGGCCAGGCTCTGGGAGAGCTTCCACCGGGGTCATCCTGCTGCTTGCATTTAAGCTGCTGAAAGCTGCAGAGCCTGGAGAGCCCCTTCCCCGTCCCGCCTGCCCGGGGAGGTCTCAACATGCAACACAGCAACTAGATGGATGCTATTCGAGGGACTGGGTCTCGAGTGCGACCCCTCCCCTATTCAACACCCTCTCTGGCATCCCCCGTCAGCGGGTGCGAGATGCTGGAGGAAACCCCTTCATCCATCCTGCTCTGCAGCACAGGGGGCCAAAACCCAGACATATGGTAACCCTAGGCCAGCCCTGAAATGGGAGGGTCGGCCTCCCCCTGCAGAGTGTGGGATGGCCCCGGATTCGGTCGATCCACCCCGATCGGAGAGGAAGGGTCGCTTCAACTGCGGGGAGTCCGGTCCCTTCAAGACCGATTGCCCAAAGCAGAGCGACCCCGGTAGGCCTGTGCACCGAGCAACGGCTGTGCACAACAAGGGGGAGCCCCGAGCCACCCCGAGGGGCGTTCCTGTGTCCTCAGGATTACAAGCCCGGAGGAGGCGACGGCCTCCCACGAGAGGAGGCAACAGTACGTGAGAAAACCATCACTGAGGAGGTGGGACCACGGGCCGGCGTGTCGCCGATTGATGCCAACCTTGTTTCGCCCTCAGATGCAATACCTGGAAAGACCCTGAGCACTGAAGGGGAGGGGCGCCAGCCATTTGAGGTACATGCAGCCGGTCTCCCCACCCGGCATGGGAGTGGACAGAGGAGTGATGGAAGATGCTCCTGCCCCCAGGCTGGTGAGAAGGGATATCGCCAAGCGAGAGCGTATGAGAGCAGCGTGGGGGAACATCTCACCACCCGTCCGCGTCAAGGCGGTTACTCGCCAGCAGAGCAAGAAGGCGAAGGCGGGAGGTGGGAAACCTCCCAGAGCCAGGTAACCCAGTTGGCTACGGAGGTAAAGGGGGCAAGGGAAGAGAATCCCCCCGACTGCAGCAGCCAGCCGGCCGCTGCGGGAACCGATGACCCTGAGGTCAAGCTAAGTGACAGCCCCAGGGAGAAGCCCAGTCAGTCAGTGGCAGAGGGAGCCGAGGCACTTGGCCAAGAGGTAGAGCCCCTCCCCACGGAGGAAGGCACACCCCTTAAGGAGGCACCAGACTCCCTGCCAATTGCCTAGCCGGGCAGGAGGAGATCGCGCAGGAGGTTTTAGTTGACCCTAGCCTGGAGGAGGTCCGACGGGTGGCCCAGGAGCAAGAAAGAGAGTTCACCAGGGATAAGAGGGAACAGGAGGTCCAAGGTAAGGGACTCCTTTATCAGCTGCGGGTGCCCAAGAACCACGCCGAGTCCTGGGAGACCTCTCACCAGCCTGTGGCACCATTTAAATTCAGGTGGTGACTGCGCACCGTGGCTCATGATTTACCCTGCGCCACTCACCTGAGCATAGGCTGCACTTGGCAGCAGCTGCTGGCAAACTTGCATTAACCCAGAACGTGACAGATCGTGCGAGACGTGCCAGCAGACGGGCAAGAGTGGGGGTAAGAGCAAAGCTCCCCTGCAGCCCAATTCACCACGAGTAGATTTGGAAACTTAGCCAATAGACTAAGTAATTTTAGACACATATGAAAAGGGTCCCCAAACCCAAGTTTGATGAGACTCGATTTATTCTGTTTTACTCAAGGCCTATTTCTAACTTCCTTTGTTCTAACCCCGCTCTCCCACTCCCTCCGCCATCGATAAAAAGCTCAATACAGCGTGCCTGGCCATTAATTCCTCGATACAGCCCCCGCAACAGAAGCGGCGAGGGGGGTCGGCGGCTCTTACCTGGACACGGAGCAGGGCACAGTCCCAATGAGCGGGATGCTGTAGGAGCTGTTCGGGTCTGGGATCGGCTCCTTCTGCAGCGCTGACTTCGAACCGCTGCCCTGGGGTGGGGGGCAGGGGCAGGGGGTTGCAACAAGGCATGGGGCAGGCACATGGCAGAGGGCACGGGAACCCTTCCTTGCCCCTTCCTTCCCTGCCCTGCTGAGGATGAAGGGGACCCCTCCCAGCTCGGGCGCTGAGGCCGAGGTACAGACCGGACTCCAGGGCTCCCTGCAAAGCCAGCGGGGTCCAGCAGGGCCAGGCCCAGCACCCAGGCCATCCTCGGGGACCGGGCAGCTCCTCGTCTTGACCTGGCGCAGGGAGGCAAAGCAAGCAGCCAGGCTGGGCCGTGGCACCTCTCCTCCCACCTGCGGGCACTGCGGCAGGACAGGTTTTCCCAGGCAGTCAGTGCATCCCGGTCCGCGGAGGCAGGGAGGGATAAGGCCGGGCCAGGGCACGAAGCACGCCCAGCCGCCTCCGAGCGCTGTAATAAGCTCGGAGATCGGCAGAGGGCACCAGCGTACAGGCCTGGGGCTCCAGGCAGCTGTGCCCATTGCTCCTGCCCCAGCCCTGGTGACTTCTGCTTCCCTCCTGCCCCCTGCGCCCCTCAGCCCCGCCAGGCCGGGGCCCTGGGAAAGCTGGGCCGCAGCTGCAGCGTCCGCTGGGGTCATCCTGCTGCTTGCATTTAAACCAAAGGTGCTCCATCAAAAGCTGCGTAGCCTGGAGAGCCCCTTCCCTGTCCCACCTGCCAGCCCCAGGCAGCTTGAGACCCAGCCCGGAGCCCACCGCAGCACGCAGGCCCCTGGGGCTGTCCCTGCAGGCCCAGGCTGCAGCCAGGGGAGGGCTCAATGCCTCGGGAGCCTCCCACCTCTGCAACTCTCGGCTCAGCCCTCCTGGCAGAGGCCTTAGTGCCCTTGGCCTGGCGCTGCCTGGTTCTCCTTCCCCTGGTTCTCAATGCTCCGTTTCAGCGTTGCTGCCTGCTGGGCTCCACCCCAGAGACAGCTGCATTTCAGAGCCAGGTGAAACCAATCCCATGCCAAGCACCAGCACCAGCACCAGCGTTACCTCCAACGGTGCCTCGCTGCCAGCGGACAGCCCTGTTCAGCACATGCTCCCTCCGTGGCCCTCCTCATGGACCGCCTGGCACCTCCCTGCCTGGGCGGGATGGCTCTGCCCTCCCAGGCTAGAGCACGCCTGCTCCTTCCACCGCGGACACGGTAAGAAGCCGCACAGCACGCGGGCCTGGCGGAGCTCTGTAACCTGCTTCTCGGGCCCCTCCATCGGCCCTGGGGACCCGTCCGGAGCAGAGACCCTGGCACAGGACCCGTGCGCCCATGGGGCTAGCAGGGGCCTGAAGCCACTGTGACCCAGCACGTGGGACAGGAGCCTGGTGGTGCCGTGGCCCAAGGGTCATGGACCCTGCCTCGCCCTCCTTCCCCCTCTGCACCTGGGAGGAGGTGGGAGTTTGTTCCCACGTGACTCACCCCCAGCCTCTCGAGCGCTGCGGCAGCTGGGGGGCAGGTGAGTCAGCGGGGCAGGATGCACGGGGCCAGCCGAGGTCAGCACAGGGCACGTCCCTGCCCTTTGCGGCCTCCCCGCAGCTGGGCTGGTTTTGCACAACCCCCTGAGGCAATTTCCTCCTCCGGAGAAGCGCCGCTCTCCCCTGCCCCACGCGGGGCTTTTGCAAGGGCCGGCGCAGGAAACGCAGGCCGCGCCGGGCTTCCCGCAGAAGCTGCGCCCCGGCGCCCCACGCGCGCCAGCCCTCCCGCTTCGGTTTCGGCGCACAGGCCGAGCTGCTGACTCATCGGGTGACAGGGCAGCCCCGCCGCCCAGCTGGAGCCGTTGGGCAAGACCAGGCCCTCCCCAAAGCCCAGATGCTGCTTCTGGCCGGGGCTTTCCTGGGGGCACCGCGCTTCGAGCAGCATGCCTTGCCCTCCTCCAGCCCGGGGGCGGCGCTGGGGACCTGCGGCCCCCGGCCCCGGGCTGCGTCCCCCCGCCCCGCTGTCGGGAAGCGCGCTGTTGTTGGACAGCGCGGTCCAGAGGGAGGCCGATGCTGGGGCCTCGCCCCGTAGCACAGGATCGGGGCCTCCCTGGGGGAGCCAGTCCCTGCCCCAAAGGCCTTCCAGGCCTCTGTGGAAAGGGGTTAAGCGAGTCACCCAAGAGGAGGCCAGATCCCAGGCCAGGGCCGCAAGCACAGAAGCATCCAGCCATCCCCAGCAGCACGTCGACACGCGGGTCCCGGGGTGCTCCCCAAGCAGGGGCTGCCACCCTTTGCCATCCCAGCACGGCTGACCTAGCCGGCCGGCCCTCCCTGCTCCCGAGGCTCCAGGAAGCGAAAGCCCTGCAAAACAGACGCATCGATGCGGGCACCGCCGCGTGCCCCGGAGCCCCCGGCCTAGCTGGGAAGGGGTTAAGCACATTCGCTCGCCAGCGTGGAGAAGAGGGAGTTTTTGTGTGTCACGCCTGCGCCTCTTGTGCAACGGCGCCGCGTTCCCAGGGCCGGGATGCAGCTGTGGGGGCGTAACGGTTAGCAGCTACAAGGCAGCGTGTGTGCGGGCGCGGGGGGAGCGGCGCTCCGTGCCAAAGGCAGGCTCCCAGCCTGGGAAGGGCCTGCAGCCTCAGACAGAGCGGCGCCTCCGTACACCTGGGAAGTTCAGGTTAAAGAGCGCACATTCCTCTGCACACAGCTGATTGAAGCATTAACAAACAGGCAGGCCGCGCCAGGCTCCAGATGGGCTGGGCCCGGGCCAGGAGGGAAGGCGCGGAGCAGGGGGAGACGGCGCTTCCCCCAGCCCCAAGCCCCCCGGCTGGCGCTACACCCCACCAGCAGATCCCAGGCTTCTGGCTGGCAGCGGGGGAGGCCGAGGGAAGGGTCTTCTCAGAGTCCTGCAGTCGAAGACCAATGCTTGGGGGGGTTAACAGCTGGATGGGGCAGGGGGTCACGCCGGGGCCTGCACGAGATTCAGGGGTGCAGTGTTGCTGCTCATCCACTTAGAGGAGCCTGCTGCTGGGAGCCCGCTTCACAGCTGGCCCTGGGGAGGGAAGCTCTGCGGGGTACACGGGGATGGGCACAGCCAGGCTTGT
Source organism: Crocodylus porosus (assembly GCF_001723895.1). Taxonomy (NCBI): domain Eukaryota; kingdom Metazoa; phylum Chordata; order Crocodylia; family Crocodylidae; genus Crocodylus; species Crocodylus porosus. The sequence continues at coordinate 333,125 of NW_017728922.1, read as the reverse complement.
CCCCAGGCCGTGTTCCAGCTGCCCCCAGGGACCGGAGAACACGTGCAGGCAGATGTAGGTAACCGTGATCTCGTTATCGCTGGAAAACTGTTGTTTGCAGGGGACTGGGCACAAACGCCCAAAAGCCTTGCAAGGAACAATTTTTTACAACGTAGTTGGTCCAATAAGAGAGATCCCATTTACCCCAAGAACCTCGGCTGTCCGTCTGTGTCCTCGCACCAACACCCCCGCTGAGGCCAGGGGCCGCGCTGGGAGCAGGCACCCGTGGGGACAGCTGCAGGGACGTGCCAGCAGCACCCGGAAGCCAGCACAGCTCAGCCGAGCCTGTGGCTCGCTGCGGGGCCCAGGACGTACTCCCCCAGCCCCCAGGGCAGGGGCTGCCAGGGTCACTCGCACCCCGGCGGCCAGCGGGCCCTGCCTCCCGCGCAGCGCTGCAGCCGGGCCGCCGCAGGGCTGGAACAGGCCGCTCCGGCTCCCGCACGCCTGGGGCCGGAGCGGGAGTCGGGTCACAAGACGCGGGGGCGGCCGGGCTCCACACGGTAGTTGTTTAATAACCAAACTCCAGCTATTGTAGAACAATATCCTCGGCAGCATCATTGTAATATACAATACACCCCTTCTCAGGCGCCTGAGAAGCACACGGCTTCAGTGTCCTTCAGAAGAAACAAGAGTCCGTGGGAGCGCGCGACCCGCTCCAGAGAGGCCTCCCGTCGCCGGTGCCCCGGGAGCGCCGGGGCTGCTGCCCGGCGGGGCGGTCCTGGCTCCGTCTCCGCCCGGGCTCGGCCCGCTTGC
>NW_017728922.1:308948-331947 GCF_001723895.1 Crocodylus porosus | reverse complement strand
GCCCTGCGGCCCGCCCGCCAATGGCAGCCCGGGGGCGTGGCCGCGGGGCGGGCTGTTAAAGAGACAGCCACGGCGGGGCGGGGGAGACGCGCTCGCGCACGGTTTGCAACACGGCCGCAGTGTAACACACCCATGCGCGCGCGCGCACACACGGTTTGCAACACGCGGCTTGACACACAAATACGATCTGACGCATCGTTTACATCACACCCACAGTTTAACACACGCACGCACACGCACGGTTAGCAACACCCAGTTTGACACACGCATGGTTTGACACGCAGTTTACAGCACACCCGCAGTTTAACACAAATGAACACACACATGCACACACGCACACGATTTGCAACAATTTGACGCACGCACACAGTGTGACACACGCATACGGTTTCACACACAGTTTACAACACACCCGCAGTTTAACACACACACAATTCCACACACTCAGGCACACTCGCTGCCCCCCCAGTGGTGCAGGGAGCGAGGGGGCCGTGGGGAAGCTCAGGCCGGGTCAGGGGGTGCGGGGCTGCCCCTGCTCCAGCTCGGTGAGCCGGGGGTGGCTGCGGGGCACCCCAGGCCCAAGGGCCTTGTGGGCCGGGCTTGACCCGGAGCTGGCAGAGGCACCGGGTCTTCCCAGGCGCAGCGAGGGCACCAAGGACAGGGCCCTGGTGCCAGGGTGGGGTGGGCACAGCTGCAGCTCTCACCCCTGCACCCAGCTCTCACCCCCCAGAGCTGCCAAAGCAATGCGGGCACAAGCCCTGTCGTGCCGTGGGAGTAAGAGCAGGTGTGCCAGGTGCCCGGGAGGATTCACCCAGCACTGCCCCCCTGCCCTCAGCCTGGCCAGGAACCACCTCGGCCTCCTCCCCACGGTGCTCTCGCAGCGCCCAGCCCGGCAGAGGCTGCTCCACGGGTGCCTTGCTCTGGGAGCAGGAGTTTTTGCCTCTCTGGGAACTCAAAGGCCGAAAATGACTCCCAGGTTTCACTTCCTGCAGGTGATGCCAGCAGGCGCTGCCCTGGAAAGGGCGTGCAGGGGCAAAGGTGGGTTCAGGAGCATCCTTCAGCGTAAGCCGTGCACAAGGCCTGGGCAGCACAGAGCACAGACCAGACTGAGGGATCCTTCCTGGCTCGAACCCCCAGGGTAGGGCACCCCCAGGAGCGAGCCGATGCCCCTTTGCCCGTGGCAGTGGTGCCCATTAGAGCCCAGGCCACAGCCGCCTTGTGACGCCAGGTCAGCGGCCCGCAGCGCCAGGGCCTTGCAGCCGGCAGGGGTCTGCGGCTGACACCGACATGCCGCATGACCACGGGCAAGTCACTTAACCATGGCACACCTCAGTTTCCCCATGTCCAACGTGGCTTTTCCAGGGGTTCATCTCTTGCCCCCAGCCCTGTGGCCCTGCAGAGCCTCCCAATGCCCCGAGCTGGTTCTTGTCACCGGTTCCCCGCCCCCCCCTTGGCAGGGCTCCTCCAAAGCTGCTGGGCACAAGCCCCGCTGTTGCCCAAAGCAGGATGAGACCAGACCCAAATACGGGGGCGGGGGGTAGTGGGGACCCCTGGCCCCTTCCCCCCTCACACACAGCAGTGTGAATGCTGAGGCCTGGCTCTCCCCTTCCCCCCCAGCCAATCCCCCCACTTGAATGTGTGGCCTGTAAAGCAGATGAAACAGAGCCCAGCTGTGCGGAGGTATTGTTGGCGGCAGCAGGAAGCACTGATAGCCTCTGCAGCTGAACAAAGCCTGGGCAGGGCAGAATGGGGAGCCCCAGACAGAGCGGCTCCAGCCCAGCTCTCTCTCACAATCCCGCACTGATCTCCCATTGTTCTCCCTGCCCTCCCCAGCTCCGCGCTGACCTGGGCTGTGGGGCTGCCAAGACAACAGGATGTGAAAGTTAAAGGTGTTGGGGGGGGGATCCCAGCTCCGGCGCTGGGAAGGGGCAGCTGGGCCTGGGGACCAGGCTGCAGCCCCGAATGTGCATGACCACAAGCCCAGGAACCCCAAACACACATGTGCACAAGCCCAGCAGCCCTGGGCACATGCATGTGTGCATAAGCCCAGCAGCCCTGAGCACACGCACATGTGCATAAGCCCAGCAGCCCTGAGCACACGTGTGCACAAACCCAGCATCCCCAAGCATGAGTGTGCACAAGCCCAGCAGCCCCGAGCACACGCACATGTGCATAAGCCCAGCAGCCCCAAACTTGCATGTGCACAAGCCGGATGGCTTCAAGCACGCATGTGCACACGCCTGGTAGCCTCAACCACACGTGCATGAGCAGTGTGGCCCCAAACACGTGTGTGCACAAGCCTGGTAGCCTCAGGCACGACACACACACACCCAGGAGAGCAGGCTGCAGCTGCCCAGGCCCAGAGCCGTCCCTCCCCTAACCCCCGTGGTCATGGCTGGAGAGGTTGCTGTGGCACTCGGGGCGGCCTCTGCTCCCACTGGCCTTCCATGGTCCAGTGGCAGCAATTTAGGCACCTTGCCTCAGGCCCTGGCAGAGCTGCCTCTCACCATCCAGCCCTGGGGCCGTATACGAGGGCAGGTGGGTGCAACTGCCTCCCTGCTGCTTGGGTGAAGAATCCCTGGTGTGCACATGCATGCACGCACCAGCGCGCGCACACACGGACACACAGGCCCCTCGCCCAGCATGCCATGCCCTTGCATGCGCCGGTGTGTGCACACATGCAGTGGCTCTGGCGGGCCGTGCACACAGGCACGCCCGTGCTCCTGCCGGCTGGCCCGCGCCGTGATGCCTGCCCTTGCCACAGCACGGCGGGGGTGGGCGGAGCGGCAGGTGATCGGGTGACTGCCTGGCGCCAGCTGTGGAGCTGCTGAATGGGGCCGTGGAAGCCTCCAGCTCCGGCGCAGGCGGCTCTGGCTGTCAGCGAGACGAAGCGAGGCCTTGCGCCAGGGCGGTGCTGCCCGTTCTCACGCTGCTCGTGTGTCTTTGCCCAGGCTCCCAGCCTGGTGCCAAGTCAGTGCTTCTCCCACCCCCAGCTCCCGGGTCTCCTTTGCACACCCAGCCGTGCCTCACGCCTCGCTGCCCACTTCTCCATGCCTCCACCCCGGCACAGGCCTCGCTTCCCGCATGGGGCTCCCTCCACCGGGACCCTCCTGCTTCCTGCATGCCCGTGCCCAGCCCTGCTGCACACGGGCGCTGGGGCCTGCCCAGGCTCCGTCCTCGCCCCCCCGGCCGCTCTGCTCAGCCACGCAGAAAACGAGCAGCTTTAAACTGGCGCGGCGGAGCGGAGCAGCTTGGGAGGGGACAAGCCGGCACTTCCAGGCTAATTGCTGGGAGCACTAGATGCCCCCCGCCCCCCGGCTGGCTGCAACCTCCATGCAGAGGTGCGCCAGCTCCGGTCCCCAGCTGCCCTGCTGAGAGTGCCCCCGACAGCTGGCAGGCCCGGCCCCGCTCCTCAGCCCGCGGCCCGATAAGCATCGCTTGGCTGGGAGCAGGTGCGCCGGGGACGGGCTCCGGTGTGTGCCCTCCCTGCTGCAGAGGCTGTGGGAACGCGGGTCGCCTGGCCCGGGGGGCTCAGCGTGTCCCCTTTTGCCTGCAGCTGGCGGGCCGCGCTGGGGGGCTGAGGCTGCTAGCACGCGGAGGGAGCAGAAGCCGAGGGGCTCCCGCCCTCCTGTCCGGCCAGCTCTGGTCTCTGCAGCAAAGCCCCTGAGCGTCGCGGGCTGCGCCGGAGCCGGCAGCAGCCCCCAGCGCCCCTGCCCCGCCAGCCCCCGCCCGGGCGCTGTTCCCGTGGCCCCCCTGGCCGCGGCCGAGGATTCCCAGGGTGGGCACGGGGCGGCCCCTCCATTCAGGCCCGGAGGAGCGGGTGGGGAGGGGGGTGCCCCGTTCCCACAGAGGCTATCAAAGCAGTTAATTAGCCCCCATCTGCCAGCAGCCCGGCAGCCGCGGCTGGTGGCATGTGAGGAGCTATTGAGGAGGGGACAATGTGCAGGAATGCTTTCACTGCCCCAGCCGGCCGGGGCGGGGGGCGGGGGTGCAGCTGGGCCCCGGAGGACAATGTGGAGGGACAGCCTCCCCCCAGCCCTGCTTAGATCCGTAGCCAGGCGCTCGGCCTGCATTAGCCTCATGTCAAACCTCAGGACCTGGGGCCGAGAGGTCAAGCCGCAGCCCCCTCCCCACGGGGTGGCCTGGCCCGGCCTGGGCTCCCTGCTCCGTGCCTGAGCTGCTGCAGGGCAGCCCTGATGCCTCGCCTGCCCCGTACCTCAGTTTCCCCTCCGTGCTGCAGAGAGAGCGACGGGCTCCCCAGGAGAGGCTGGAAGGAGCCGCGCACCGACCTGCACCCCGCCATTGCCCTGCTGCGAGCCGCGGTGCCACGCAGAGGTCCGGCCGGCCCGGGGAGCACCAGCGAGAGCCTCGCAACGCCCCCGCTGGAAGCCTCCGCATCCCCCTGGGCTGGGGAGGGTCAAGGTCGCCGGCAGCCTCCAGGCCAAGAGCTCCCTGCAGGCCTCTCCTGCGCGCCAGCTCGGATCCGGTTTGGTGACGGAGCCACCCGCCAGCGCCGGGCTCCTGGCAAGCGCGCTGGGAGCAGGGAGCCATCCCAGGCTGCTCCGCTCAGGCCTGCCAGGAGCCCGCAGGGAGGTGTCGGGAGCGCATCCCGTTGCACAGGGCCCTGGGTGCACGGGGGCAGGTGCTCGGGGGTCCCTCTCCCCGCTCCCTCTGCTCAGGGCGGGAAGGCCCGGGCTGCAGGGACAGGCTCCCCGGAGGGAAGGCGCTCAGAGCCGGCTCCGTGCCTGTTCCTCTCCCCCTTTGGGCACGGTGGGAAAAGCAAACAGGTGGCCGCAAGGCTGTCGCCGGCGGGCGCGGGACGTGGCAGCTTGGCCAGCCCTGGCCGGTGTCAGCGCACAAGACGCATCGCCTCATTACCATGTGAATTCTGGGAAAGCGGAGGACCGCCCGGTACCACCCCCCTCCAGGCCCCCCCTGCCAGCCATATGGCGCCCGCACCGCGCGGGGCCGCGCCGCGCCGACGGATCCCAGCGTCTGGGAGCAGAGCAAAGGTTGCCCAGCAGCCGCGGATATCAAAGGCCCTGCACACTAAAGCCTATTCACGGGGGCTCTTCACAACAAGGCTCCCGAGGAGACCACACAAGGCAGGGCTGTTCCCAGGGCCAGCCCGGCTCTGTCCGGCAGAGGGGACAGGCGGGTGGAAGGGGACAGGGTCCGGTGGATGCCCCACAAGGCTAGGTCTGCACCAGGACCCTGGGTTGCGCTGGGCGGGTGAGTCGTGTCCCCGACGCCTGCCCGTGGCCCACATCTGTAGCTGGGGAGCAGCCAGGCTTGCAGGGGCGGCTGGGCCTGGCAGAGCCACTGTCACGGAGGGGATTGCCTCCGGATCCAGCCAGAGCCTCCCCGCAGCTGCTACTCCCCGGAGCAGGGAGCCGGGGGCGGGAGGGGCCCCCAGGCCACACAGCATCCGTCTGGGTAGTTACCGACAGGCCAGACATCCCAGGAATGACCCGCACGGGACACGCATACGGGTCCGGGCAGCCTTGCACACGCCCGGAGCCCCGACGCGCCTGCATGCCAGGACGGACGGGTGGAGAGAGGAGCAGCAAGGCGCCCGTCTGGCAACATGCGTGGCAGACATGGCACATGTGCAGTGACATGCAGGGACACGGCAGGACACGCAACAGGCATGCACGTGACCTTGACCGGGCAGTACAGGCCATGTGTACCCTACGCACGTGTCCTGCCCCAGATCTGCAAACCCTGCAGAGACCCCAGCCCAGGGCAGCACAGCTGGAGCACAGGCCAGGCCCAAGAAACCCCCTGCATATGTGTCCCCCCCCACCCCCCGGCTCCATCCGCTGCAGCCCAGACCAGCCGGAGCCATGCGGCCCTTCCTGGGATTTATTCCAGCTTCCTGCCCCTCCTCGTGGCCAGCCCAGGCTACAGCCACGCACGCCTGCTTCCTTTCCCCGCTCGAGCTGGAGCTGCAACAAGGGCAGGGGCTGGCGCTGCCCCTGGCACCCAGCCCCAAGCCCCTAGCAGGATGGGGACCCTGCCCAGCCTGAGAGCAGAGGGCACAAAGCAGCGGGGTGCTGCCCCAGGCCTGTGCAGCACTCAGGGGCCCGGTGCCCCTGCCAGACAAGCAGAACCATGCGGCTCACCGGAGACAACCCAGCTCCGGCCCCCGGCACGGCTGGGCCCCCTGCTTCAGAACCAGCCCCAGCATCGCTCAAGAGCAAATTGGATGCTTGTCTTGCTGGGATCCTGTGACCCCAGCTGACTTCCTGCCCCTGGGGCAGGGGGCTGGACTCGATGATCTCCCGAGGTCCCTTCCAGCCCTGATGTCTATGACATCTATGAAATCACCCAGTCAGGCCTGGGGGGCTTTCGGGCTTGCATGAGCTGCTACAGCTGGCCCAGGCTTGCAAATGGATAGGGAGGGTCAGACCCTGAGAGGCTGCTGTGGGCGCTTTGGCCACCGCACCAGGGCAGCAGCCCGGGGCTGCCCAGTGCTCGGACGACCACAGGCTGGGGAGCGGGAGAGGGGAAGACGCCCGGGGAGGCAGGGGCAGGAGCTGCACTGCTGCCATCTCCAGCCGGGGCCTTTCATGCAGGCCGGACAGGGTAGGAAAGCGTGGGGCGCGGAGGCTGCGTGTCCTTGCCAGGATTCCTGCCGGCTGCGCGGAGGCTTCCTGCCAGAGCGGCGTGTTTCCGCGGCCGGCCGACAGCTTTCCCATCTGGAGGGACCCCACGGAGAGGCGGAAGGGGGTCTCAGCAGCTGCCCAGACAGAGCGGAGCCAGGCCGGGCCGCAGGGCTCAGCCAGAGAGGCCGCGCGAGCCCAGGTGCAGGGCTGTGCTGGGGGGCAGCCGGGGCGGCGTGAGCCCTGCCCCGTGTACGCGGGGCAGGGGATGTTCCTGCGCCGTCGGATCCCGCAGCTCCCCCACACGACCCTTCCTGCCTGCCATTCCAGGGCAGAGCTCCTACAAGGGCCCCGGGCTTGCTGCGTCACAGCTGCCACGAGCTGGCTAGGGGCTTGGGGCGGCTGGGACAGGTCTCTGCACGGCCAGCATAGCTGGGGGCACAGGCAGGAGCCCCCACTGACCCCCAACAGCAGCTCCAGCTTTCCAGAGCCCGGCAGCAGGCTCAGCTCGTGGGCAAAACAGCCGGAGCCTGGCAGCTGTCTGGAAGGAGCGGAGCAGGCAGAGCTGAGGTCCGTGTGGAACAAGCCCGGCCGCGACGGCCCCAGTCCCTTCACCCTGCTTTGCCACAGCCAGGCTCCTTGAAGGTGAATGCTCGCCCCCAGCTAGAGGCTCCCCAGCAGAAACAATGCCACAGCGGGATGGGTGCAGCCAGAGCTGCCGGCATGGGGCAGGGTGCAGCCCTGCCTGGCAGTCGCTGCCCTGAGCACAGGCGACACTGCACCCCAGCCTGCACCCCGCTCCCCTGCCCCATCCAGGCATGGGGGGCATCAAGGCAACTGCCAGGGCTGCAGGGTCCGGCTGCCCCCGCGCGCGGGGCTGGCGTGGGGCCGGGTGAGCGCAGCGTTCGCAGGGGACGCGGAGGCTGGCGCAAGCACATCTGGAGTCTAGACTCGGCGGCTCTGTGGGCCGGGCCTGCCGGCTGGGCCGTGCCCACACCCCGCTGCACTGTGTTTGCTTAGCTGGAGGCATTTAATTGGAATCCGAGTGGCCCCTCTCGTTCTTGTGGCCAGGGCTGCTGGAAGGGAGCAGGAGTCATCGAAAGCAGCTGGAGGAGGCGGCAAAGGGTCATTACGCGGCAGAAGACGCGGCGCCACTTTCGGGGCACGGGGAGGAGCGGCTCAATACGGCTTTTGTGGAGGAGCTGCCAAGCCAGCAAATGGCCTGTTTGTTCTGGCAGCAGCCGGGGCAGCGCGGGCAGGGCCCGGAGACGCGCTGTGGGCCGGAGGCGCCGGGCATGGGCTCGGCCATCCTGGGCGAGCTGCGACTGGCTGGAAGATGCCTGCGCCCTGCCCGAGCTCCGGTGCCAGCTCCTGCAGGCCTGGGGCACGTCGCCCGCGGGAGCGGGGAGGGTGGGGGGCAGCACCCGCGACACTGCAGGGACCCAGCGAGGAGACGCGTGCGCACCTGGGTGGGGGAGGCTATAAGGGTCCTGGGGCAAGACCATGGCCTCCAGGCCACACTGGCTTTACCATGAAGTTTTGTTCCAGGGCATGGGGCAAAGCCCCTGCAGCCTGGGGCAGCTGGACACAGCAGCCTGCCAGGGGGGCCTAGCCACTCGCCATGCTCCGTGCTCGGGACAGAGCCAGCCCTGGAGTCCTGCAAAGGCAGATCCCACCAGTGACCCGGTGCCCTGGGGCCAGGGGTCAGCAGCCAGCATATTAAATCTTGAGTGTGCGGAGGAGGGGTGGGGGTGTGCATGGAGAGGGTCACTTGGAAACAGCAGAGCAATGCAGGCCACTGGGTCACCGTGTCCAGGGGCAGGGCGGGTCACTGCGGGGCCAGCGTCGCACCCGCGTGGGGCGGCAGGCGGGCAGTGCACAAGGCCAGGGGTCTCTGCCCACCTCTGCTCCCGGCTGGAGCTTGGGGACAGAGAGGCTACTGGCACGCTGGGAGGCGTGTGCCTTGGGGAGCAGGTCACGGCCTGGCCCAGGTAACAAACCCTCTCCACCTACCTGGCCTCCCCGTGCACCTTCTTTCCTCCTCCACCACCCAGGCCGAGGCATCTCTGTGGGTCACCGCAGGCAGCTCTGCCCGTTGCTAGGAGGCTCCCACAGGCCAACCCTCACACGGAGAGGAAAGGGGCAGTGGGGACAGTGCCACGGCCACCTCTCTGCTGGCAGAGGGGGACGGGACCCTGGGCAAACAGTTCTGGGGGCACTGAGGAAGGACTGGAGCTTGGGACCCCGAAACTGCACTCTCTGCCATGCTTTCAACCTCCGTGTATCAGCCTCCTTGTGCAAGCGTGCAGGGCACCACTACCTAGGCCCTGCCAGGGTAGGCGTGCCACAGCCACGAGCCTCCAGCTGCCTCAGGACCCGCGCAGGGCCCTCGCTCCCCAGGTAACAACGCTGGAGCGCGCCCCGCAAGGAGAAAGACTCGGGGCATGGAGCGTGGCAGGCCCAGCGCAGCACTACCCCCGGACAGGAAGGCGCAGCCCCCGGTCCTTGCACCGTGAGCCTGGGGAATGAGAGGCGGGGGCTGCCCCTCCTTCGAGATGATTTAATATGAGAGAAAGCGAGTCCACGATACAAAATTTAAAAACCGGCCCCGCAGGGGCCCCCCCGCACCAAGGGGACGGCGATAAAATGCAGTGGGGCAGCCCTGCAGCTGGGGAGGGCAGGGGCAGCTGGTCCGGGCACACAAACACGATGCAGCTACATAGATGGGGGGAAAGGTGAGGCTTCTCGTCATCATCACTTGTGATGAGGCTGGGGCCGGGTGGCCCGGCTTGGCCCAGAGCACCGAGCCCAGCCCAGACCTCCGAGGTCACTTCTCCTTCTTCTCCCCGTCTGTCAGTCCGTCCTTGGAGGCTGCAGGCACCTCCTTGGGGGTGGAGCTCTCCTCGTAGCTGGAGAGGAGAGAGGGAGAAGATGTGGGGGGAGGTTAAGCCCTTTCCTCCTGTGGGGAGGCTTAGCCTCGCTGCTGCGGAGGCAGCGCAGCCAGCACGGGTGCACATCACAGTAGCGGGGAGGGTGGCATCGAAGGCAAAGCCTGCCCGAAGGATGGGCCGGCTGAGAGGCTCGGCTCCCAGCACGGTGGGTAAAGCTCCTGGGTGCGTTGTGCCGGCGCGTCAGGGGCAGCAGGATGAGATCAGGACACGGGCCACAGGGACCCCGGCGCTGCACCCACCCTGTCAGACTCGTGCCTCGGGGCAGGGGAGGTCTGTCAGCATCGAGCCCCAGGCAGGATGAGGAGAGGACCTGGCTGCCCCATCCTCAGCATTCAACTGGAGATGGACTGAGCTTCCCAGCACTAGGCCCCGCGGCATACGGATGTGCACACACACGCGTGCGCGCGTGCATGCGCAACTCGGCGGGTATCTATCAGAGGCAGCTCCTAGGCATGTCAAGGCCATGCAGAAGTCATCGGTAAACAGTGCATTTCCCCACCACACAGGGCATGCAGAACCAGCATTTTCGGGCACCACGGTCAGCTGGCAGCTGAGGGACGAGCGGCTCCGGCTCAGCCAGGGCTGGCCTGGGCAGGCTGCATGTGCAGCAAGGCACTCCGGACTCTCTCCAGGGCCAGTTCACTGCAGCCGCATGGTCGAGGGAAGGGCAGGGGTAAGGGTCCGACAGAGACGCCATCCTGACACCCCAGCTCTGCACAGAGTAGGGTGGGGGGTGGAAGAGATATAGAAGCAGCAAAGCCTCTGACAGGAGCACAAAGCTGCTGCCCTCGTGCCCACCCTAGACAGTGATAAGCTGGCAACACCCCCTCCAGGCCTACAAGCAGATGATCCCTTGGGATCAGCTGGGACAGACTTGGCAAACAGGTGGGTTTTGACTGCACCCAGGATGGCGCGAGTGTGAAAGGGGCCCCAGCGCCAGGGGAGAGAGTGCAAGAGCAGGGAGGCAGATGGCTCCCCCCGAAGACAAGCTGCAGCAGGGAGGTAGAAGGAGCGAGCAGGGCAGGAGGACCCTTGGGGGACCAACCGTACCTGGCCAGAGAGGTAAGGAAAGGGCCTGGTGGGCGGAGGCTACATGGCGCTGGGGCTTTGCTGCCGGCGTCGGCGGGGGCAGGAGAGTTTCTGCTGCATGGAATTGGCCAGGCTGGCCGGTGAACCGGACACGGTGGGGAAGTGGGTAAGTCGCGGCGTGTGTGGCAAGATTTCAGCAGAGGATTCGTAGCTGCAGGAAAGACAGGAGGCAGGAGGGGAGAGGGAAGGAGCAGGACAGAGGAAAGAGAGAGAAAGAAAGAAAGAGATAGAGAGAAGGGAGTGAGACCCGCAGCAGCAAGAACTGTTACCTTGGGGAGCCTGCGGGTGCCGGCTGCTGCCCCTTTCTGCTGGCCTGGGGCTTGGGCACGGGAGCCAGTCTTCCTGGGAAGCCCAGGCAGCTCACGCCACTGTCAGAGACAAGCGCAGCAGTCCAAGTTCGTGGGCCGGGGGAAGGTGGGGAGGAATATGAAAGCAGATGGCAGGGGGTACAGCTGGCTGGGCCACTGGGCCCCACCTGGGCTGGGGTGGGCCTGATGGCCACAGTGAGGCAACAGACCAGCGCGTACCACAGCGCGAGCGGCGGGTCAGGGGTCCCAAAGCCCATGCCTGCATGCCCAACACGCCATAGGAAGCCAGAGACTTCTGAGTGGCTCCAGTCTGTGGAGCACAAGGAGTTAACTCTATGCCTGCCCCAAACCCAGTCCAACAGCCCGGCCGCCCTGAGCTCCTGCCCCTGCTGCTCCCTCCACGCCGTCACGCGCGCACACGCAGAGCCTGGGGCACTTGTGGCCCCCGCAGCTCCCCTGCTCAGCCCTGTCACCAGAGCATGAAGAGCCGCCGGGCATGGCAGGTCCCCAGGTTCCTTGCACCCTGCACAGTGCCAGGCCTGGGGGTGGGGGGCAGGCTGCCAGCGGAGTGTGGCCAGAGCCGAGGGCGGGCAGGGCAGCCAGCCACATCCAGCCACAGCTTGGTGGCAGGCTGAAAGCTTTGGAGTGCCTCACGGGCATGGGGTGGAGAGGGAGGGGGGGATCCCTGCACCCAACAGAATTCCTAGGGGTGGGAGCAGTTTCCGGCCCTCCGGCAGATGAGCTCGATGCAGAGCTCCAGATGCTGGAGCCGTCTCAAGGGACGCGGGGTTCTGGGAACCTCCCCAGCCGCTGGCGCTCCCCCAGAGCCGGCGCCTGCCTGTGCAGGGCCAAGCTAAGCTTCCCCACTGCTGCCACAGCCCCATGCCCCATTCACTGCAGCCCCGCCGCGACCTGGGTAGCAGCAGAGCCACAGTGGACCCAGCAGCAGGGTGCCATCTCTGCAGGGTTTCCCGTAGCCTCTGCTTTGGCACAGAGCTCTCTAGCCTGGCTGCAAGCCTTCAAGGGCCTTGCTAGTGCCCCCGCAGCCTGTCCTCACGCACTTCCCAGGCAGGGAGGTGATGCAGCAGTGGGCGGGTGAGTCACGGGCATGTGTGAAGGGGCGGCAGGAGGCCAGGTGCACAGGAAGCACGAGGGTGGGGGCCTCGAGCCTGCAGCCACCTGCACCAGCCAACACCCAAGGCCAGGCAGGTGCTGGCAGGGCAGGGACACTAGAAACGTCTGCGCCGGGCAAGCAGGGGAATCGCGGCTTCTCTGGGGCTGGCAACTCCCACCTGGCTCCATCCATCAGCTCTATGCTGGCCCAAGGGGTACAGACAGGCCGCTGGGGTGCCTGGGGGGAGCTGGAGGCTGCAGAGCAAGGGTCCTGCTGCCAGGCTTGAGCTCTCCAGGCTGCGTGACACATGGGAAGGCTCAGCAACTAGGGAAGGTCTCCCGGACTCTCTGCGCATGTGGCCAGCCCCCAGAAGCTCCCCCAGCACTGCAAGGAGCCCCCGCAAGACAAAGAGAAGCCACAGCCAGTAGTGGAGCCCTGTGACCAGGGCAGGAGGGGCTGGGTCAGGCCAGAGGACACCAGTATCACGCCAGGCAGGAAAGCACTGGGGTTGAGGGCAGACAGGCTGCCTCTGCCCTTGGCAGCTGCTGGATAGTGGGACTTGGCGCTGTACTGCCTCTCAAGCCTTCCCCAGCCGCTCTGGGTCACACCTACGCCCCTCCCTGCGGCCCCACCCTCCGACTCACACAGACCCACAGGTGCTGCAGTGATGCCTCAGGTCACACAGGAGCTAATTCACACACCAAGGCAGCAGCTACAGGGCCAATGTGTACAGTCACAAATTCAAGAATTGCTCCCCCGCCCCTTACGCCCCAGTGAGCTCATACGGGGCTCACACCCTGCCCTGGCCTAGAACTCGGGCCCAGGAGCCTTCTTGCACTTCCTGCCCAGGCAGGTGCTTACCTGAACATTTCAGTGACTTCTCCCTTCGCCAAAGCCACGAGGAGAGGGAACCCGATACAGGCAGGGACCAGGTACAGCAGCGCCGGCTGGGGAGAGCAGAGGCAGTTATGACACAAACTGGCTGGAGGGGCTTACGGGCATGAGCTCCAGAAGAGCCAGCGGGGCAGACGGCAGCTGGAGGTTGGCACCCAACTACCAGGGAGGCCCAGGCCCAGCGCAGGATGGCACTCAGCTTTGTGGCCTGCGGGCTTTTTTCTGTCCTACTCCAGAAACCTGTATGGTCCCAGTCCCGAGTTTGTACCTCAGCAAGGTGAGAACCTGAAAAGCCTCCAGGTCCCCCACCCTGAGCCCACAAGAGGGGGAAGGTTCAGCACCCAGGACAGGGGCGCTGTGCCCTTGCTGACCCTGCCATACCCCTTGCCTGGGCAGGCTCCCTGGGCCAACGCTGATACCGTGGTATTATTGGCCTGCTGGAGGCTGGTGGCACCCGAGACAGCGATGGCAGGAAGTGGAGGGGAGGGGGCTCACCTGGGCATGTTTGAAGATGTGCATGATGAAGATGGTGAGGCCCAGGCCGAAGATGTAAGCCACGAAGCTGGTGTAGAAGTACGTGTGCGTGTTCTTCTTCAAGCTGTGAGGGAGCGGAGGGGTCAGCCTGGGCCCTCAGACCTGTGACATACCCCAGCCCTGGGCATGGCCAGGGCAGGACTGACAGGCACCCCTGGGGACAAACACTGTGCTTTGCTCGTGGAGCTGCCGGATGGAGCGGCCACAGTTGGGATGACCCCAGTGAGTGTAAGGGGCAAGACGTGGGGTGGGAGTGTGGCAGGGGGTGCTGCAGTGAGGTGTGGTCAGCAGCCCATGGCCGCACGCTCCCATCAGTCGCTCTAAAGCGGGACAAGTGTTGGCTGTGACTCTCTGCCGGGGTGGGGGGAATTCCCAGTAAGTCGGGGAAAAATGCTGCAGTGGCCACTGAGCCCTGGGGCATGAGGTGCGAGAAGTGGTTCTCTTCTGAAACTGCCTGCCCCCACCCCGGCAATGCCTGCCTGCGAGCCACCCCTGGCTGCCCAAGACCCCAGGCGCTCCTCTTAGACCGGTCTATGGTGGCCGAGCACTGTGGGACACTGCTGGCGCAGGCGTGGCTCACCTGATGTCGAAACGCAGCAGCAAGGCAATGAAGATTCCTGCAGGGGGAAAGGCACTGTCAGTGCAAGGCAGAGGCAGCAGCTGCGAAGCGAGCAAGAGCTCACGCCTAGACCGCGCGCTCGGAGCAGTCACAGGCTGCACAGCACCCTCTCGCGGCTGGATTCGGTACTGAGCCGAGGTGGGACGAGGCACCCCCAAGTGACCCGTGTGATGCAGAGGCAGGTGAACAGCTCAGGCAAGGGCTCAGGGGTCCCCACTCTGGACCTCGCACCAGGCGCATGTCCTTTTCCAGCTGTTGCCCACACCCGGCCCCAGGAGCCTGGAGGCTGCAGGTTCAGTCCTGAGTAACTGGAACCCCCTCCTCACCTGGAATGACAATATCTCCCAACCCCAGCATGGCAAAGTTGTCAGCTTCTAGCCCCTTCTCCAGCAGATCCTGGGGGAAAACCACTGGGAAAGAGAAGGGCATGTGAGCAAAAGGAAGAGGCTGGGCATATACAGCACCAACCCAAGCTTGTTCCTGGGTAGGGACCAACCCAGAGAGGGGGCAGGTGGGTCTGTGTAGGAACGAGCTGCAGACTCAGGTACCCTCAGAGCTGGTTATCACGTGCAAGATGCTGCATTGCCCTTCCATAGCTGATCAGCGCAAACCCAAAGCAGCAAGGAGCCACTAAGGTGTTCAACACCCACCCTGAGGCATCACTTCCCCATCTGCTTCACACCCAAGCCCCCAGACAGCTGTCACCCTGCACCCAACCTCATGCCACATATAAGACATGTCAGCAATGGCTGAACAGACTCCCTTTGCACTGCCTGTATCCCATGAGGAAGAGCATGAGTCCCAGCCTAAATGACCGACCCAGCTGGCTGCACTACAGCTCTGCCACAGTTCCCACTGCTGCAGGGACCTGGACACCCCCTCGGCTGCCTGGAGGGCCCATCCTGGCACCCCATGGAAAGGAAACCCAGGAGGGAGAACACTGCACTGACACATGAAGACACCACATGATGTACATGAGATAGGCAGTGTGTGGGGCACAGGCAACAAAGGAGATCAACTACAGCAAGGCACACCCCCCACCTAGGGACAGCAGAAATCAACTCACATTTTATTGGCGCCTCAAATGATTTGGCAACAGTCACCATCACGTTGGTGCCGAAGACCTAGGAAGGGGCAGAGCAGGGCAAGATGAGAGCAGCTGTACAAGCAAGAAGGGAAGAACCTCTTACCCAAATGTGGCCTGGCCCCAGCCAACCCCCACAGGGCCAATCTGGGCCACACCAGTGGGAGCGCTGTCAGTCCTGCCCCCAGGAGCTCTGTGCCCTGCTCTCCAGTCCCAGGGCAGGGGAGATCACGAAGGGCCGGCAGGCAGCAGTCAGGCCGAGAGCGTCCCCCCTGCCAAGCCAGCAGCCGAGTGCCCCCTGGCGGCCAGCCGGCGGAGGCTTGGCAGTCAAACAAAGCAGGTTTCCAGGGGGGTGCTGCGGCCGGCTCCATCCTGGCCTGCCCTGGAGCAACAGGCAAGTCCCCCTTAACTCAGATGAGACCCGGGTCACACACAGGGGGCTCTGCTCTGATTGAAGACATGTCAGTTGGGACCAGAGCAACCCCAGGAAGGTGCAGTGGTCCAGGCCTGAGCAGCGGCTGGGCCCCAAGCCAGCCAGCTGGTACAGCTGAAAGCTTTACCCAGGACCGGACTCAGCGGAAAGGGATATGATCGTCAGAGGCGATTGCAGTTTGCACCACAGGGCACTGTCCGTTTCAAGCACCGGCTACTTGCTGTTCGCTGGACTGTGAATACATTGGCCACTGTGAACCTTCACTTTGAATTTCAGGGTGTCTAGTTGTACACACGTGCTGTTGGCCTAACCAGATCTGACGCCAGTTAGTTCGTGGCCAGTGAGGCCCAAGAGCTGGCACTCAGAAGCACCTGAGAGCACGTGGGATGTGTGAGATTGCTACCGCTGGGCTGCGAGGTCACAGAACTCCAGCTAGGGCCCTAGGGAGCCTCCTGCAGACTGTGCCCTGAGGCACCCCCGAGGACACAGGAAAAGTCTACTGCTGCTACTCTGTGAAGCTCCACATGAGGCTACTCGGGTCCCAGCCCCACATGCACGTCAACTGGCTTCTCGCTTCCTTGCTGCGAATCACCCAAGATCCCACCTTGCGAATACATCTCCAAGATCCCTAGCGACTGCTTGCCAACAGGCCCAAATCAGCGAAAGAGGCTGCACCTCTGAGACAAAGACAAGCCCTTCACATGCACCAAGAACCTCAGGAAGCCATGCTGGGGACTGTGTGCGCAAACAGAGCATGAGCATCAGCCAAGGAAATCCAGATATGCTCAAGCAGGGAAACTGAGTCAGCAGCGATGGTATCAGCTCTGCAAAGGGGCAGGTTTGTCTGGTTAGAAAAAGAGTTGCACCAGGAAGAGCATAAAGGGATTGCACAGCAGTGAAACACCTGACATCCCAGGTCAACATGGCTCTGGGGGCTGTGCGCGCTCACGTGGCTCAAGCCTCCACCCCAAAGCAGTGGAAAACCAGCACATAAACTCACAAAGCCAGCGCTATTGGATTTATTAAATACCAGACTGGGCAGGCATTAGGCAGTGACTAGAGAACAGCACAGCGCACCTCTATTTGAACAGAGAAAAGCAGTATCCAGGACCCAAAGGCCCATTGTCTGACCTCAGCTGTTTGCAAGCTTTTGAAGAAGCACAGAAGGAAAGAAAAGGGTAAAATGAAAAAAAACAAAAACCACAACCGGGGGTGTAGCTGGTACCAGTCTAGCTGGAGAGCCTTCCTTGACAGAGATGTGCATTGGCAAGAAACACATAGTAGATCTGATCTGGACTTGAACACAGTGCCTGATCCAGTGCCATTCGGGATCCTCAATCAGCGGAAGACCAGGCCAGGTAGAGAATGGCAAGATGGGCAAGGAGCTGGCTAAGGTAGAGTTGATAATGGGCTATGCTGAGAGGAGAGCTGTCTGGCCGTGGAAGGGCACAAAAAGCATTTCCCAGGAACAAATTTTGGGGTTGATCTTATTTAATGCTTTCATCAATGATCCTGGTGTAAAAAGCAACACTGCACTAATGAGACCTGCAGAGAGAGCTGGGAGAGAGGGATCGCCCACACAAAGGAGAATCTGAATATCCTAGATGAGCTGGAGTAAAGGAGATGGGATGAACTGCAAGGGTAGGAGACACAGAGTCACTGCAGACAGTTTTGTTCCGATCTCTGAGAATGTAAGTGGAGAGGAACAGAATGGGGAAGGCCTGGCTGTGCTCACTGCTCACAGGAAAACCAGGACCCGCTGGGAGGGCATGGCTGAGGAGGTCACAGGAAAGCCCAGGGCAGGCAATCCCAGCTGAGAGGGATATCTGTGCTGCTATGCAAGGCCCTGGTGAGAGCTCCTCTGCAATGGCGCATGCGATTCTGGCCACCCATGTTCAAGAATAACTCAAACAGGAGCAGGCGCAGAGAACGGCGAGGCAGGAATGGAGAGGGAACAAGCCTGGCTGATTTACCCTCACAGAACAGAGGCTGAGAGAGGAAACATCAGAACTCCCAACATATCAAGGAAGGAGGGGGCCATTTGAATCACAGGACAACCCCTGTGCAAGAACAAATTGGGTCAAGTGGCCCAGAAGAGCTCTGGGCTAAGAACAAGCAGCCAGGCTCTGAACTAGCCTCCTCCGGGCTGTAGCAAGGGCTGAGCACCAGCTCGTTTCCAGGGCAGAGCTCGGGCTGCTTGCAGCAGGGTAACTTGACGTGGCCCTGCGCTAGCAAGGGATGGGCGCCTGGCTGGGCCACGGTGCGCCCATCCTGCCCCTCCCACAGTTACACCCACTTACCCAGAACACGTCGTAGATGAAAAGCCCTCCAAGCAGGATGCAGCCAGTGCTGACGTTGTTCAAGTGCAGCAGCTCCACCCCGTTGAGGGAGAAGGCAAGCCCAAAGAGGTTGTTGGCGATCCAGTGCTGGGAACAGAGCATTACACCAGTGGCTCAGAGACTAGCTTTCCCTACATGCAACCCACTGAGGCTCCCTCATTCCTCCCCCAGTGTGGCTCACCCCTGCTGCCCCGCTCCGTGCCCTACCTTCCTCAGCAGGTACCAGACCCCCACGACGCTGCTCATAGCCAGGCACACAAGGTCCTTGGTATCAAACTCATAATTCACAATCTCTGCAATGACATAAGGTTGTGAGGCCACCTCATCTGGACAGTGTCACCTCCAAGCATGCGCTATGGGGGACATGGGGCTCTGTCTGCAGCTCCAATGAGCTCAGGGGACACTAGATATTAAAAGCCTTCTACCTTTTCCATTACTTGTTTTGCTACCAATGGGGACTACTTGTTCAGGGAGAAGCATGTGGCCTTTCGTCTGAATGTCAATGGGTTTCACGCCCACCGAGGCATCCTGCACCAGCGCATGGGCTCTCAGGGGGTAGCTATGGCCCAGGAAACTGGCTCTATTCTTGGCTCCAGCTCTACAACATCCTGATGCTGGGATCTTCTGCTGAACAGAAGGCAGCAGACAGGAAGCCAGAGCGCCGAGATCTCAAGGACAAGTGCCTGGTGTCCAGACAGGCCTGAGCTGGAGCCAAAGGATGCGAGAGGCAGAGCTCCCAAACTACCAACTCGGGGGTGCAGCAAACACAGATGAGCCAAGAGTGCAAGAGCCCCACAAAAGCTGGCAAGCTGACGTACCTTCCTTGGCCTCCCCTGAGCCCTGGGTGAAGAGCAGCTGGTACTGCTTGCTGGGGAAGTTAGCCGGGAAGACTTTGTTCATCATGGGGCTGGAAAAAGAGACAAAGCGGGTCAATCCAACAGGAGTCCCGGGGGTGTGATATGCTTCCCCCACCTCTGGGATGGCTGCAGGACACATCAGACATCCACTCTCAGTGCTTCTCCTCCCAGTCTGATCTCTTAACACCTAGGGCTGGCCCTTTCTCAGGAGAGCGCTCAGGCTTGGACAGCTAGAGACCCTGGGTGGGGAAAATGGGAGCTGGGGCAAAGCCAACTTCTCTCCAGTGTGTGGGGCAGGCTAGAGGGACTCTTGGTGCTGGAATGATTTGAGAGAGATTAAACTGACCCTGGGAAGTGAGGGTCATCCCTGGGTTGCCCTGAATTTGGATTACGTCTGCAGTAAAGCAGCCCAGAGCTGCATTCCCATCTCCTGCTCTACCCTATTGGGCCACAGTGCTGCTAGAAGCTCCACCTCCAGCTTTCATTGGGCTTTGGGCTTTTCCAGCTGGTTTCCCAAACTGGGTTCAGCAAGTCCCAAGCTCTTGCAAGAGGATCTAGGCCATTCTCTCAACTGCCACCTCAAAGCCAGCCACCACTAAGGATGGTCTCTGGAGAGGGCTGAACATGCCCTGCACCCCTACAGTGTGATCAGAGTCCATTCAAACTTCTGCAAGCAAGATGGACTAGTTCATACAGTGCTGCATGGACCTGAAGCACCGGGGCTCTGCTCCTGGCTCTGTGCAGGAGCTGAGGTGCACTGACAAGACAGCCAGTGGGAGAGCTGGCTGGTACAAGACCTGGCACCAAGCCCAGCTCCCCTAGACCCCCTGGACTTACCTGATGGTGTGGGACAGAGCAAGAATCCCCAGGACGAAGAAATACATGGAGAGCAGGAGGTTGATGTATTCTTGAGAGAAGATCTGGAAGGCAGAATGAGAGGCACTTAGCACAGTAGTCACAGGTCACAGTCACTGTCCTTTGTGTGGCAAGCAGCACAAGACTGGAGCCAGAAGGCACAAATGGATCAGAGAGCAGACCCATACCATGCCCTGCTTTATCCCACGATATTATTAGCCCCCCTGCCCTTTGCTATACGCAAGGGCAACCTTATAGGCTGCATACCCCACCATGATTTTTCAGGCACTAACCCCCCAGCTCAAGCACAATGTGCTCTCAGCTGCTCGAGGCTGCCTTTGTTTTCTTCCTAGAGTCTCCTAAAAATAGACATTCAAATGCAAACTCTCCTAGCGGAGCCAGGTCATGACAGCTACCGTAAACAAATGAAAGAGCAGATGCTCCCGGAGCCACGTGAATTTGGTGGAATGGCAAAGAATCCAGGAGGAGAAGGGCTGCAGGGCCTGCTAACCCATCCCACCAAGCATCTCACGTGCTTAGAGCTGACCTGCCTCAGGTACTCACCAGCCAGGTGTAACGTGTCTGGCAGGCAAGGGATGACAGAAGTGCCCGAGCAGCACTGCTGACATCTTCACAAGCAAGACACTGAAGAGGGCAGCTGCTTCCCTGACTGGCCAGGAAGGAGCCCTGGATATTTGGTTAGCACTAAGCCACAGTCAGTAGTGCCTGGCTCATACTCCACTATGGTCCGCAGGGACGAAAGGGGTCAAGGCCCAGGCTTTCAGGACTTGTTGCCCAGGGTTCTTTAGGAGTTGTCCTCACCCTCCCCACTGCTCACATCACTTGTGTCAACCAGTTCTGTTCAAAGCTCCTAAGGCCACTCCACCTCTGAGCATCCACAAGCAGGAGCCTGGAAGGAGCTGGAGGACACTACGGGTGCCTGGGAAAACATGCTGGCCTAGCTAGTCTGGGGTCTCAGAGGGTGGAGGGGTGCACAGATGACTTGAAGGCCACGAATACCAGTTCAAACTGAAGTTTAGACCAGTTTCATTGCCTCTCCCCAGGGCACCTGCAGTGGTTCAGTGAGTACAACTGGAACGACTCCAGACCAACTTCAGTAAGCAGAGCAACCTTTCTGATCCAGCAGGGCCTGATGCATGCGCTGCCGCGACTTTGGAGGGCTCTGGCACATTCACTGAACCCAACAGGCTGGTTTCACACTTCTCGGTAGCCCCCCCACCCCCGGAAACAGATTGGGCCTTGTTTGCCAGTTAATCGCAACTGCTTCTTCCACCTTGGCAGCTGGCTGAATAGCTGGCAATCACTAGTGCCTCCAGCAGCAGTTGGAGCAGTATGTGAAGCAAAGCATGGAACAGCAGGAAGTCAGCAGGATTTACAATGCAAATATCCTTGTTAACCTCTGCCTTCAGTTAGGGCATCAGACCAGAGTCAGCTCCACAGTGCAGCAGGCAAAGCTGAAGAGCCTCTGCAGTCTGAGCACCAACTACAGTTTCCAGGGACTCTCTGGCCTCCTTTTAAAAGCAATTCCTTGTGGACACAGGCCTGGGCTGATCAAAAAGCAACATGATGCAGGGAAAAGGCTGTGAGTCAGAGGTCTCAGCCAGCACCAGGCCTGAGCAGTCCCATGATGCAGATGCTGCTGCACTTTGCTCCCCCATCCGTTCCAACTTCCTGACTCCTTGTTCCATAAGGCACCCTGGGTGGGCTCATGGGCAGAGTGCCGTCCACAACCCAGGTATAGGTGAGCACGCCTGTCCTTAATGTGCTCTGCTGCCTAGCAGGGCCTGCAGGGTCTCCCACCCCTCTAGTGACATACTGTACATGCAGGTAGTGCAGCCTGCAACAGGGTGGGCTACAATCATGTAGACAAATGGGAGAGCCCAGAGGAAGGCAATGAACACGGCTGGGGCACGTGACTTGTGAGGAGAGGCTGAGGGAGCTGGGCTTATTTAGTCTGGAGAAGAGAAGACCGAGGGGTAACCTTCAACTCCTTGCAAGGAGGCTGCAAAGAGGATGGAGCTGGACTGTTTTCAGTGGGGGCAGATGACAGAACAAGGAGCAATGGTTTCAAGTTGCAGCAAGGGAAGTTGAGGCTAGATATTAGGAAAACCTCTCAGAAGGAGGGTGTTGAAGCACTGGACCAGACTCCCCAGAGAGGTGATAGAGTCTCCATCCCTAGAGGTTTTTAAGACCCAGGCAGACAAAGCCCTGTCTGGGACCATGTAGCTGGGGCTGGTCCTGCTTGGAGCAGGGGGCTGGACTAGATGCAACCTCCTGAGGTCCCTCATTGCCTACAACTCTATAAACAGCACTGCAGGGCATCTCCAGCTGTGGCCTGCTGTGAGTAGATCTGGACACAGAGGCAACCTGGTAGAGACAGGGAAGGAACAAAAAGCAGGAGGGACCCAGTACACACTTAGTACATCCTGCCCTGTCCACACAGGACCTCGGCAGCTCACTTACCTTAAAGAAGAGGTAGAGTCCTAGCAGGGTACAGCTGGCTACGATGGGGAAGCGTGCAGCGTCTCGGCTGGTGATGGTCTCCGGCATGTCAGAGGAGTTCTGAAGGGGTGAAGACGAGGCTGAACCCACGTCATTCGTGCACATGTGGGTAGAGGGCCAGACCCCACAGCTTGGGGGGGGCCTCATGCCATGACCCACCAGGCAGCAGGCTGCCTCGGCACCCCCGCGGGCAGCGCTTCGCCAAACGCAGCGACAGCATCCGACCAGTACCGCTCGCTCTCTGGAGAGCAGGGGACCGGGTCTCATCCCGCGCCGCGCGCCTGGCTGGGGAGGGGAGGGGAGGGGAGGGCCGGGCAGGCGAGCCGAGCATGCAGCCACTCTTCGTGCTCTCAGCTCCCATCTGTGCAGCCATTTGTTGATTACCCGCTGAATGACATTTCTCTCCGGTCACCTCTTTCTGCCCCCCCTCGTACCAACCCCCTCCTCCCCGAATAGCAGGACAGATGCAACGACAACATCCGTTCATTTAAACCCTTGCACAGGCTTCCCCGACACGGCCCCCTCCTCCTCGATCGCTGCAGCCCGGGGGGACGAAACAGCGGCTCGGCTGCATGGCAAGAGCACCTGTCGTCCCCGCCCCCCCGGGAAGAAACAACGGCCGCACTGTACAGCTGGCAGTTGCTGTTTGGCTGACGGAGCTGGATGCTTTCACAACCCTGGGGCGCACCGATCCCCCGGCTCGGAACATTTCCAGGCCACGGCGAGGAGAGGGAAGGGGCCGAGGCAGCGTGGCGGGGAAGGGGCGACCCTGCGTAGTGGCGGGGAAGGGGCGA
>NW_017728922.1:283174-308679 GCF_001723895.1 Crocodylus porosus | reverse complement strand
CCGCGCCCCCTCCCCAGGCCCCGGCGCCTTCGGGCTCGGCCGCCCAGCTCTTTTCTGGCTGGGGTGGGCACCGAACAAGAACCCTCCGCCCCCGTCGTGCGGCGCCGCCCAGACAGGCCCACCGCAGGACTGGGACCCCGTTGCTTCCGGGTGGAGGCTGGGCCGCGAGAGACGAGGCCCCCGCTCAGGCCCTGGGCCGGTTCAGGAGGGGCGCTGAGGGGGGGCCGCTTCCGGCCCCCCCGGCCGGCGAGCCGCGCGGATGCAGGAGTCGGGCGAGGGGGCGTGCAGGAGCTCTTGAGGGAACGGCTCCCGGTGCTGTTTAACCACAGAGCCATCAGAGGGCGGCCAAATCCAGCCCGTGGGAGCGAAGACGGCTCAGCCGGGTCCTGCAGCTCTGCCTGGGAGGGAGCAGGGGCTCGCAGGGGGAGATCAGCTCCACTCCCCGAGACCAGGAATGACAGCGGGCAGGAGGGAACCACCGGACCAAGCGCAAGAGCACAGATGTAGCAGCACTGACTAGCGCATGGCTGTGATTCTGGTCGGGCCAAAGACACATGCATTTGTCCCGTGAAGCCAGGGCTCCAGAACTTGAAGGTAGTGAGCGCTTCTTCCCTTCTCAAGCGAGGACGCAACAGCAAGGCCCTCTGGACAGAGAGCTGGGTACCAAATCGAGCCGCCTTCCCTGGCTGATGTTGGTCCGGTTACTGAAGGCTCCTATCGCTGGAGAGGACAACGGGATGCCAAATACAAGAGGCCTCTCCTGGGCCTGGGGACGTGGACCTGGCGGCCTCCTGGCACAACCAGAGCACGTCCTGGAGGGTCAGGCAGCTTTGCTCACGTTGCTCCAAGTGTGCTGCCCACTCAGCCTTGCTCATAGCTGTTTCACCCATCTCGCTTGCCCTCACTGCCTCCGCCGGCTCATGGGGAAGGGCTGTGAGTGAGGGGGGCATGGATCGGGACCACAAATATCACCCCAAGCCTAGGGCTCCCTGGGGCTGGGGATACAACCCGACTCCTCTGAATGTCCTGCCCTCACCATGGACCCTGGTGCCCCTCTCCCTCCTCCCAGCCCACCTGCAGCAGGGCTCTGCAAACAGCTCCCTCCATAAAAATGCCTCTGAAGTGAAAGCAAACTTTCCATGCAGCTGGCAGAGGGCCAGGGCGCTGCTGGAAAATTGGCTGAAATGTGTGTTTTCTTTGTGAATATTTCCTTCCCTCCTGGGTTTTCTCTGCTCAACTGCTCTATGCCCGTACTGCCTGCCTGCAGGCCCCTGGCCTCTTCCTCCTCTGCCATGGGGAAGGGGTGCATTCGGGCTGCTGGCCCATAGCTCTCCCCGCTACACAGCTGGTTCCAGAAAAGATATCACAGAAAACGGGGGTTGGGAGGGAGCTCAGGAGGTCACGTCTAGTCCAACCCCCTGCTCCGAGCAGGACCAGCTCCAACTACATCATCCCAGCCAAGGCTTTGTCTACCCGGGTCTTAAACAACTCCAAGGATGGAGACTGCACCACCTCCCTGGGTAACCCGCTCCAATGTTGCGCTCACCCCGGGAAGAAGTTCGTCAAAAGCAGAACCTGAGACCCTGCACTGATGGGAATTTGGGGGAGGGCTTAAACAGCTGGGCCCCAACGTGACCCGGATCTCCCCTGTATTCCCAGCGTACGTGCCTTGCGGGGTGGCAGCACTTGTACATGTGACGACATATGGGCCCACAGAGCCGCAGTAATGGGCAGTGTAGGCTCGGCAGTCCAGCACCTTGTCTGGGCTAATCATCACCCAAGTAGTTTAGCCCCTCGAGGGATCACACCAAGCTCCAAGCTGCCGCAGCTAAGCTAGCAGTCCCCGAGGGGGTTGGGTTACAGCTGGCTGTGGTGGGCCCACACTGCCCAGCAGCTAGGGCAGCGACTGCAGCATGCACCCTTCCTCAAGGCCAGGGCTTGGCTGGTAAATAGTTAACCGAGGGCAAACGCTTTCCCTTCCTGCCTCCTCGGTACTTGACTTTCCTTCCGTGGCATTCACCCGGCTCCAGCCTCATGGGCCGACGGCTGTAGGAGCCCAGTCGCAGAGACCGCAGCTTGATACAACAGACCCGGCAGTCTCATCCCCATGGCAATTCAGGGTGATAACGGACTGTACCGTGCCCTGCTGCCAAGATGAGTCTGAATCCCAGAGCAGGCTGGAAGCCACCATGAGCAAAAACCCCTTTGGTCCATCGTTTTCTGTTGAAAGAATGAATGTTTCTACCTTTTTATTTCAATGGAAGAGTTTCCTTAGCAGCGCCATGGCCCTACCTGGCCTTTGCTGTGACCATGTGGAGAGTTGCACCCCTTTACAACACCCATCCTTGAACGTGCAGCAGGCTGAAACCTCTGCAGAGCATCACGGCAGGGTGGGCAGGGAGAGTCTCCTCCAGGAGGTGATGGGTTTTGCTCTTAGCTCCACCCGAACAACCAGGCTGACTCCAGGCGGGCTTCCCTCCACATACCCTAGGACCAGTCCCCTGGGCTGTGCAATCTGTGCCTCCCACCACAACCATGGCCTTCCCTCTAAAAGAAAAACGTGTTTCCCTTCCTCTGGGTCTCAGAGATCCCTTTGATGACCCCGAACACCATGTCACGCATGCAGCACTGCCTGCCTGAGCGTGCAGACAGCCCAAGACCATCATCCCAGCCTCTCAGTGGATGAATATGTTTAACCAGAAAACAGTAAAGTGGCAAACGGGTTCCCTGCTGACCGCACTCCAAGAAGCCTTCGGTAAATATGTGTCGCCCATAATCCTGATCCGCCACCCAGGGCAGCCTGCCTAGGGGCTTCATTTCAGAGCATCCCTGCCTGGGCTGCAGCCTCCCTTTCCATATGGAAACGCCCTCTCCACATTCCTCGTTCATGCAGTAACTGCTGCAGGATTTCTACCTGCCCTGCAAGCCGCATACCAAGTCCAGGGGTTTGGTCGGGACCGAAGGCCAACGTATGACAGCCCAGTGCAGCTGTGGGGAGCTGCCAACATCAATGGAGTCACCCCAAGGGTGCGTTTGGCCCGGGGAAGAAGGTGCTTCCACTCCAGGCCTCCAAATGTCACTTGTTGGATTAAGACCTCACCCGGTTCTTCGCAGCTGAAGGGTGAAATGAGCCTGGAGCGTTGCTGTCGTCCGGGGACTACAAGCAGAGTTTTCCACCCAGCTACAGAAAATAGGCTGGTGTTGGTAAGCCACGATGACCCAGCCAGGGTGCAAACTTCCAGCGTGGCAGGAGTTGAACGTCATGCAGGGAGGACCTCTCTTTCCTTCCGAAGCAGATCTCTTCAGTGAAGATGCCGTGCGGCGAGCACAGCCGACATCGCACTTGCAAACAGCCAGCGACCCATTTGATTCTCTCGCCCTGGGGAGAAGGACACGTGGCCTCGCTCAGCAGGTCCACGGCTCTCAGCATGTGCTTGTCCTTATCAGAGCCCGCATGGCCGTGCCTCTTGCTGACGCTGGCCTGATAGCAGAGGCAGCTGCTTCCCTGAGTGGCCACTCCACTAGATTTCAGGGCAGAAAGAAGCCTTTTGCCTGATAGCATCTGGCCGGGATTGCAGCAGTGACCCAGGCCGGAGGAATTTCGGGGTCTCTCTCCATCTCCCAGCCTTTAACGTGCCCATTGCTCAGGCACGGTCTAAGACAGAGTGACACCAGAACAGCAGCATTGGGGTTCCAGCAGGACCCAATTTCAGGCCTCTCTCCCCACCCCAGGCTCTAGAGATGGCTTGTCTACCCCCTGCCAGCAGCCCAAGGTGCCGGTGAAGAGGGCGTGAAGCTGAATTCCTTAGTCCATGGGGAGGGAGTGACTAGTCCCCAGTAGCAGGGGCTGGGGCCAGGACCAAGGTAGCACTGCAAGGACCATGGAGAGGAGCAGCATATCTGAAATAGCCTCCAGAAAGGTGCCTGGGCCAGGCTGCAGGGCTTGGAGGTGCCCGCAGGGCCCTGCCATCGGTGCTAGCCTCAGCAACTGGAGAAGGGTGCAGCCCGCGACCTTCCTGACCACCTGGAGGGGGCATCTGCCCCTCCACACCATACCAGCCCCAGGTGCAGCTTCTCTGGAGCCATGGGGCCAGGCCGGTTCCCTTCTCTCCCCCTTCCCAGCACGTCCTCCCACCCACCCGCCTGCCAGCCCCCTGCCCCAGGCATTGCCTCCAGCCCAGGCTGCATTTTTCTGGGTTTGATCTCATTCTTTCCACTCTCCTCACTGCTCGCCGCCTCTTGCCAATTTTCCATGATCCCGGCCCCTCCCCCGCACCGCAGCTACATGGAAACAGGGAGCGCTGTTTGCACGCAGCAGACAGATGGA
Source organism: Crocodylus porosus (assembly GCF_001723895.1). NCBI lineage: Eukaryota > Metazoa > Chordata > Crocodylia > Crocodylidae > Crocodylus > Crocodylus porosus. The sequence continues at coordinate 304,352 of NW_017728922.1, read as the reverse complement.
TGCTCCTGGGACGCGGCTGGAGCCAGCCCAGGGCCCAGCTTTGGCGACAGTGGAGAGAGCCCTGCGGCCTGGCACTTTGCAGTGAGCCCTTTGCACTGCACGGTGTGGGGGCGCTGGCTTGCCAGGGTCAGTATCGCCCACTCCAGGCAGGGCAGCCTAGGGGGTAAGGGGCTTGGAGGATGGCTCATGCGTTTCAAATGCAACTAGGACTGCAGGGCTGCGAACTTCCTTCCGGCAGTGCCCTGACACTACCTATTGGGCCTCCAGTGTTGTGAGCTTCCTCCCAGCAGTGCCCTGACACTACCAGTCGGGCCTCCAGTGTCGCAGGCTTCCTCCCAGCAGTACCCAAGCCAATTGCTGATGGCTTGCAGGGCAGCAAGTTCGAGTACAGGCAGTTACGATCTATTCATCAGTGGATCCTGGTGCTGGCTGGTGCAAAGAGACTTTGAAGCGGGGCTGGGAGCCTGAGCCAAACCCTCTGAACGTCCATTGCTGGGTGACGGATGAGGCAGTTGCTGTCCTCATCTCAGCTTGCCTTCAATGATGCCAGCATGGGAGAGCTGGGCACTGCAGTGTCTCTCTGCCTCCTCCCCAGCAGAAGCAGCTTCCATGGAGCAGGGAGACAAGGAGTCTCCGTTGCTTCCCTGCCATGAGATTGCTGCATTCCTGCCCCTTGCCCCCTGCCCCAGCCCTGGCGCTGAAGACGCAAAGGCCAGTGGAAACTCCTGACCTGCCCCCACAGAGGGAGTGGGCAGCCAAGTGGCCCTGGCACAGGCCCAGGGCTTCTAAGCAAGGCCCCTCAAAGCGTCTTCCACGTTCCTCCAGCAGCGCAGGCTAAATTAAACACCAGCCACCAGGCCCGTGGCTCTTCTCCACAGCACAGACTCCTCCAGCCTGTCCTGGAGCTGGCTGTGGGCCTGTCCGCCCCCAGAGGTGCTGGCTGGGAGGATGCAAAGCCTCGCTGGCCTGTGGAACAAGGCGAGTTGCTATTGCTACCTGGGACCCCGGCAGGCTGGTCCCCGTGTCTCCCCGTGCCACACTGGCCTGCCCCAGCGGCCCCCCGCTGAGCAAGTGGGGGGGGGGCGATCAAGCATGGCGCTGAGAGCACAGAGCTCCCTGGGCGGCAGGAGCAGGGAAGCCCGCAGCTCTCGGGGGCCCTGGCAGCTGCAGCGCCCAGCGCTGCGTCCTGCAGAGCTGCACGTCTCTAGCGAGGGGTGCAATATAAACACCCGGCAGCATGACGCACCGCAGGCCTGCGGACGAAGTGCAGAGCCTCCCTGGCTGCGTTCTGACCATGCTTGGAGGAGGCAGCGGAGCGCGGGAGCTCCCGGGCAGGCTGCTGGGGAGGGCAGGACGGGCAGCCTCTGCACCCTCTTGGGCGGGGGGGGGCGGGTTTCGGCAGGCCCCAGGCAACTCCACATGGGAGAGAGGGCCTGAGAGATGAGCCAAGATGCAAGGCCCCAAGGGCTGGAGCTGGGACCAAGACCTAAACCAAGCAGACCGCCCCGGCAGGGCGTAGGGAGCTCTTGGGGCAGCGTGATCTCCCCTGTGCTGCAGATCCCGAAAAGGGGGTACAAGGTGGGGCTGATCATCCCTGCAAGCTGCGCCTTTAGCTCAGCTCTGGGCTGCACCCCAGCTGAGCACCCCAGAGACCCCCCCAGGGCCCAGGTCTCCATCCCAGCTGCAATGAGCAGCTGGCAGCTCCTTCCCTTCCTCCACACACCTGCTTCTCCTTCCCCTGCCCCACGGTGCACTCCCCTGCTCGCCCCTCCAGCAGTCCCAGCCATGGGGTGCTGTCCCCAGTGCTGCTGCTGGAGCTCTCTTTAGCCTCTCGTAGAAACTCAGCCATTTCCACGCAGCCCCAGGATGGGAGCTCCAGATCTCACAAGCCCTGCTGCTCCCAGCTGTCCTGGACGAGCTTGGCCACCGCTAATGACCCCCAGGAGCTTCCAGCACCTGGGCCAGACCTGCCCTTCTCTGCTTGGAGGGGAGGGAGTGCTGGCTCCCAGCGCCCCCACTCAGGGGCCAGAGCCAGCCTCCCTGGCCAGTTCACCATCTGGCCCCGGGTGGGCAGACCCCACACACCCCGGAGGAGCTGGAGTCTGGGTGGGACTTAGCTCCTTTGCACAGCCAGCCTGAGTCACCCCATCACAGCTCCCAGGTTCCCCCCACAACTTGTTCACCCAGCCCTGGCCTCTCCTCCCCATCCCAGCGCTTGCTAAGGCCCTGTCTCTCAGGCACCAGAGCACTGCCCATGCTGCCCCCCGCACCCTGTACCCACCTGCGTGGCTCATCCGACACCCAGACTGTCGGCTCCTTGGGGCAGGGGCTTCTTGCCCTGCATTCATACAGCCCCAAGCGCAGCGCACCCTGGCCCATAACCAGGGCTCCTAGGTGTTACAACAGTGTCCGTGCCGCACCCTGGCACGCAGAGCAGAGCTGCCTGCAGGTCCCGGTCCCCGACCACACAGCCTGGAAGAGACCATGAACCCATACACGGAGCGTGGGGCAGAGGTAGCTCCAGCTCCTTTCTGGGCACCTCTTACTGTGCAAATCATGCAATAAGACTGGCACACGCTGCAGGGAACACCCCAAGGAGACTCCACAAGCCTGGTAGCCACAAGGCCCTACAGCTCATCCCCTTCTCCTTGCACCCCCAGGGCTTTTGTGCTGCTATTTCCAAGCTCCCTGCACCCTGCCAATGCAGGGCAGGCAGGATACCAGAGAGGACCAGGAGACCGGCATCGCTCTGGGTTCAGTTTATTTTGCGGGGCTCAGGGGCATTGTCGTGTTCGTATAAAGACAGCGGGAACACCCGGTGGTAGAAACAGTGCGCAGAAGAGCGAGGCTGGCACAAAAGCCCGAGTCCCCGCTGAGAGGACCAGGACACCGGGTCTGAGGAACGCTGTCCCCCACACCCCACAACAGTCCTCAAAGCATCCTCCTCTTCCCACATGCCAGCACTGAAGCGAATATGTCCCTGGAGATGCCCTGTCCCCCAAGATGCCATCGCAGCCTGGATCGGGGCCTCCTTTGAGTGCCCACCTGGACCATGCTTCCTGCCAGCTGCAACATTCAGGGCCGTCGTGCTGCCCCCGGCCTCTGCCACAGAGTGCCACGTTTAACCTCAGTGCTTTCACATCCTCCTGGTGGTCCCCTGCCTTCTCCTGGGGGCCTTCTCCTTGCAGAGGTACACGCCTGGGCTCCGTGGAGCTGAGTCGCACCCTGGCCCCTCCACACCTCGTCCTGTAGGGCTGCAAGCCAGCAACTGGGGGCTGCTCTGCCTGCGGGAGCGGGACCCCCCCGGCTCCTCTGGCAGGGCCTTACAGCTTCCAAGGCTGCCGCCAAGAGGAGGTGGCTCCGTCCCCTGCTGTGGCTGCAGCCGGACCAGGGCAGGGCACACCACAAGAGTCTGCCAGGCCCCATACACACGGCTGCCGGTGCGTGCTCGGCCACCTGGCTGCGGGTCTCAGAGCATGGCCAGGTCGTGGCAGGACTTGGAGCGAGCTTTCAATGCCACTTTCCTGGTGACCAGGCGGCCGAGGAAGCGCCGGGCCCTCTTGGTGAGGCTCTCCTGGTGCGCAGGAGTGGCACGGCGCTGGTCTCCGGCCTCCGAGCCGTCTCGGCGTAGACGGAGCTGGCGCACAACGCCCTCAAAGAGCTCGGCCACGTTGTGCTGCAGCGCGGCTGACGTCTCGATGAACTTGCAGTCGAAGACCACGGCGCAGGCCCGGCCCTCTGCAATGACCACGGGGCAGCCCCCGATCAGTGGGGCAAGCGGGGGACTGTTGGCACAGCCTGTGGGGTGGATGTGGGCAGAGGGGCACTCATGCTAGCGGGGCAGAGTGGCTGTGGGTGGGACAACTGGCAGGGCAGCTCCCTCCAGAGCCTTGGCACAGCTGAAACCAGGCCAGAAGCCCCCCCTGGACCTGCTCCCTGGCTCGCTCACCTTCCACGGAGACCTCTCGACACCGCACCAGGTCCGTTTTGTTGCCCACCAGGATGATGGGGATATTCTCGGCCTGCCGGGTGCGGCGCAGCTGAATCCGCAGCTCGGAGGCACTCTCAAAGCTGCTCCTGTCTGTGACGGAGTAGACAATGATGTAGGCATTCCCCATCTGCAGGCAGCAGTTGTGGGACCGGTTCTTCTCGTCCTGGGCCTGCGCAGGGGAAGGGAAGCGTTATTGCATTATTGCGGGCTGAGGCAAGTTGTCTGCTCTCCCACCCACCCCTGCTCAGGCAGGTCCCCCATGCAAACCGTGGACATGCAAGATAGGGATGGAGACACATTCCCTTTGGGCAGGGGGCTGGACTCGATGATCTCCCGAGGTCCCTTCCAGCCCTAATGTCTATGAAATCTATGAGATTTTATTGTGCAGGGACTATACCACGCAGCCTCCCTCCCTGCCAGGCTGGACTTGCACCCGTGTGGCCCTGTTTGCGCACGGCACGTCCTGTGCTGGGCAAGCCCCACGACTGCTGGGGAGAGTCTGGTGGTGGGGCAGGGGCTTTTTGACACTATCTCCTCTGCAACGCACCAGCTGCAAATTATGGCCCCGGCTGGGATGAGTTCCCTGCAGTCACTCATGCATCCCGGGTGCCAGGACTGGGCTCCCAGACCAGAGCCAGCCGCCTCGGGGTGATAGGACCTACAGTGAGAAGCCCGAGCTGCTCACTCCCTTGGGTATCAGCAGAGCTCGTGGCCGCAGAAGCACCCGGCAGGCAGGGCAAGACCTCGCCCACACCCCAGCTCAGGAGCCGAGCGCCTGGGGCAACCGGTGCCATGGTGTTACCAGCCCCACCAAGGTCCTGTGGAGCCAGACGCGCTGTCCCACCCCTCTGAGCCCCATCCAGCGCCTACCCGTGGTGCTGGCTCCCAGGTGTCCATCACCAGCAGCTTGGTCTCCTCATCATCCACGGACAGGGTGCACTCGTATGTGTCCTCTGCAATGAGGCAGCCAGCGGATCAGTGCCCTGCACCGGGACAGGGACCTGGCTGGAAAGACCCCCCAGCACAGCTGGCAGCTCCCTCCCTGCCAGGTCAACCTGGGCCTGGGGGACAGGAGGCTGCAGCTGGGTGGGGTACAGCCTCCCTCCACAACCAAACTGAGCTGGAGCCGATCCCCTGAAGGCTCTACTTCTCCGGGGGCCAGTGCCATGCCTCCCCCCCCCACCGGCCACCCCCAGCCCTCACTTGCCTCGGCGGGGACCCACCTCCCAGCAGCTCGGGTACATCCCTCTCTGGGACACCAGCGAAGAGGTTGACCAGGCTGGTCTTGCCCACGCCGGGGTCCCCCAGCAGCACCACGCGGTACAGTGACTCCCAGGAGCCGGCTGAATCCGAGGACCAGTTGCTGCGCCGCGCCAAGCCCTTGTCCCCGGGCTGGGGCCACTGGGCGTGCCCGGGCTGGGTGCTGGGGGGCTCCAGCCGCTCCAGGGGGCTCCGGGACCGGTGGCACAGGGGCACCGGGGTGCTGGCCCGGCGCTGCACCAGGCTCTTGCTGCTGTGCTGCGTGTTCAGCGTCATGCTCTTCAATGCAGGCAGGGCCGGGGGCTCAGGCTGGAGGGGAGCCCCTCTTCCTGGGGTGCTCAGCCCTGCCCACGTCCAGCCCCGCTGCCCCGGGCAGCTCCAGGCTCCAGTAACCCGAGCCCACGGCTCAATAATGCAGGACAGCGGCGTCGGGTTACCTGCCCCGGGAGCTGCCGGCCCCGACAGCTCTGCTCCGCCTGCACCCCCGGAGCCAGGCTTTAAAGCCCGGGCAGGGAGGCGGAGCCCCCAGGCCGTCCCGGCCCCCCTTGCAGGGCGGAGCCGGGACACTGCCCCGCGCCCGCACCCAAGACCCCCGGGGACACCGGGCTGTGCCCTCCGCCACTCCACAAGAAAGCCCCTGCCCTGTTTCTGGACCAGTGCCTGGCAGCCCCCCATGCCAAGGTGCCCACTGCAGCCCTGTGTTGGCTTCGGTGGAGCGGGGCCAGCGGGCTGAACTCAGCCCTCCCCTGCTGGGCAGCAGAGGCCCCGAAGCTTGCAGCTTCAGCCAGGGAAGAAGGGGGGACAAGGTTGCACCCCGCTTTACCGAATCCTGGATCCGCCCCTGCTGGGCCGGACACCCCTGGTCCCTGGCAGCAGCCAGTTCCTACAGCCGGGGCCATGCGGCTGGCATCGCTTCCAGGCTGGTGGGGTCGGAGGCGGCTGCACGACCCGGTGCCCGTTACAGCTGGGTCAAAGGCGGTGACTCCTGGCACGAGGGCGGCTCAAATTCACAGCGATGCCCCTCCTCGGCTCTGCCCCTGACCCCAGCAGAGCCCCGGCATGTGAACGGTTATTCAGATGGGGCAAAAAGGAGCTTCCACATTAAGAGGCTTCGGCTTTATTTCACCACCTAGACCGAGAGCTGCATTGGGAACACTGCAGAGTTTCCCATCAACTGGTCCCTCTCCCAGGCTGAACGCCATCAGAGTCCCTCAAGAGCAGGGCAGGCATCGGAGGAAGGTGCAGGGACTGAATACTGAGGTGGGTGGCAGGACCCTGCCTGGAAATGCAAAGGTTTCCATGGAGCCTTGAAAGTGGGAGACCCCAGGGGGGACCGGGTGTTGGCAGCTGATGGGGAGGTATCGGAAAGACAAGGGAAGCACATGAGCCACAGCAATGAGTCCTTTCATGCCCGAATATCTCTGGTGGAGCTGAAGAGCCTGCGCAAGGGAGAGATGCTGGGATGGATGGTGGGCCCTCATCTATGGGGTAGGCAGACCGGGCCCAGCAGGAGAGGCGTGAGCTGCTTACCCAGCATCTGGGACTAGAAGGCGACGTCCTCCTCCTCCTCCTGTGGGACGCTGAGCACGACCTCCTCGTCCGGCAGGCACCTGAGCAGAGAGGAGACAGCTGTCAGCAGCAAAGCCGGGCACGGCAAGGGCGTACGGCTGTGGCTCAGGGCACGAGCCCAGCTCCAGCTCCCAGGCACATCGTGCACTGTGGGAAATCAGAGTCAGGTGACTTGCCAAATGGCATGCAACAAGTCAGTGGCAGAGGCAGAAACAAGCCCTTCCTCTCCTGCCTCCCGGACTCTGGCTCTGACCACCCTGCAAGGCCGAGGCAGGGAATGGGAGGCATGAGGAGAGGCGTGAAGGGGCTCTGCTTTGGCAATTTGAATACAAATGCAGAAGGGGAAGCGACCCCCTGCCTCCTGGCCCCCCAGCTCTGCTTCTGCACCACGAGCAGTTCGTGCTCTGCCCGTCCTGGCGAACGCGGGGCATCCCCTTCCCTGCGCCCAGAGCTCCCCTCCTCTCACAGCCGCTTCCGGGGCTGAATCCCACCTCCCCGGGGCTGGCATCTGGAAAACCAAAGAGCTAATTAAAAAAGCAGAACGAGCTGGGGAAGTCATGTGAAGAGCGTGAGGGGGTCAGTGGGAAACATCCCAGGGGTCATCGTCAACGAGATGATGGGGGCAGCTCTGGCCAACTCTCCCAAGGCCGTCAGGGCTGGGCCATCACCTCTGCCCGCCTTGGGAGGTTGCAGAAACTTTCCACTTGCTCCCCCTTCTATTTTTAACCCTTTTCCCAGCTGTGCACAGTAACCCTGCCCTTCCCCCCAGCTGTCAGGACTAATTAATACCCCGTTTTATCCTTTTTTTCATTTGGAAAAAAAAAAAGTAAGTTCCAGTAATACATCACAAGGGCCTTCAGCGCCCGCCAGCTTCCTGACATGTTCCAGGCGTTCCTTCTGCTTTGGATCATGCCATTAGCACGCTGCCCCCCACACCTGGACAAACAGGGCTGGGAGTCAGGAGACCTGGGCCCGCTTATCGGCTCTGCCCAATTCCCTGGGAGGCGCGCTCTGCCCAAAACAGAGGGGATCTGCAGGCCTGAGCTGCCTCGGCGGAGCCGCTATAGGCAGGTCCGTCTCCTTCACAGCGTGTCTGCACACACAGTGGCTGTAAACCAGCGTGCAAACTGGGCCAAGAGCTTCACACTCATTTCATGTGCACGACTGCCAGTTTTACACTCTCTGGTGTTCAAAACCCTTCAGTGGTCTGGCCGAATAGCGCCCTGACTTATCCCCCCTGCTCCCGGCTCAAATCACTAACACGTAACGGCTGGAGGCAGCTGCAAGTCCCCTGGCGCTCTTCCATCGCGCTTCTATTTTAAGGCGACAGCATTTCCGCTGGATGCCGCGGCTCTCCGGCGTGCGGTGGACTGCCATCTGGCGTCCACAGCGTCCCAGCCGCCCTCGGGTAGGGATGGATGGGTTGCAGGGTGGGTTGATTGCCTCCCTCTCTGTGTCTGCAGCCGACGGCCTAGCACAGCCTTCCGGTTTGCTCCTGAGGTGAGAGCCCGGGCCCCTGCGAATGCGACAGCAGGGCTATCTGCACATGGATGTGCCAGCGAGGATATCCAGCTTGCTTCCCATACCTGCTGGCCAACATCCACGAGCCTTGGGGTTTTAGATTCTCCTGCGCTCGGGGCTGAAAGCAACCGGCCTCCGGCGGCTGGAAGGGAGCGACGCCTGCCTTGGAGACAGCTGTTACCCAGCAGGAAGCGTGCTGATGATCTTCTCCACCTAGTCGTGGGTGGGTGTGGGGAGCCCACCCAAACGTGGCTTCAGTGCTGCTCTGTGGCTTCACGTTCCCAGCAGCAAAACAAGATGAAGAACATAGGACTTGGCTGTGGTGCGACCCAGGAGACAGGGAAAAGGCTCAGCGAGCCCTTGCCTCTTCAGTGACATCAAAAGAGGCCTCTCCATCTCGCAGGCTGGGGAAGTGGAGGCACCGAGAAGGGACGTGGCTGGACCGGGCAGACAGGAAATCAGTATTAGAGCCGTGGTCAGCGCTTCCTAGTGCCTCGCTCCCTCTTCTGTGCTAAGACCATAGGGCCGGGCGCCCCGGTTCAAAGGCAGGGTCCGGACCATCCCTGGGTTTCCACAGGATGATGCTCAGAGCTGGGACGACGGTGCTGGGAGGCCGAGTTCAGTCACGCACGGAGCCAGACCGGCTGGGATGGGAAGCGACCCTCAGAGCCCCCATGCAGAGAGCGAGCCAGGTGCAATCACGGACACCGGTGTCAGGATGGGCGACGGCGCCTGGCCTGGCTGGGGATGCGGGTGCGAGGGCTTACCTGGGCCTGCGGAGCAGGACGTCGGCGAAGATCACCTCTCGGGGGTCCCTGAGGTCCCCGCGCAGCCTCTGGATGCTGCGCTGCAGCTCCACGATGTCTTCCTGCAGCTCCGCGATTACCTGGAGGATGGCATGTGGGAGACCAGCTGCTGGGCTGCTTGGTGCCCCCCACACACTCCCCACTTCATCCCCGGTCCCAGTGCAACAGAGGGGTTGCACTGCCAAGCCTGCTACCCCCACCCACCTCCTCACCTCCTTCTGCATTTCCACCTCTTTCTGCAGCACCCGGTTGTTGGTGGACATCTGCTGCAGGCCGTCCTTGTAGGGAGACAGCGTCTCCTGCACGCACAGGGAAACCCCACCCCAGGTGAAGGGGCAGAAACAGCGGCAGGCAATCCCAGCCCCTGGCTGTGCTGGAAGAGGCGCAGAAAACCCAGGACAGCCACAGCAGCCACAAAGGTACGGGGCAGCAGTGCACGGGCGCCTGGGCACAGTGGTGCCATAGTGGGTCAGACCCACCCAGGCCCTCCCACTGATCATCGTGCACCTGAAAGATGGCCACGATGCCCTCACCTCGATCACAGCCCGTATGATCTGCTCCTGCTCCTCCTGCATCTTCTTGCTCAGGCCCCCCATGACACTTCTTGCCATCTCTTCCAGCTCATCTGTTTCATCCTGGGAATCGCCCAGGTCGGGGGCACAGGAACCGGACAGCAGAAGGCATGTGAGCAACTTGGGACCTTGCTCCCTAGCCCTTGGTCAGGAAGGAGACGTCCCCTCACCTGCTGCTCCTCCTTCAGGCTCTGGATGTCGCGCAGCAGCTGGTCTATCTGGATGGCCTTGGCGGGGTACTCCTTGTCCATGTATGCTCGCAGGACGCCCAGCTCATCCTGCAGCGCCTGCACCTTCCCGTTCACACGAGCCAGCTCCTGCTGCAGCTCTGACAGAGACATGGGAAGGGCAAGCTGAGCCCCAAGCCCTCTCCGCGGGCGCTGCCCGCTCAGGGGAGCCAAGGCAATGTTTGTTCCCTGGAGCAAGGCCCTTCCCTTTGCAGGGGTCACGGGGGTGGACAGAGAAAGAGGCTGCCTCCCTGTGCAAAGCTTGAAGGCAGCTGTGATGCCTGGAGGCAATCGGGGCAAATGACACAAGGAGGCAAGGGTGGCAGGCATCTCATGCCAGCTTGGGGTGAACCGTCCATCCTTACTTGCCAGGTTGTTCTCCATGGTTTTCTCTGCTTCCTGCAGCTCCGCTGCCGCGGCGCCCACCTGGTGCCGGCTGGAGTCCTGAAGGCTCGTCACCATCGTCTAGAGAGAGGGGAGCCTTGTTGCCGCCTGTCCGGGCCTCCCTGCAGGACTGTGGGCACCCGCTCGCCATGGGCTGCATTGCCCCAGCTAATGGCAGGGGGGAGCTCCCCCTGAATTGTGCCACGGCGTACAAGCTGCCGAGGATCTCCTGAGCGCAGACCCCCCCGGACCACGGGAGATGGGCGGGTTGAGGCCTGAGCCCCGTCACGGGTCATGCAGCAGCTTTGACCTCCTTGGGTGTGGGTTGGGGGAGCTGAGCAGGCCCCGCCGGGCACCCGCCAGCCTCACCCCGAAGACTTCGTACTGCTGCAGCAGCTCCCGGACTTGCTTGACGGTGCTATCCTCGGCCTGCTGCACCTCCTGGACCAGGCGCTCGTTGGTCTCTGCCAGGAAGGCGCCGTGCTGCTTCAGCTTGTCCAAGGACGTCCTCTGCGACCTGGTCAGTCTCTGGAAGAAAGCCGGGCGGAAGGCACGTGCCCGCTTGCCAAGCGTCCTACACTGCAACACCCCCACTCCCGGCGCCCGTAGCCCTACCACGGAGATGGGCCTGGCTTGCTTTTCATGCCGGCCCCCCAGCCATACAACTGCCCCCTGCTCCCCCTTTCCTCAGTGGCCAGCTGCTTTATCACTGCTTTCGCCCTCCTGCTCCTCAGGCGCTTTGGGCCTGATTCCTCCTTGCTCTATTGCTGGGCTATCACCTGCCTGAGCAAAAGCCGACGTGAGATCAGCTCGTGCTTCCGAATCAGAGGGGCAGCGGTTCCCCTTCGCTCTGCACCTCTTTGCATAGGATCCCAGGACTCCCCTGGCCCTGCTGCCTGCAGCGGGGCAGGGCATACACCCACCCTTCCCCGAGGGACGTTGTCTAACCTCCAGGGAAGGAGGCTCCGGTACGACCACTGCAGTGCTAACTCCTTCCCTGCAGTCCAACAACCTAAGTCACCTTCGCTGCAGGTGAAGCTGGTTTCTTCTCACCCACCTCCCAGGGGCTGGGGAAAACCGTTGCTCCCCTAGCAATGCTCCTTTCTGTACTGGGAGACGTACGCCCACACCACCCATTTCCTCTTTCCCAGACTAAATAAGCCCAGTTCCTTCTTCTCTGCCCGCAGGCTGCGCTTCCCAAACCTCCGGTCGTGGTGGGGGATCTCCGCTGGACGCCCCCCACCCCTGCAACTACATCCCTTTCAACCCGGGCCCTGAGCCCCGGTCAACTGAGGCCACCCCAGTGCCCAGGAAGGCAGAACAACCTCCTGTGTCTTCTGCACGTGCACGGCTTATGCCTGACTACAAATGAATCGGGCAACCAGTGTTTCCCCTCCACGAGGGCAGGCCCAGCTTGCGGTATGCAGGTGCGGGGCAGCCCTGAATACTTCCTTCATGTACCGTAAAGATTTTGATATTGTCCAGGCTTCTTGCGAGCTCCGCGTCCTTGGCCGACGTCTTCTTTGGAGCAAATCTCTGCTTCCGTAGAGAGGCTGACTTTGTCGGCAAGGCTGATCTGACGCAGACCTGGGCTAGTGAAACAGAAGATGCCCCGCACTGACATTTCTGCCTGGTTTTAATGCCTTACCCGACGGGTGCAGGCCTCACGGATGCCATCCAGGGGAGTTTAGGGGGTGCCTGTGGTGGGGAGCTGAAGATCCAGGTGTGGGAGCCCTGGATGCGAGGGCGCTCTGTGCCCTGCCAGCTGCAGCTCCTCCGTGCTTTGCTTTCCCAGATGGGGAATGGGGTAGAGGCGCTGGCTTGGGGGCTGCACGGCTGCTCTGTGCCCAGATGCCCGCCATGGAAAACTGCACCTGAGCTGCTGGAGGGGTGCAGATGGGCAGGGGCAGGAGCTAGACTGACCTGGCTGCCTGCCTCTCTGGGGGCAGGCAGAGCTCACTTCCTTTCTCCTGTCCAGTGAGGCGATGGAGGGCAGAGTCACCTTCTTCTTTGCTTCCACCCGCTGCCACTTGCTGTAATCCTGAATGCAGCGTCCCAGGAAAGCAGGACATTGCTGCTTCAGAGGCAGAGCCACAGCCTCTCTGCAAGCACCCCCGTGCGCCCGCCCTGCGTTGCCCCTGGCCTTGCAGAGCCCCGGGCCGGGCTCTGGCTCTGGCTCTCACCCATCTGCCAAGGAGAGGGCACCGTGTGCTGGCCCGCGCTCCATCCAAACTGCCACTGCACCTGGGCTGTGCATGCTCCCCAGTGCCCCCAGCACCGTGGCATCTCCAGAGCCTGGTTGGACACGGCCTCGAAGGGACTTACTGTCTTCTCCTGCTCTTTCACCATTTTTGGGGTCAGAGCGCTCAGGCCCGGGGCAGCCATCACCACCCGGCTGCAGGAGGCGGATGAATAGGATAGGGCAGGTTACGGCACGCACGACCCGCCGGGGCTGGGAGTGGGGGGCACCTCCCGAGGGCTCCCCCAGCCCCCGGTACCGCCTCCCGCTCCACAGCTCCAGGCGCCCCCGTCAGGCTGGTCCCTCTCCAGGGCGTCTTGTGTCCTAGCAACCCAGGAACACAGCCAGCCGCCATGACAACGGAGGCGGGTGCGGAAGCAGCCGGAGATGGGATGGCAGCTGGGCCGGTGGCCTGTGCTGGGCAATGCCCCCGCTCGGGCCTGGGGGTTACTGCCGCTAAGGAGACCAGAGCCAGCACAGGGGCATGCTGCATCGCTTCAGCTGCAAGCCCTGCACCCACGCAAGTGCCCCCGAGAGCAAGGCCAGTGCTCAGAGAGATCCATGCCTGTCCCCCAGCATGCACGGAGCAGCGCCCGGGACGGGATCAGAGCTGGGCGTGCAGAGCCGAAGCAGACAGACCACCCTGCGGGCTTCGAGGTTGCACTTGTTCTGTTTATTGGAGGGTGCAGATGCCGTCACGTTACAGAGGGGAACAGTCCTGCGGCCCCGGATGGACGGGGCGGTTCGTGACTCAGCCTCATTCTGCTCCCCAGGCCCCGTCACTGCGCACAGGAAGGACTCGGTCACCTCCCCAGACCCCCCCGCCAGCCAGGCCAGAGTCTTCTGCCTGATACAGTCACCACCTGCTCCAGGCTAGCGAAGCGGTGTCCGTCTGGACATGTTTATACCAGAGCAGCCTGGTCCTGGGGTCCAGCTCCCTCCCGCAGAGGCTGGTTCAAGTGCAAGGCCTGTTACCAGAGCCAGCTGTGCTGCTATCCACTAGCACGTGCCAGGCTTCGGTCCATCTCCCTCTGCAGCAAGTCACTGCAACTAGCTCAGGACCCTTGGATTCAGAAATAAATCTCCACCCAGGGCCTCTTCCCGGGAGAACGACAGCAGTCTGACTTCACGCCCCATCTCCTGCGCCTCTACGGCCCTGTGTAGGCATCAGTAGTAATCTCCCACAGCCCCCAGTGAGCCCAGACATTAGCCCAGTGCTGTGACGTCTGGGGCTGAGTGTTGCTTGCTATTCCACGTTGCCAAGACAGCCACAGAGAAGCAAAGGGACTTGGTCAAGGCCAAACAGGGAGTCTGTGGCAGAGCTGGGACTAGGCCCTGGCTCCTTGCTCTGTCCCCTCCGCTGATTCCAGTTCACCCGGACTCTCCCCATCCGCTGTGCCAAGGCAGAGAGGACAGGACGGGTCAGACGGGGGGTCAGGGCTGGTCTGCGTCGGTGGCTGCCTCAGGGCTCGATGCTGCCCACCAGCTCCGTGACGAGCGTCTGCAGGGCAGCAGCCCGCGCCTGGCTGGCCTCCAGCACGGCCTCGTGGCTGGCGCTGTCCTCGCTGTCGTAGTCCCGCACCACCGTGTTGGTGATCAGCGAGAGGCCGAAGACGCGCAGCCCGCAGTGCTTGGCCACGACCACCTCGGGGGCCGTGCTCATGCCTGGGGGTGGGGGGAAGCCAGGTCAGCGCGGCGTGGACGCCACCCAGCCCGCGACACAGATGTGAGAGCTGAGCTTGTCTTGGAGCCTGGTGCAGGCCTAGTGTAGACAGATTCCCCCCCGGACAGCTCAGGGCTGGCGAGGCTTCGCTCAAGGCAGAAAAGGGCAGGGGCCGGCATCTCAGGGTGGGAAGGAAGCCTGAGCCTGGGCCCCCCTTTGACTTCTTACCCACAGCATCGACCCCCAGTGCCCGCAGCATCCTAGCCTCAGCCACGGACTCGAAGTTGGGGCCCCCCACCATGCAGTACACGCCCTCCCTGATGAAGGCCGAGTAGCCGAGACGCTCGGAGATCTCCAGCGCCCGCACACGCAGCTCCTTGTCGTAGGCATCGGAGAGGGCGGGGAAGCGGGGCCCAAACCTGGGGAGGGGAACGAGCCTCAAGGGGAGGCAGGCAGGGCAGGGCAAGGGAACAGGGACACCCAGACACCATTGCCATGAGGCCACGCATGCATGGGACAGGTTCCACCTCCCCGTGATGCCAGTGTCATTATGCCCCTTTCCCAGATGGGGAAACTGAGGCACAGAATGGGGAAGGGATCAGTCCAAGGCTACCAGGCAGGCCAGTGGCAGAACCAGGGTGCAGCCCAGGTTTTCACAGCCCCATCCACATGCTGCAGCCCCCAAGGTGAGCACAGGGAAGAACGTGGCCTGGAGTCTGTGCCCGCTGGGAACGGCTCCCCCACAAACCGCCTCCACTCCCCAGGCGTTACCGCTCCTCGTTGGGCCCCAGCAGTGGGTTCAGGCCAGCCAGGCCTGGCAGGTTGACGTGGTCCCGGATGACCATGATGTCCCCGGGGCTGTAGTTCTCTGCCAGGCCCCCCGCAGCGTTGGTGACCAGCAGGATCTCCACGCCCAGCAGCTTGAAGACTCGGATGGGGAAGGTAACCTCAGGAAGGAGAACAAACGGCCCTTTGGGCATCTCCTCCTGGGCCGGCCTCCTCCTGTCCCCTGGGCAGGCTGTCCAGACAGTCCCCTGCGTCCCCCTCCCCTCGTGGATCAAGCGTGGACCCCCAAGCCTGCGGACAGCAGCGGTGCCAAGCTGCCCCCACAGCTCCGTCTCCTGCCCCGACGTGGTCCTGGACCCCACGGCTGAGGCCCTGGCTCTGTGCCAGCCGCTGGCTGACCTACCTTCCAGAGCAGGTGCCCCTCGTACATGTGGAAACGCCCCTTCATGCAGACGCATGGCTTTCCCTGCAGCTCCCCGAAGACCAGCTGCCCGGCGTGGCCTGCCACTGCGGAGGGGCTGGGCATTGGGTGAATGCAGCGTGCATGCCAGCCCTCCCCGGCCCTGCCTTCTCCCACCGCGCTTCCCACTAGGCTGCTGCACCCCGCGGCCTGCTCTGGAGACTCAGCAATGGGGGCAGCGAGGTGCAATTTGGGACTCAGCCCCTGGCAGGCCCTGCACAGCCCCTGCCCTGTGCCTGGCTCAGGTATGTGCCAAGTCTGGTGGTCACACGCAGCAGAAGCACCTATCAGGCAGGGCCTGACAGCAACCACGGACCGACAGAGGATCCCTCTGAAGGCAGTTTGCAGGAGCAGGGGGGTGAAAGCAGCTGGGAGCAGAGAAATCCCCCCCGAGCCCCACATGCAATGAGTGTGCAGAGCCTGGGACCGTGGCTGAAAAGCAGAGCTTGCAGGGAGGCCTGCGCCTGCCCACCCTCTTCCTGCGATAAGCCGAGAGGCAGCCCCGCTCCAAGGCAGGGAGCCAGCTCTGGGACTGGAAAGCACAGGGAGATTAGTGCTGGGCACAAGCCACCCGCCAGGCTGGCACTGCCAGGGCTAGGGGCCACATTGTCCCCGCAGGTCCCGGCACGTGGGGCGGAGGGTGCACCGGTACCTGTGCTGCTGGGGAAGTTGGGGATCTCCGAGTAGCCGAAAGCCTCCGGGCTTTGCAGGGTGTCGGCCAGCAGGCCCAGCCCGGAGCCACAGATGACAGCCACGCGGGGCCGCTGCCGGGTGCGGGACAGGAGCCAGCTGGCGGTCTGCTCACATGCCTCGAAGCTGCGGGGACGCAGAGGGTGATGTCAGTGGGTGCCTGGCAGCCCTCTCCCCCTGCCCGCCCCAGTGGGGCCCTTCGGAGCAGCTCCGCCGCGGCCGACGGTCCGTGCAGAAGAGCGGGGGAAGTTGGTCCCGGTGGCTGCAGGGGAGGGAGTCCTGCCAACCTGACAGAGGAGCTGGCAGGGCAGGGGGCTCCTGGTGCACTTGTCTTCATACCTGCCTCTGGGCTCTCGTGCCCTTGCCCACTGCCACCCCTCGCCAGTGCTACTGGGGAGGGTTATCTCCCACGAGACACGGCTTTCTTTCCCGACCCCTGCCAGGGTTTTATGCCTCTCTAGGTACCCCCGAGAAAGCCACGAGCACCTCAGGAGTAGGGGGAGCCAGTAAAGCTGCCCAGCTCCATCCTGGGCGGGCAGAAAGGGGGGTGAAAGACTTGCTAGCAGCTAAACGAGCCAGTTACCGAGAGTGTGACGTGGGACACGGCAATTCCCTGTGAGCATTGAGGTCCACATAACTGATCGCACCTGTCCAGGTACACACACGCACACGTGCACACCCATCGTGCCGCGCAGGCCTTACCTGAAGCTCTCTTTTTCGTGCATCTCGACTCTCTGCCGGAAATGCAATTTTGCAAGAGACAAAGCACCTGCAAAAGCTGCACCTGGTTCAGCAGATCCCTTGGGCCCGGCTGGCTCCTCTCAGGATGTCCCACATATATAGGGCCTGCTGCCAGCCCTGCCCCATTGGCTGCAGTGCTGCTGATGCCAGGGGGCCCCCAGGAGGGGGTGTACCGGAGGGTGGGTGGGTCCTTTTGCTCTGAAACTCCCCTTTGTGCAATTGCTCTTGGTGCCCAGCCAGGGATTTCTCCTCCTCTCCACCCCCATCTGCTGTCCTGCCGTGCCCCCGTGGTACCACCGCCTCAGCTGCAACCTTGGGGGAGCGGGCATGGACGTAGGCTCCCCACCCGCCACCCGGCAGCCCCCAGGCCCAGGGCGATTCCCATGGCCCGGCCATGCCTGCAACATCCCTTGCAGGCTAGGGCAGAGAAGGGACAGAGAGGGCTCAGCTGGCACCCATGCCGTAGGCCGTGAGGTGGCACCGTTCACCCGGGGGCTTGGTGCTGGTGTCAGGGCATGGGAAGAGGCAGAAGCGGAGGGAACAGACTTCATGTGTGCATCCTTCCAGCAGCTGGACACGGGGCTCCTGCACTGGGCTGTGCAGTGCCCACGCGCCAGAGATGCCCGAGCTGCATCGGGCACCTGCCCCCCCAGCGCTGCACAGCCCGGCTGGAGGGAGCCGGGGGAGCGGAGCCCAGACGCGGGGCCTGGCACAGCTAATCCCCTCAGGAACGCGCCGCACTGCACGAGACCGTCATGTGCCCCTGCCTCAGCGCGTGACCCGGGGGCCTGGAGCTCGGTGCAAAGCCGAGCACGGGTGGGGGGCCTCCCGGGCTACCTCTGACCTGGGATTGCTGCCGGCCTGCAGGGCTGCATGGGGGGTGCTGGGGACGCCTGGAGCCCAGACCTCCGCTAGCTCCTGGCTCTTGGGAGGCTTCTGGCCTGTCGCCTGCACGCATGCAGCACCTAGCACTTGCAGGCCGGATCCCAGACTCCCAAGGCACGAGCACCATGCATGACAGCCGTGCGAGAGGCTGCACGTCGGTCGTGCGAGACCCCATGCAGCCCCTGGGCCATCCACAGCCAGGCCCCGTGTCCTCGGCTGCCCCTGCAAGAAACCCTCGCCAGTGACTCGGGGGCCTTAGAGCAGCCTTTGTTCCCCGGTGCCAGGCGCGGGGATTAGCCGAAAGCTCGGGGACAAAGAAGCTTTCCCTGCAGTCACGTCCCTGGGGAGGCCAAGGGCCGAGCCCGTGGAGGGGTCACTTGGGCACGGCGCTCCCTCACTGACCCCGGGGCTGCCCAGCTCCTCCAGGTGCCCGGTCCTCTGTTCCTCCCGGGGCTGCCCCAGGCCCCCGGCCTGCACCCGCTTCCCTCCCTAGACAAGCTGCAGGGCACAAGGGTCATCCACGCTTGGCCCGCGGGCACCAGGTGAGCCGAGGCCTGGCGCGGAGCAGGTCTGGGACACGTCTCCAGCCAGCGCTTCCGGGGACGTGGACCCTCCGCCCTCGGGCAGCACCGGCCCCGTGCTTTTTTTGCACGGCCAGACTCTGCCGGGGTCCAGCGCGGCCTCTGGCTGGAGCTGAGAGCTGCCCGGAGGTCTGCTACGCCCCGTCCTCCTGGTCACCTGTCACCTGCCCTCCCAGCCTGGTCTCATCCCTTCCCAGGACTCCTGAGAAGAGCTAAGAGGCAGGTGGAGCAGGCGATGTTGTGCATCCCAGGAGACACCTCCAGTGAGCACCCTTCCAGACCGGGGGCTGCCCATGTGCTGGCGGCTGCTGGCTGCTCTCCAGCCCCGGAGCGGCTCTGCCTGCAGGTGTCTGCGCCGTGCTGTGCGGCTCCAGGTGCAACGGGACAGAGAGTCCCAGGGATGGAGAGGATCCAGGAGCAGCGAGGTAGCATAGGGCATCCCTGACCTGGCACCAGCCCTGGGAGGCTCAGGACACACCAGAGCGGCCATGCACGGCCTCTGGCGCTCCCTCCCGGGGCCCTGGGCGTTAACGCAAGATGGGAGAGTCTGTCTGCCCTGGACCAGCTCCGCAACCGCAGGGGCTGAGGTCTGCCCCTGTCTGGGGGGCTCCCACAGAGCATGTGAGCCCCCACACCGTGGCTGCCCCCGCAAACTTGCGCTCCGGGTGCAGGACAGGGCAGGGGCCTTCCCTGATTGGGACTCGAGGCGCTGCAGGGTCGCCAGCTCAGCACAGCCGCCTCGCTGCAGAGGGACGAGTGTCGACCTTACACCCCACGACGGGATGGGGCCCCGGAGGGCGCTGGGGGTGCCTGCATGGGGCTTGCAGTACCTGAGAGACTCTCCTGTGGCGCAGTCCCACACGCGCACACGTGCAATTTGCATACATGCGTGTGCTGTCTGATAGCATGGGCTGCCCCGGGGCGAGGGGCACCCCTGGCTGCATACCCAGCCCCACAGGGCTGTGGAAGCAGTGTCTGCCTCTGCCCTCTGCTTGCTCCAGCCTCCCTGGCCCCAGACAAAGCACAGTGGAGGCCCCCATGTCCCCCCAGACGCAGGAGGTGTCCACCGTCCAGCCCGGGGCTGCTGCGCTGCACGGGGTGCCCGCTCCCCTGCCCTGCCCCGGGCGCCCCGGGCAGCTAGCAGCGCGGGGAGAGGAGGCCCGGCGACAGATGGAGGCTCCCAGCAGTGCCGCAGGAAGCTTCGTCCCCGGTCGTGGCAGCGAAGTGCAGCCACCGCGCTCGGGCTGCCAGGCCGCATTACCACACGTGGGCTTGAGGGGCTGGTGCAGGGCATCCCGCGGGGTCCCAGGCGTGTTTAACCCCTCGGTGCCCGGGCTGGGGACACACCCCGAGTGTCCCCCCTCTGGCTGCCGCCACGCCGGGGTGCTCCCTGCTCTGGGATGCAACTGGTAGGGCTGGGCCACGCAGCTGGGGGTGCCTCGGCAGTGCCCGGGGGTTTGGCCCAGGAGGGCTGCTGTTTTTGGGGAGGTCCCGCGAGACACCAAAGCAGAGGACCGGAGGCAGGTCCCAGGTGAGGGCAGGACGCCTGGGTCCCGATGGCCGCCAGTTCACCTGCGGTGGTGAGTCACACTGTCTGTCCCACCCCTGGCTCCAGCAGCAGAGCACCTCTGGGAGCTCATTAGTGCTCGTTAGCACGGAAAGGGAAGGTCTGGGTGGGCCCTGGGGTGCCGGGGACTCTGTAAACAAGGCGGCTGGGGCCCAGGCTGGCTCGCTCGCTGCCCACGGGGCGTGGAGGCAGCCTGCCCCCATGCCGCCCTGCTGGGCTCGGGTGCCACGAGGGGCAGGGCTGGAGCGCGTCTGCCCCGGGCTCCCAGGACCGGGCCCCGCCGGGGTCTGTGACCCTCCTGCAGGCTGCCCCCGCCCATTGGGAAGCCGGGCGCTGCCCGCTGGGCACCCGGTGCGGGAAGCACCAGCGCCAGCCGCCGGCACCAGCCGGGCCTGAGGCTGCCGCACCTGCCCTGGGCCGCTGCCCGGCTGCAGCACCAGGGCCTGGCGCCCCCCGCCACGCGCCCCGGGCCCCTCCCTCGCTGCCTCTAGCAAGGGCGAGGCCACGCGTGTGAGACGCTAATTAGCATGGTAATTAAATAACGCGGAATGGATCTGCATAGCAATTAGCCCTGCTTCCAGGCCGGCGGCGGGGGCTGCCTCACCCCTGCCCTCCGCGGGGCTGTTCTTCCCCCCGGGCCCCGGCTTCTGCCTGGGCAGGACCGGGTCTCCCAAGCTGGGCTCGGAGCAGCTGCCCGTCCCGGGGGCACCCCGGCCTTGCCCCCCTGACTGTGCTGTGCCATGCAGCCTGTACCTAGCGCTCTCTGCCTGCAGCCGGGGGCCGGACCCAGCCCCGGGGCAAAGGCTGCAGCTCGGGCCCCGAGGGGAAGGCATCGCCAGCAGAGACACGGCTCCCCCACCGCCCCGGGCGCAACGGCTGTGCAGCCGGGACACCGGGCCCCTTGTTTGCCTCGACAACCGCTGTTGCCACGGCAACTAGCTGCACCGCGGCGGCGTGAGGACCCATCCACCGCGCAGGCAAGCCAATGGGCACCATCCCCACTCCCCGCGCCGCCGCGTCGCTGCGGCAACCAATGGGCACGCCACCTGCGCCGGGCAGGCCGCAGTCGCTGGGGCAACAGGCGGGCACGGTGCCCCGCGTCCGCCCGGAGCAGCCCCCGGCTCGGCGGGGAGCGATTAGCGCGCAGCTGTCGCCCCCCGCCCCTGCCCCCTAAGCGCCTGCTGGCGTCTCGCGGGGCCAAGGCGGCTCCCCCGGCCTCTCCCGGCACACGCGGCC
>NW_017728922.1:281080-283074 GCF_001723895.1 Crocodylus porosus | reverse complement strand
TCTTCCGATCTCGTCGCCCGCGTCGGCCGGGTCCCCGCCGTCCTCCTTCGCCTCGTCCGACGAGGAGCTGGAGGAGGAGCTGCTGGGCGTGCTGCCCGGGAGGGCCCCGCCGAGCGCCGCCCTGGACTGGGCCGTGGTCGACAAGGACCTTGACCTCTTCCCCCGGGGAATCCCCTCGCACTTTGAGTTCCCGGACTACTGCACTCCGGAGGTGCGGGAGATGATCGCGGGGGACTGGCTCATGTCCAGCATCTCGGACTTGGTCTTCACGTACTGAGGCCCGCGCCTCGGCAGGTAACTCTTTTCCGCAATCAGGTCTGTTCAGAAACAAAAAGAAACCAGCTGTTTACATGCAGGAATCAGGTATCTCGCCTTGAACGCAGCCGAAGGCTGCCCCATCCCCCTCCGCACACACCCACCTCTCCCCGCGCCAGCCCCGGCGCCCGGCTCGGGGCCTGGTGCCGCCCCGTGGCCCCCGAGCCGCCGGGGACGACAGGGCTCGACACCGCCGTGATTTTGCCATGAAATTTGACTGTCTAATCAGGTTTTCATTGTCGAGCGCCCCCTCCCCCCACCCTGGCTACAGCTGCTGCTCAGCTCCGCCGCCATCCATCTCTCCATCCATCCGTCCATCCGTCATCTCCGCCGCCGCGGAGAGGCCCCCCACCCCGCCATCCCGCTTCTGCCCCATCTTGTCCCTGCTGCCCTCGCCACTTGCCCCCTCCCCCGTGAATTGGCAGGCGCGCTCCCCCCAGCAGCCCCCCACCCGCTCGCGGCTCTCTGCATGCCTGGGAATCACCACTTCCCTTTGCTTCCATTTTTAGTGCATTTTCCAGCCTGGCTTCCCTGCGCTCCGGTGCCCTTGAGCAGCCCCAGAGACAGGCTCCAGGCCCCGGCACGGCGCTCCCGGGCGCGCGGGCCGCGGCCAGCCCCTGCCCCCCGCCTCTCCAGCCGACACCCAGGCGCGCCAGGTGCCAGCCCCGGGGGCCGCGGCGCCTCCCCGGCGCTGGCAGAGGCGCCTGCTCCCCGCTCCCCACTTTGGGGAAGAGCGAAGTTGGCCGCACGTGGTTTGCACGTGGATCCGGGAGGCTGCGTTACTCCTCTCTCCAGATGCTCGCGCAGGCGGCTGCGCAGCGCGGGCAGCCCGTGCTGGGAAGGACCCGTCTCCCTGCCAAGGTGAGCGGGGAGCCCCGGGCAGGCGGGGCGAGGGGCAGGGAGCTGCTCCCTTCGGCACGAGGGTCCCCGGCCCTCCGGCCCCGCCAGCCCCGGGCAGCGGTGCTCCGGCTGGCGGGGCTGGCCCGGCACATGCCGTGTGCAGGGCGAGGCTGCTTCGCTGCAGCCCCCGGCGTGGTCCAGGGCTGAGCTGGCCCGCAGACGGCGCCCGAAAGGGGCAGCAGCAAGGCTGGGCAGCGGGGAGACCTGGGTCTCCGGGCCAGGTCCGGCCCTGCTGTCCCGGGCCGAGGGCACCGGTCCCCAGGGCAGCCGGGCAGGGGCTCGCCGGTCCGCGGCGCGCCGAGCTGGGCTTCTCCGTGCCTGAGCTAATGGCTCCTGCCTCCAGCGCAGGCGCCTCCTCCCACCGCCTGCGAGCATATGGCTGCGCTGCCAGGTGCGGTTTCAAGTCGCCGAGCCGTGCTGCAGGGGGACGGGACCCCCGCCCAGGCCGGGCCGCGCTTTGCACCCAGGCCGCGGGGGTTCAGGCAGGCTCGGCGGCTGCCCGTCCCGGCCGGGGGTCCCGATTCCTGGCAGCTGCTGACTCCAGCTGCATGCTCTGTCCCCTGCCCCGAGAGACGTTCAGCCCCCAGCCCAGCCCGGGGAGGCAGATGCGGCCGCTCCGCTTCCTCCGGGGCTGTTTCTCAGGCTGCCCGGCAAATAGCAGGCCCCACCGGGCCCCGTGGCAGGCGGTGGGGGCCGCCCCCGGTCCAGGGTGGCGGGGCAGGAGCCCCAGGCCTCGCCTGGGGCGGGGGGCATCCAGGACGTCCCTCCCCAAAGATGCT
>NW_017728922.1:279524-280980 GCF_001723895.1 Crocodylus porosus | reverse complement strand
CTCACACCCCAGCCCGCCCCGGTGAAGCCGGGGACCAGCGTCCGGCTGCTGCAGATTTGCTAACGCACGCTCCGGGGAGCCCGGGCAGAGGGAACCCCTGCCGTCCTGCCACCCCGACCATGGGGAAATCCCTGCCTCCCCCAAGGCAGCGTCGCTCTGAGCCTGAGCGCGGGCGAGACCCTCCATCTGGCCGGGACCTCTGAGGCTGGTGCTAAGCCTCGCCAGCCTGGGCTGCAGCCAGCACCCAGTGCCTCTGGGGATGCTTCAGACCCCCGCGACACGCGGCTGGACTCGGGCCTGGCGGCCCGGAACGAGAGGACGGCGGTGCCCCCAGCCCCAGCCCCAGCCCGGCCTCTGGCAGCAGGCCGCACAGCACTGCGTGCTCCGCTGTCCCCGCCCCTAGAGGTGCAGGAGAGGCTGCATTGCACACCTCGGCACACGCTGCTTTCCCCTGCGACTAGAAATGCAGCTGCTTCTGGGGTGGGCGGCTGCAGGCAGGCGGATGGCCCTGCCCTAGCCCCCCAGCCAGGCCTGGAGCTGCGGCCAGAGTCCCTCCCGCGGGTGCTGTGTGCGCACATGCGGGTGTTCTGCGTGCGCAGGTGTTCTGTGTGCGAGCACATTTGCGTGCGCGCGTGCACAGGGGAGGTGCCCTCCGCGGTCAGTGGCTCTTTGCAGCACTGCCTGCCCCGGGAGGAGGCACTGGCGGCTTCCCGAGCCCAGGTCCCCCCACGCCTTCTCCTGCGGCGTCGCAGCCGCAGGTCGTGCCCCCCAGGCCCTGCCCCGCCAAGCCTGCCCCCCGAGCAGCAGCGGACGCACTCCCCGGCCCCGCGGGCCCGGCAAGCCGACCGCAGGCCGTGCCGCGAGCTCTCCCCAGCGCTGGCTCCGGAGCTGCCAGCCGCACCTCAGCCTGGCTTTGGCAGCCGCCTGCCCCAGCCCGGCCGGAGCCCGTGGCCGACGCGCCGGCTTTGCGGCACGGTCCCGTGGACGCGGCCTCCCGCCCCGGGTCGCAGCCTTTGCCCTGCCGCTCTCTGCCGGGGCAGCCCTGGGGGCAGGCGGCTTCTGGGTGGTGCAGGCGCAGGCGCTGGGTGAGCCCCGCACAGCTGCGGGGAGGCCGGGACCCCCTTTGGGCCTGTCTGGACGTGCCAGGCCGTGGGCGAGGGGGGCACCGACGCCGGCCCAGACGGATCCCACGTGGCCAGGACGGGCAAGGCCCCCGATCCCGGCGCCTTGCCCCTCCGCTCCAGCCCCACCTCGCCAGCATCAGCTTCATCACCACCGCGTTTGCATCAGCTTCATCACCGAGCCGACTGCGTCGCCACGGCAACAAGGTGGCGGTGGCGGTGGCGGTGCCGGCCTATGAGCCTCGGTGCAGGAGCCGGGCAGGATGGAGGAGCTCAGCAAAGCCGGAGGCCTGGCAATCCCCTTAGCAGGGCCCGAAATCCCTGGGGATTAACGG
>NW_017728922.1:274682-275720 GCF_001723895.1 Crocodylus porosus | reverse complement strand
CGGGGCCCGGGCCCCAGCCCCTCCCCGTGGCGCCCCCGCAGCTGCGGGCCGGCCAGCCCCCTCGCGGCACCGCGCTGCCCTCTGCCCGGCTGCACCCCTCTCGGCTGCCCGCAGCACAGCCCCTTGGCCTGGCTTCACGCCCCGCTCCCCTGTGCCCAGCTGATGCTGCTCATGAACGCGCCCGGGGGCAGGAGGGGCTTGTGCCTCTTGCCCCAGCCCCACCTCACGCGCCCTGCACGGGTGCCTTGGGCAGGGCCGGGGGCCAGGCGTGCTGCCCCCAGGCACGGGGGACCTGGCCCTGCAGCGATGCTTGCGGGGAACAGGCCTGTGCGGCCTGTGCCCCGCCCCCCCGCCGCAATGTGGGCAGGGGCTGCACCCCAGAGCCTGGATCCCCCCCCGGGGTGAGCTTGGGGGCCAGAGCAGGTCACGTCTGCGCCCTCTCCACGCCTACCCGCTCCCCGTAGCTGTGCACGTGTGGCACATGGCACCACGCCAGGCCCCGCTCCCTGGTGCCAGAAGGATCCTGCCCCACGAGCCCCTCCGCCGGTAGCCAGGGCAGTGCACAACCGCCGGGCGCGGCAGGGATCCCGGCGTCGCCACCATGCCAGGCCTAAGAGTGCAGCCTCCTGCCCGCTGGCAGCCTTGGCGGGTGCAGGGAGCTGGGCTTGGCCCCGGGTGCACGGAGCCCAGGGCGAGGGTCCGACCCCAGGGCGGTGGGAAAGGGGCTGGCCCTAGGGCTGCACTAGGATGTGGAGGCTGGAAGTCAGCGGGTGCCGCAGGATGTGGGGGGCGGGTGGGCACGGCCTGGCGCGCCCGGCTGCTCCCTGCATAGCCCCTTCTGCTGCAATGCGCAGGCAGCTGGGGGGCATCACAGCACCCCGGGTTTACAAGGACGGGACGGGAGAGGAGCAGGGGCCGAGGGCGGGCGCCTGGGGCCAAGTGCAACGGCATCCCCGCCCGTCCAGCCACCCTCTCCTGTGCCAGGTGTGCTGGAAGGGGGGGCCGCGGCCCCCGCCCATGCCGGGGCACGGCTGGGAG
>NW_017728922.1:272922-274572 GCF_001723895.1 Crocodylus porosus | reverse complement strand
GGCACGGCGACCCCTTCCCCAGCCGGCTCTTCCAGGAAAGCCTGGGCCTGCTTGTTCCACGCTTGCACACGCAGAGGTCACACGGGGCACACACGCTTCCCCTGTCATGTGCCACGCTGGGGCAGCCTGGCTCTTTCCTGTGCCCGGGTGCCAGGAGCACACAGACGGCGCCACGCCGGGCCTGGCCCGGGCACGAGGCCGGGGGCGGAGGAAGGGGACCCGGCGCCGGGCTCCGCAAGCCCTCGTCTCTGCCCGGCGGCCGGGGCGGAGCACGAAGCGCGGGGCCCCGTGCCGGCCGGCTGGCATTGTCTGCGCCCAGAGCGATGCAAAGCCTGTCACGCAGGTACTGCCTTCGTGCCCGCGCCGCCGCTCCGGCGACCGCAACAGCAGCGGGACAAAGCCTGGGCTGGCAAAGCCGGCGTGGGCTGGCCGCCCCCCCGGGAGCTGGGACCGAGCGGGGCAGCCTCAGAGCCGCGGCCGCGGAGAACGGGCCGCTGGCACCCGGCAGGATGTGCGTGGCGCGGCTGCCCAAGGGGCACCGCCGCCGCCCGTCTGCGGGTCTGGGCACCGCCTGGCCCGGCCGCTCTGCGACGCCGGGGGCCGACGATGCCCCCGACCGGGGCGGGGACCGGCTCCAGCATCTCCCCAGCCCCAGCGCAGCCCCGGGCACCTCGGGGGCAGCCCCAGGGGCTGGCTGCTGCACGGCCTGGGCAGGGCAGCGCCGCCCGTCCGGGCTTGCCGGGAGGCACCGGCAGCCCCCGGGCTGCAGGCTTGACCTGGCACAGGCCCGAGCCAGAAGGGCATGGGCTCCTGGCCCGGCACCGGCACCGGCAGCAGGAGCCCGGGGAGAGCAGGCTGAGAGCAGGAGCCGGGCAGGGGCAGGGGCAGGGGCAGGGGCAGGGGCAGGCAGGGGGGGAGTGGAGCGGAGCACCACGTCCCCGGACGCCGGCAGGGCCGAAGAGGCTGCCTCCGGCTGCGGCTGCGGCTGCGGCTGCATCACCACCCCACGGGCAGGGGGTTCCCAGCTGCACCCACGCCTTCCCAAAACAGCAGCGGGAAGGGGAAAGCACGGCTGCGGGCGGGGGGAGGAATCATCCTTCCCTTCCCGCACGTCCCCAGCGCCCGGCCTGGGCACGCCGCGGCGGGGCGGCCAGCTCCCCGGACCGCTCGCAGCGGCTGCGACTGGCCGGAGCGATGCCGTAGCGCGGAGCGCACGGCTGTCCTCCTCTGCTGCTAGGAGAGGGCCGAGCCCGTGCCAGCGGCGCTGCGCCCCACAGCCCCGCCCGGCCTCGGCCCGGGGCAGCTCCCAGCACGGCGCCGCGCTTTGCAGGAGGCTGGAGCCGGCTCGCCCCTGCTCCGCTGCCGGGAAGAAGCAGCCTGCCCTGGGATTCCCCTTTCCTTGGCACAGCCTGCCTTGCCAGGGCCTGTTCTGGGAGCCACGGGGCTCCGGGCCCAACGGGGCAGAGCCAGCTGGATCCAGTGGGGACTTCAGGCACCTGCGGCGGTCTCAGCCCTAGCCAGCCGGGCACCCCAAGCGCCAGCCCCGCATGGGGTTCAGGGTGCGCCCCCGCGGGGGGGCCCTGGAGGTGGCACGGGGTAGCCCTGGGCTCGGCAGTGCCAGCTCTCGCCGGGGCCCGGGCCCTGGGGGCG
>NW_017728922.1:267826-269513 GCF_001723895.1 Crocodylus porosus | reverse complement strand
CCGCACACAGCACCAGCACGCTCGTGTCCCGACAGGGGTGAATAATAAAAAGTTCATGAGGCTAACTCACCCCCAGCGCCGCGCGGCGTCGGGCAGGGGTGGGGGAGCGGGGATGCGTGCTGGGGCCGCTCATTGCAAACCAGAAGCAGGGGCACGACCCCCGATGCCCCCAGGGAGGGCCCGGGCCCCAGGCAGCAGCCAAGCCCCCACGGCCATCAGGTCCCAGGCCTGCCGTGTGCTGCAGGGGCCTGGGGCGGAGGCTACTCTGGGCTCCCAGGTCAGCGGGGAGGCCTGGCTCGCCGCTCCCGGCAGGCAGGGAGACCCGGGGGTCCCGCGCGCCGGTGCAAGCAGCTGCCCGGGGGTGAGCGCCTGTGCTCACACGCCGCAGGGGAGGCTTGGGCCCACCGCCGAGGGTCTCGGGGCGCGGGCGCGGGCGCGGGGCAGCGCAGGAAGGCGGCAGAGCCCTGCCCCGCGCGGGTGGCGGCTCCCAGCCCCCGTGCTGCCTGCGTGGGGCTGCAGGGAGCGGCGGGCGAGGGCCAGGTGCACGGGGCCGGCTTTCGGTTTCTGCCTGCGCCTCCGCCCTGCCCTGCCCGGGCCCTGTCCCACTTCCTCCTCCTCCGCCTGCTTTCGGTTTCCCTTGCTGTCAGCCCCGAGCCTTCAGCTGGCCCAGCACCGGGGGCCAGGCGGGCAGCACGGGGCTCCGGGCGGTAAGTGTGCCAGGCAGGCGCTGGCGGCTCGGGCTCCGGCCTGCTCGCCTCCACGGCCCGGCCGCGGCCCCGGCCCCGGCCCCGGCCGGGAAGCGCGCGTGGCTCTGGCCCCGTGCCTGCCACCTCCCCTTCCTGGATCGTGGCCCTGTGGCCGCCCGGCACCGGACATCTGCCCCTGCCCCGCAGGGAGCCGGCAGCTTCACCCCAGACCTTGCCTCGCTGGACGGGGGTGGCTTGGGGCTGGGGCGCCAGGAGGCCAGCCAGCAGCAGGCTGCGGGCGCGGTGCCTGCTCCAGCTGGGACTCTGCCCCTTGCCCAGCACCACGGCCGGCTTGGCCACGTCCATGCTGCACAGCCCTTGCTCCAGGCCGGGGGGGGAGGGGGCGGTGGAGAAGCCGGTTATGTCCCCCCCGCCCCGCAGATGCTCCCTCTCCCTCTCCCCTTCGGAGCTGCTGCGGGCACGCTGCCCTGGGCAGGGGCAGGTCTACCGGGGCCAGAGTCCAGGCCGGTGCTGGGCTCCCAGCCCTGCCGTCCGGGCTCCCGCAGGATGGCACCCGCTCCCTTTGCCTTCGGCAGGCCCCGCACGCGGCAGGGCTGGAGGCCGGGGGCGCGGCGCGCATGGAGGAGACGACGAGGAAAGGTGGGCGCGGGGGGCAGGGGCTGGCCGGCGGGGAAGGGGCAGGCTGCGTGGGGGGCGCAACAAATCCTGTTAGCCTGTGCGAGCAGGCAGAGCCCGCGGCTCACCCTGCCCGCCCCCCCGCAGCGGAGGAGCTGGCCCAGCGCCTGGCCGAGGCCATCGAGAGCGGGGACCAGGGGCTGGCGTGCCAGAGCGCCGGCGAGCTGGCGGCGCTGGCCGTCCCCGTGAGCGTGCGGCTGCGGGAGCGGGCCTACCCCGCGCAGGAGATACGGTGGGCGCTGGTGCCGCGGCGTGCGGGGCAGCCCGGGCGGGACGAGCGGGCTCCAGCGGGGAGGACGACAGCC
>NW_017728922.1:259564-267309 GCF_001723895.1 Crocodylus porosus | reverse complement strand
CGCCGTGCCGGGGGCTCGGGCGCCCGCGCCCAGCTGGGCTGGGTCTGCCCGCGCTGCACCTACGTGAACAAGCCGACGCGCCCCGGCTGCGAGCTGTGCTGCCAGGGGCGCCCCGAGGGCTACCGCGTGCCCGACGGCTACCGGCCCGACGCGGCGGAGCAGGCGCGGCTGCGGGGCGAGGAGGAGGCTCTGCAGCGGTACCAGCAGGTGAGCGGCAGGGCAGGCCCCCGCAGCCCCCTCCCGCTGACTGGCGACGTAGCCCCTCCTTCCCGTGCCGTGGGTGCCTGTGCTTTCCACCTCGGGACCCCCCGCCCACACCCCGGGGGGGCACTCACCCAGGCAGGAGGCAGGGGCAGAGCCCTCGGGCTGCAGCTGCTGGCAACTCCCAGCTTTCAAGGGGCAGGTCGTGGCAGGGCATGCTGGGAGACTGCCGGGGGGCGGGGGCAAGGGTTGGGGGGTGCGCTCCCCCCTCCCCCCCAGACTCTAGCCAGTCCTGGGAGCCAGGCAGGCAGCGCTCGGGGGGAGGGAGCTCCCTGCTCTGCCACTGTTCACCCTGCTGAGCCTGGGCCCGTCCCTTAGCCCCATGCTTCAGTTGCCCACCTGCTGTGCTAATGCCCCCCAGGCTGCCCCGGGAGCCCAGAATGGGCATGCCGGGGGCAGCGGGGTCCCTCCCTCCCCTTGGCCAGCTATGGGGAATGGGGCAGGGGGCTGCAGGCAGGAACCGGGGTCGGGGCAGGGCTGCGTGGTCTGGCTGACGCGGCCGGGGCGGGTGCCCAGGTGAAGGAGCAGCAGCAGCAGGAGAACTACGAGCAGCTGCTGCAGCTGGACGGGCAGAGCCTGGTGCCAGCCGACGCTGCCATCGAGTGCCCCATCTGCTTGGGCATCGTGCCGCCCGGCGAGGGCGTGACCCTGCGCGAGTGCCTGCATGCCTTCTGCAGGTAGGGCCGGCTCTGCCCGCGGGCCCAGCCCAGCCCCTGGCAGCCGTGGTCTACACCATGGGGGTCGACGCCCCCCCCCGGGGCTGGAGGGGCGGGGGGTGCAGCAGGGGTATAGGCAGCGAGGGGCATCACCCTGCTCCACACGCCCCTGGCCCCACACCCACTTGCAGGACCATCACCTCCAGGCTGCAGTCATGACCCCCGCCCCAGCCTGGACGACCCCCAGGGCCCAGGTCCAGCTCCTTCCCGGCTGGGAGCAGGGGGTGCTGGGAGCGCCCAGGATCGTGGCCCTGACTCTGCGGGTCTGTCTGACCCCACAGGGACTGCCTGAAGGGCACGATCCTGAACAGCCCGGAGCCCGAGGTGCCCTGCCCCTACATCGACAAGAACTACTCCTGCATGGGGCAGCTGCTGGAGCGGGAGATCAAGGCGGTGGGTGCCGGGGCAGGAGCAGGAGGGGCCTGGGGGCGCAGGGGCTGCAGAGGCGGGCGGGCGGGCGGGGGCTGGCCGCAGGGGCGCGGGCGAGCGCCGGGGTGCTGATGGACGCCCCCCAGCTCCTGAGCCCGGAGGAGTACGAGCGCTTCCTGGACCTGGGCGTCTCCATCGCCGAGACCCGCAGCCCCTGCAGCTACCACTGCAAGACGGCCGACTGCCGCGGCTGGTGCTTCTTCGAGGACGACGTCAACGAGTTCTCCTGCCCGGTGTGCCTGAAGGTCAACTGCCTGCTGTGCCAGGTGGGCGAGGGGCGCCGCCGCCGTGCCGCCTCGGCTGGGCAGAGGGGCGAGGAGCTGCCCCGGCACGGGGAGCGGGGTGGCAAGCGGGAGAGCGCGCGGGCGCGACTCCGGGCCTGTCCCCGCAGGCCATCCACGAGAGCATGAACTGCAGGGAGTACCAGGACGACCTGCAGGCCCGGGCCGAGAAGGACCAGGCCGCGCGGCAGACCAGCGAGATGCTGACGGTGCGAGCCCCGGGGGCGGCGGGCCCGAGCCGGCCTGCGGCGCGCGGCGCTGCCGGGGCTGACGCTGCCTTCCCCCGCAGAGCATGGTGCAGCGCGGCGAGGCCATGCACTGCCCCCGCTGCCGCATCGTGGTGCAGAAGAAGGACGGCTGCGACTGGATCCGCTGCACCGTGTGCCACACCGAGATCTGCTGGGTCACCAAGGGGCCGCGCTGGGGGCCGGCGGTAGGCGCCTGGGGGACCCCCTCCCCGTGCCACCCGTGCTCTGAAAAAGAAGGGGGGGGTCCCGGGCTGCGAGCAGGGTGCGCACTCTGAACCCTAACGGTGGCCCAAACGAGCCAGCTGCTGCATGGCGCTGTCCTTCCAGGCCAGCAGCGGGAGGCCCCCGTTATGCTCCCAGCTCCCAGAGGGTGGGAGGAAGCAGGATGTCTCCATGCGCCCCGCCAACCTGCCCCTGCCCAGAGCACACACTGGCCTTCAGGGGCCGGAGTGCAGGACTTGGGGCTCTGCCCCCCTTCCTTGCCTTGCTACCTGCCCCCGTGACCTCCGCTGTCCCCCGCTCTCCGCAGGGTCCCGGCGACACGAGCGGGGGCTGTCGCTGCCGGCTGAAGGGCGCGCCCTGCCACCCCCACTGCCAGAACTGCCACTAGGCACCGAGGAGCCAAGGGGGGCGGGGGGCAGGGTCCCTCCATGGCCCCCCGACACTGCCCGACTCCACTCGGGGCCGTCAGCCCCACGGAGGGCCGGGCTGTGGGAGGCCAGCATCCGGGCCGAGGGGCTGCCAGCGCGTGCTCCCACGCTCCCCGGGCCTGGCGACTGGGGGCAATAAAGACCTGCGGGCCGTGCAGGGAGGACATCACGTGTCTGGCTTTTCTCCCCGTGGCGCCCGTTGGGCAGGGGTGCCTAGTGCCAGGCACCAGCCTCCAGCCCTGGACTTGGGGGCCCCCCTTCTCATGCTTCCCAGCTGTTTGGCAGCCCTACCCTTAGCACACGTGCAAACGTGCCTGGCCACAGCCCGTGGCAGGCCTGGGAAGAGCCCCAATGCAGGGTGGAGGAGGGGTGGCCCTGCTCTGCCCCCAGGCGGGCACGGCAGGGTGGGTTAGTAACCGGGCACTGTTTATTTTACACGGCAACAAGCCTGTACAATCTTGGTGTGCACACATATGTACAAGTCTATACAGAGTCGCTCGCCCCTGGAGAATGCTTTCCTTCGGGCCAGGAGGCACAGACCTCAATGTGCGCAGACCCACCGCCTTCAGAGCCTGGCAGGGGACGAACGGGCCCCAGCCCCGGTGGGGAGCACTGCTCGGAAAGACGATGCCCGGAGAGGGAAGCCCTGCCCGGCTGCCTCCGCCCACAGCCACGGCCGCAGAGCTGCAGGATGGGTGGGAGGCTGGTGCTTTGAGCTGTGCCACCATGGGACGTCCCCCTGCTCCCTCTACCGCCTTTGAGGCACCTTGCAGTTCACCCCAAGCTACATAAGGGCTTAGTGCTGCAGGTAACGGGGCAGGGGGCATCGCCCGAGCCTGCAGCCAGCCAGAGCCGCTCAGAAAACACCCTCCTCTTCTGGGGCTTTTAAAGTGCTTCGTTAACAGCTCTTCACGCTGCCCTCCACTTATTGTGGTGTTGGCACCAGCCCCCTCTCACACCAAGGGACTCGCGCCGTCGTGTCACCATGCAGCAGACATGAGGATGTGCTGGGAGAGGAGTCGCGAGGAGCTAGCGGATCCCCCGCCCGCGGAAGCAGCCGTCACCGGGAGCCAACACACCCGGCAAGCGATGGGGCAGAGCTCAGGGCACCCCTGGGAGTCCAAGAGCCTGCAGAGTGGGTGCTGCAGCAGGGACAGCCTCACTGCTCAGAGCGCAGGTGCACGGTGCCTCGCTGCCAGGCCCAGAGCTTGCTGCTCTTCTCCAGGACTGGGGCTCCCACAGGGCAGAGCTTGGCTCCTGGGGACAGGAGGGGACAACCGCAGGAGGTGAGGCAGGGATGGGGTAAGGGCACTTATGGGAGGCTTAGCAGCAGAGGGGCAGGCAGAGGTAGAGGCGTGTAGTGTCTATTGGCTTCACTTGGGTCAGGTGAAAGTCTGGGAGTGTGAGAGCAGGGAGTGCAGGGACCTGCTGCAAAGGGGGTAGGGAGACCTGGAGGGGAAGGGGACGGGGGGGCACGTGCTGGCACCAGTTTCAGGGTTAATGCCAAAGGCAGAAACATTAGTCTGCAAGAGACCAAGCAGGGTTGGGGAGGGCAGGGAAGACAGTCCTCCAACAGGGATTGAAGAGGGTGCTGCTCTAACAAGGTGCCCACTCAGCAAGCCCCAGGCTGGGGTGGTGTCAGAGACTACCAGGACCAGCACAGTGCCATGCTCACCAGGCTCCAACATCCCCTGCCCAGCCCCAACTGCCCCTCTACCTGCCGACCTGGGGGGGGTCTTTATCTCTGTTTCGACTACCACCGGGGGAAGGCAGAAGCTCTCCACCTGGCCCCTGCACTGAACAACCCAGCACGGGTATGACCATGCCAGGACGTGTCAGCTCCCAACACCCATGCCCAGGAGAGCAGGGGCTCCAGGCCCACGTGGGGAGGAGAGGAGGAGGCGGCAGCACTCCTGTGCTGTGCTCCTGGGCAGAGCTTTGAGCCAGACCCCTGGGCCACGGTCCTGCAGGGGAGCCGTGTGTGGAGACAGCCCCTCGCTGCCGTGCTCAGGGGAAGATCTGCAGTTCGAACTTGGGGGCCCACTCCAGAGCACTCTTCACCACGGCCAGTGCCGCAGCGCCCAGGGCCACTGTCAGCCCCATCACTGCCAGCTTGACCAAGCGGTTGGTCCTTGGTTTGGTCAAGACTGACTTCGTCCGCTCCTCCCCTCGGAGCCTGTCCCAGAAACGCTGTCGTAGCACCATGTCCGGTCGCTGCTGGGCTGAAGCCAGCTCAAAGTCCTTGAAGGTGGAAGCGGCCATCCTGCAAGGGGAGAGGCAGGGGGTGAGAACTGCAGATGGACGGGTTCCCCCGGGATCCCCAGTTGGCAGCCTCCAAGACGAGGAGCGCTGCTTATGGGGAACCGTGGTCAGTCCTGACAGCAGCTAGAGGGGTGCAGGGTCTGTCAGTGCCTTTGTTACATCCAGCTCAGGTCAAGCCCCATGCTGGGTCCCTGCCCCGGCACTGCCCAGGGGCAGAGCACAGCACCCCGGGTCCTGTCGTTTGCATTGAGCATGGCTCTTTCACTGCCTGTGTCAAAACCAAGTGGCGAAGAGAAACCTGGTGCTGGCAATGCCGGAGCTGGAACCCAGCCCTGGGGGGAGCTGCCCCAGCAGGGAGATTGGGGAAGCTGATGTAGCAGGGCAACGAGTCGGTTGAGTGGGGCCATGCCGAGATGCTTGGAACGGCCCAGGCACGGGGCGGGCTCGGAGCTACGCTTCATTCCTATGAGAGACGTGAGGTTTCCCACGGGGCCCGGTACTCACCGCTCGGCATGCTGCCGTGCCTCCCGGGCGAGCTCCGAGGGTGGGAACTGCACAAAGAGGTCGCCCGCCTGGCTAATGAGGGTCTCGTAGGGCAGGTCCTGCGGGATCTGCGATAGGAGGTGGTGCACGGAGGCCATGTCACACTCGCAGTCCAGTACTTCCTGCTCCCGGTGCAGCACGATCTGCAACGCAAGCGGTCGCTGACCCTGGCTCCTTCAATTCACTAGCACAGCCAGCGGGGCCCCCCTCAAGGGTTGCCCCAGCTCTGGGCAGGCACCTGACAATTCAGCTCACCCCCGATGGGCTGAGGGAACAGGGACTTGTCATTCACCCAGGCCCAGAACACCAGACCTAAGGGGCACCCGCCAGAACTAGCAGGTGACAGGTTTAAAACTGCCAAGGGAAAGGAAGCACCTACCACAGCAGCAAAGTAAATGGGCATCAGCGGGTGGCAGGCCAGGAAAAAGTCGTACAATCGCACCACCTGCCGCATGTCAGACAGGACGTGTCCGAACCACGTGATCAGCCAGCTGAGCGCAAAGATGGTCCCCACTTCAGCGCTGCGGAGAGGAAGCCCCCGTCAGACAGCCCCTGCTAGCCCCCCCCGGCAAACTCTTGGGGTGCAGGGGGAGCCTGACATCACCTCACCTCTGAACTGTGGGGCTTGGACTCAAAGTTCCCGCCCCCCACCAAGTCTCTTCTGGACCGTTTCACCCCTCTCTGCCCCAATTTCGATCCCTTTCCATTCCTGCCGGCTGCTGCGGCGGTTCTCGGGGCCGGTGAGACCTGGAGGAGAGGCCTCAGCTCACACAGGAGCTGAAGCAGTGGCATCTGCTTTGTAGCACACCCACTGAGCCATTGTCATACGGGGGAGACAGTGGGGCAGCCTGGGCAAGGATGCCACAGCGTGGACAAGCCCAGCACGGCTGGGGAATGGTTTCAAAAACACGAGGAGCCCTGGGGCTGCTGAGCACCAAAGCACAGAAGGCTTTTGACCTGTGCTGGCTCCTCAGGTCCACTTGGAGGAAGCTGCTAGCCCTGGACAAGTCCCAACCAGTAAATCCCAGCACTGCAGGGAAGACAGCCCCAGACCGGCTGCGAGCCTCCCTGGAGGCAGCCTGGGAGCTGGCCACGTACCTCTGCATGAAGTCATGGACTTCAGGGTTCACTTGGTCTATTATGGGCATCAGGTAATTCAGAATGTGCTTGGTGTTGTCCATCGTTGGATCCATAAAATCCCTGCGGATGAAGAGTAGCTGTCAGGGGCAGGGCTCCTCAGAGACCATCCCACCAGGCAGGCCAGCGGCACCCCAGCATCGCCTCTCTGGGAACCTGGACCTGCATCCGCCCCGGCCTCGCAGCTGGCATTCAGCAGAGGCCTCTCTCCTGCCAGAGCCGTGTCTCAGGGTGTAAGCAAGCCCAGAGACACCTTCCCGGGGCCCTACAGTCCAGCTCACGGCTTCTGAGGGCAGGGGGTGGGAAACGACTCCCTTAGGACCAGCCTGGCATCCAGACTAGGGGACAAAACAAGAGACCTGCTCAATAAACCAGACCCCCCTCTTAGGGTCCCCCCGGCACTTTGGCTGCCTGGTCCTACCTCGCGAGCGCAGCAGGCTCCATCCCATGAATGCTTCAAGCCCCCAGGGAGCTGTGCGTTCCCCCAACTCGAGCCCCCCAACAGGAGGGCAAGACAGTCCTTAGCCCTGCCTGTCTGTTGTACCTGAGATGATGGGTCGACAGCTTCTCTACCAAGGCAGTTGCCAGCCTGTTGCCCACAACCAGTAGGAAGGTGACCACGATGTCGTGGTAGCCTTGGTAGTAGTGCAGCTGCGGGTTGCGCTTCAGGACGTGCAGGATGATGTCGATCAGGTCCTCCTGCAGCCCCTCCCGCTGCTCATCGGGCATCCCTGTGGGGACAGCGGCTGTGAGAGCGGACCAGTCCCATCTAACAGGCGATTACAGTCTCAGAACTCAACACAGGCCAGCCAGCATCGCTGCAAGGCAGGGCCTGGTGCAGCAACCTCAGCCCAACCTAGGGGCCAGGAACTCGATCCTGGGCAAGCTTCTTGAGAGAATTATTCTGGCGCATGTCCACGAGGGGCCGGGGGGAGATTATGCTTAGGGGCAACCAACACGGGTTCATTAGCGGCAGGTCCTGTCAGATCAACCTGGCGGCCTTCTACGACCAGGTCACCAAATCCTTAGACGCAGGGGGAGCAGTGGACATCGTCTTCCTGGACATTTGGAAGGTCTTCGACACTGGCTCTCACCCCGTTCTCATTAAGAAACTGGGGGCTGTGGTGTCGACACCCCCACAGTCAATTGGGTCGCCAACTGGCTGGAGGGTCGCACCCAGACAGCGGTGGTGGATGGGTCTTTCTCAACCTGGAGGGA
>NW_017728922.1:226759-258844 GCF_001723895.1 Crocodylus porosus | reverse complement strand
CCCCCCCCCCAACATTTGTTTCATTTTTAGTGCCTTAGTTTCTCCCTCTGTGAAATACGCATACTAGCAGTCGCTTTGCAAAGGGGAAAGGGCAGGACTTGCTGTCTTTACAACACTGCACGCATCACTTGAGGCTGACGTTATTGTTGTTCCCAGGAGTCCTAAGAAACCAGCTTAATCCCATTCCCCTGGAAGCCTTATCAAGCATGTTGCAATGGCCGTGCAATGCTTGCAGAGGCTGCCACACGGCCCCGCTTCAGCTCAGGGAGTCTCTGCCCCAGAACAAGCTTCTCCAGGTTACCCCATGAGCAGGCAGCACTCGCGAGCCTCTCGCACAACCACACCCTCTCTGCGCATTGTGGCATCAGCATCCCACAGGGCACCGGTCTCTCTGTGCGTGCATCAAGCCTTACAATACCATACTTCTTAATGTACAACACCCACCGTTTCCCCAAAATCAGCCACTGATAGTTGGGTTGCGGGGCTTCAATGAAGGGCCTGATTCCAAACACCTTGGCTAGTCTTTCCTTCCCTTCTCTACCTTCCCAAAACAGGGGGTGTGGTACACAGATAAATATGGTAAATCAGCTGCTTGCATGAAGTGGGAAGAAAAAAAACAGGAAGTGAACAGTAGCTTCTGCCCAGCGGCAACAGATGCTCTGCAAAGTTGGATAGCTCCTGGCTCCAACTGGGTTATAAATAGAATGACAGAGCTCCAGCCAATCCTAAGAACAGAGCAACTGCAAGAAGCTTTTGTTTGCAATGGTTAAGAGCTGTTTTGACTGAGCGCATGACAGCAGCTAGAAGGAAAGCACCCAGCTGAGAAACTTCCCCCTTCAATTGCTGGGAAACCAGGCCCCAAAACCAGCAGCCCAGAGACACAGAGGCAAAGGGTCAAGCCCCAAACACTGTGCATGGTCTAGCCCCACCTGAGACGTGGCAGATGTGTGACTGCCAGGTGTGGCTACATTAGAGGCAGGCTGGTAAGGGCACCGCGTGTGTGCATAGCGTCAGAAATGCGCTGAAGTAATGGCTGCAGTGGCAGGAAGGAGCTTGAGAAAGCTGCTGGCAGCAGCACAGTCCCAC
Source organism: Crocodylus porosus (assembly GCF_001723895.1). Lineage (NCBI taxonomy): Eukaryota > Metazoa > Chordata > Crocodylia > Crocodylidae > Crocodylus > Crocodylus porosus. The sequence continues at coordinate 257,758 of NW_017728922.1, read as the reverse complement.
CTTAAGGGTTGCACGTGCTCAGGACAGGGCTTGCAGGAAGACTCGGCTCCCAGGGGCATCACTGCTCCTGAGTACCGAGACCCTGGAAGCAAGTTCTATGACACAGGGTGTGGGACAGGGAGCTCTGGGGATGCAGAGAGGAGCAGAGTGTGAGTGTCTCACCAGGGGGGAAGCGACGCAGGGATCGCCGGACATCCAGGAGCACCTGCTGGTAGTCTTTGTTGTCCTCTCGCAGCTCCTTTCCTGAGGGGGGAGAGGAGCATTACAAACCCATCAACCTGGGACTGCGGAGCAAGGTGGAGACAGGCCACAAAACCCTCCACCCCCATGTGGGATCCAGGCTGTCCCTGCTGCACTCAGGCCTCATGCTCCTGTCGATGCCCATCCTGGCACTGTTACCAATGACAAAGGCCATGCCAGGAACAGTCACAGGTTCTCTGCAACCCCTCATGCTGCCACCTTCTCTGTAACCCTGAGAACAGGTCCGTCTCACAGCTCAGTCGCCAGCACATGGCGGGACGTCACTCCAAGGCACTACAGAGTAGCGGAGGTCCTGCCATAGAGCCGCTGAACGCCAAGGGAATGAGAAGCAGCCCGAGCAGCTGCTCTGCTTTGGAACAGACAAGGAGAGATGCCACAAGGCACCTGTCCCTGCCTCCCACAGCTCCCAGGCCTGGCACAGCCTTAGCAACTGGGAACACGTGCCCGTGAGCAGGCCCCAAGGGGGACGTTGTTTTCTGCGTGAGCAGAGCCAGGGGTAGGCTTGAATGTCACAGGGAAAAACATTTTCCTGGCCTCAGATTTGATGTACTCTGCACGCAGGCTCCGTGGTGCACAGTGGCCACTGATTCACCTGTGTCTGGAGTGGGAGCAAACTCCTACCCACTGAAACAGCACCCCCCAAAAAACCAGGACGTGTTCACCATGTGGCCACTTTTTGCTCTCAATTAGTATAGTTGCGTATAGTATATTGGAGCTCTGCTCCAAACAGCCTGACTGCAGCAAGAGGAGACCTGCCAGTAAGGTTCCACAGGACAGCACTGATGAGCTAAAAAATCAACTTGTTCCTGGGGCCAGTGATGAACAGCTGAATGCAGGGGACACCATGGGGTCCATGCCAGAAGCCCTGCTCTCAAGGCAGCATACGTTACATGCAGGCAACACAGGGCAAGGCCTCCCATCTGCATGCATGTGCGTTGCGCCCTCCCGTACCTGGAGGCAACGGCAGGTCATCCGTGTTCACGTTGAGCAGCTTGGGCCACACTTTGCGGCGAATCTCATCGGTCAGGAGCCCCCCCTCGCTGATGGCCATGCGCCGGAGGGTGGCCACATCGATTGGGTCGCTGCTCAGCGCCTGCTGGATTTCAGCTTCTTTCCTTTTCTTTTTTGAATCGTAATCTGCAGAGGGAACACATGTGAGTGGTCAGGCTCATGGACAAGGCCCAGGCTGGCTCTGGGCACAGACACAGAGGTCCCTTCCAGCCCCCTATGTCTCCATGACAAGCACAACTACGCCCCCACAGCCAGAGGCAGAAAAGACCGGGGGAATTCATGACTCTTCCTGGGGGCCACAGGTTACAGCTGACCTAAACAGGCAACACTACAAGCCAAGCACCTGTTGGCACCAGAGGGGCTGAAAGAGCCACCTCCACCCTCTCCCCACGAGACCTCGGTGGAACGAGATCCCATTTTCTGACAAAGGGTCAGAGGTGCCAGCGCCATGCGAGCCTGTCGCCGGAGCGCTCGCCCCTGTGAGCCCAGAGCCCTCAGCCACTGTGGGACCACCTGCGTGTCGGCTTCCCGAGAGCGGGACCGGCTACCAACAGGTCAGTGTATCCTACAGGGCATGGCACAGTGGCACTGGGGGCTTCCGCGCCTGCCAGCGCCCGCCCGGCTCGTCCTCATGCGCTTTGGCAGCAAAGTTTCCCAGGGCAGAGGCAGTGACCGCACGCCTGCCTGCTGCGACCGCTTCCTGCGCGACCACGCCAGGCCGGCCCCAGGCTCCTCCCGCTCGCGCCGGCTTCTCTGCGACGCGAGCGCTGGAAGCAGAAGCGGCCGCAAGACACCCGATGCCACCGAGGCGCCCAACGCCCCAGCGGCAGTGCCGCTTTCCTGCCCCCCCAGGCCACGCACCAGAGAACGGACGCCGCCGCCGCCTGGGCAGACCCCGCCGTTCAGGACACCCCCCATTCAAGACACCGGGGGCTCAGCACGAATTCCGGACACCATTCCCGCCCCAGCTCAGGACACCAGGGTCACCCCCCCACAACTGAGGACACTAGGGGCCCAGCACGAATTCAGGACACCATCCCCCAGCCACAACTGACGACACCGGGGTACCGGCCCCCCAGCTCAGGACGCCAACACTAGCCCCCCTCAATTCAGGCCCTCGGTCCTCACCTCGGTGCCCGGCGCGGCGGCCCCGCACGGCCATGACACACCCGGGGGGGGGCTGACCCGGGCTCGCCCCGCTCTCCGCCGCCCGCTTCCGCTTCCGCTCTGGCCCCGCCCCTTCCCATGTGCCCCACCCCGACACGTCAGCGCGCCGAGCGCGCGAGGCTGGCGTGGCGGTCACGTGGCCCGAGAAGGCGGAAGAGCCGGGGCGGAGTGAGGGCGCATGCGCTGTGGGCGCTGCGGGGCCGTGCTCCGCGTGACTGGGCCGGAGTGTGGGCAAAGTCTGAGACACGCGGGGACAAGCCGGGCTAGGGGCAGTGCAGGACCCGGGTGAGCGCGGGAGAGGCTGCAGTGACTTGGACTTGCTCAGCAGTGGAGGTTAGCCCAGTGCCAGCGTTAAATCCACAGCCAGTGCCTGGCACCACTGCCTTGCCCACTCCCGGGGGCAGATCTAGCTAAACATTGCCCAGGAATGCGAGGGTAAGATGGGGAGAGAGACTGTGACCAGCTTCCTGGCTTCCCACATCATCCGCAGCTCCCAAGCAAAAGCACCCGCTGCAGTCTCCCAGTGCCTGAAGTTGTGCGCGAAAGCTTGCAAAGAACCGCTTTTCCAACTACTGAATCGGTCTGGCAGAAGAGATCACACCTATCTGCTGGCACAGACCACCTCCATCCCATCCAAACTCTGACAGCCGACACGGGGCTTGCTCGTGCTGCCACCCCAGCAGCAGGCACCCCAACACCTGCTTCCCTTGAGACATCACTTCTTTCCATCCCAATTTCCCATTTGTAATAGAAGCTGCCAATTCACAGGCATCAAATCAAATGGGCACCCAGGCTGGAGGCTACGGCACAGCTCAGTCCGCAGGGAGGTTTGTTTCAATGTTTTTTATTAAAAAAAAAAAAAAAAATTAGACCTCCATGGCACAGCTTCTTCCCAGCACGGTTAGGTTTAGTTATAACAATTACTTTACAATGACAACCGGTAAATTAAGAGAAAAGGGAAGTCTAAGCTTCAACAAAAAAAGGGGGGGGGGAGGGGGCCCTTCAAAACGAGATTAAAAAATACCTTAGCTTTTGTTTTTTAAACAAGCCTTTGAAATTAGTTGCCAACAGGACTGCTATATACTGGCATGATTTCCTGCTGCCTAACACAATGCAGGGGTACAGGTAGTGCCGAGAAACAAGTGTTCCAATGCAAGGTGTACAGATGAGGTAAATTTACAACACAGGAGTTGTTACAATCTGTAAACCCATGCCCCCCCAACCCCGTCGCTGCTTGGGCACCGCTACCGCGCTCAGTCGAGTTGCACACTTGTGCAGTGAATCCGGCGCAGCGCTAGACATCACTCCCAAGGAAGAGCCCTTCTGTCCTCACCTCGCGCATTTGCCTTCTTCCGCAAGGCTGGCTGGGCATTAGGACCTTTGGCTGCTTGAGGTTTCATCAGCGTTGATCCAGACTTATCTGTTGTTTCAGCTGGGAGGAAGCCGAGGACTTGGATATGCAACCCCGCTCCCTCGCTTTCAATGTAAAAAATAAAATCGGTGAAGTGTCCCATGTAGCTCACAACTGAATGCAAAACTACTGCCTGCTGTCTCTGCCAGAGGTGGTGCTCCCAAGCTACTGCACATCAAGGAAACAGTCAACATAGTTCAACTTTCACATCATTCTAGAATACAAAGAGGGTTTTAACTACAATAAATTTCCACTGGATGAAGTCATGGAGAAGAAAGCTATCCTGGTGTGCAGTTCACAATTCATCACTCCAGTTAGGTGGTCCCCGTGGAAAGCAGGCTCTGGGTTCCATGCCGTCTGGTTTCTCTCACCTTGGCTGAATCCAGCCGGTACACTCAGCTGTCCTACCTTGCAGGCTGAATTGAAGCAACAAAGAAAGACATGGGAACAACCCCCACAAGAGATGAAACTCAAGGGACAGATGCTCAGAAGACAAAGCAGGAGTGGGACACCAAAGCTTCAGGGCTTGTGGTGGGAACTGGAAGTGCACTCAATGCCCAGAACGAGCAGTGGCTGCAATGGCCTGAGGACAAGAGAGGAGTCCAGAAGTGATGGGTGCTATTGTGCTTAACAAAGTCTCTCCAGTACAGCACCTGACCAGCTGAAGTGGTTTGATTTCAGTGAGCAGCAATGCACAAAAAAGAAAAACAGGGACTCGATTCTCCGTTCCCAATCCCAGCCTGGCTGAGACACGAAAGGAGTTTTATGGCGAAAGATCCTTATCCCAGGAGATACTTTGGCTTGTGATGCTTCTATAAGGCTTCTCTGCACTGCTCACTACAACACATCGTACAAAGGTGCGCGCGAGTAAGGAGGTGGTCTCACCCCACACGTTCAGGGTGGAAGGCCGCCCCTGCGTGGAAGTGTGCAGCACCAACCCAGTGAGACCTCTACACAGGGAACTTAAATCTAACCTTGATAAATAAAACCAAATGTTTATTTACACCAAAGAATTCCAACACTGGATCTTTCACATATGAAGGACAAAGTATATATACACAGCAAGGGGTAGCAGGGCTGGAACAAGGGTGCCTTTTTGTTTTGTTTTTTTCCTGTTACTCGTTAACGGTAATATCTGTCCACAATTACAGGTCTACCATTTCAGCTTAAGTTAGAGTCTGCTCGCTCCTTCCTCTCAGTGCATATTTACAAGACTGAGGTAACCAGTATTCTCACCACATGGCACGTGAGGGAGAGGGTGGTGGGTGAAGACAGTATCTGACTTGGTGCAGTCTGATCTTTCCAGCTCTTTAACTAGCCACCAGCCTGAAATCTGCATAAGCCATTTAAAAACAATATACCCAGTAACAAATAAATGCCAGACTTCCAAGCCAAGCAGCTGGCAGGAAGAACCCTATGTGGGAGGGGGAAGGTACAGAGGAGGGTACAGCTTCCCCCTGCTAGAGCACCTTTACTGGGAGATGGCAAGGACTTCCACTGGATCCGTAACGTTATGTTTAAGACTAAAATTACATGCAAGGGAGTGAGTTGGCATTCTGGTTAGCTCCTAGGGAGACATAATTCACACAGGACAGAATAGGGTTTGAATCCTTATCTGCACTTACACACTTTGACCGTTGCTACAAACTGAAGTAGTCTCAACGTACCCCAGTTGAGTCATATGTAGAATATGGTGTTAAAGTGATCGGTACTTTAAGAAACCCGCCTCCCCTGGCCTTGTCAAAACTTGGCTTGGTAGCCTCCGGAGAAAAGCACAGGACAATCCCCCCATGATGTAGGCTGGTGGAGGAATAATGGTGGGACTATGAAGAGAAGAGATTTCCAGCAGGATGCAATGGCCTGGAAACGCAGTTGATTCACCTTTATTCTTGATGAGGAGGAGTCTGGGGTGGGGGGTGGAAAAAAAAAACAAAAATAAAAAAAAAACTGTCCGAGAAATATTCCTTCTGCAGGTATTTTCAGGGATTCCCCTGAGTTACGAAAAGTTCAAGTAAAAAAAAAAAGAAAAAAAAAGAAAAAAAAAAAAAGAAAAACAGCCTATAATAATTTTTTTTTTATATAATGACTGAACTACTATAAATCCACAAGCAACTGTTCAGACACAGTGCCTCCGAAGCGGTCCAACCCCTCCTCTTCCCCGGCCAGGCGCAAGCTGCGTCCTGGGGAGAGGTGGAGGGGAAAACCTCTTCCCCACCTGACTCAACTCAGGCATCAGGAGACAAAAAACCATCACTACTGCTGAGCTCCTGCGGCAGCTGGAACTGGCATCCCCAGGGTGTTGGTGGCAGAAATCACTGGCGAGCCTGCTAAGGGTCCAAGGGGTGAAGGTGTTGGCACTGAAGAGATCCCTGAAACAAGACAGCTTTGTGTGACTTAGAGCAGAGGTGGCAGATAAGACACAAAAAAATAAAAATAAAATCAGTGAATGCATAGTTAGAGGCCAGAGGTAACATTACTATATTCCCACTCCTTTCAAAAGAACAAGCGGTGCCTAAAGAGCTTTCACTGGTCTCCAAGTCTGGAGAGTCCATGGCTGGGGCAGACATTACACTTTTATTGGTAAAGGTGATCAGAAACCAGTCTATATCCATAACAGAAGTTTGGCTCACAAAACTGGTCTACACCCGTAACAGAATAGAAGTTCAGCACATACAGACTGGTTTAAAAACGGTAGAATCAAGTCTAAGACTTGCCCCTCCTACCAAAGGGCAAATGGCATTTGTTCACTACTGACCTAAACTACACTGCTTACAGAAAACCATACAACTTAAGTCAATTTTGCCATGGTTTTTTAAATGCGTGTACCTAGTCCGTGTTTTTAAGGACCTATTGTCATCTGACAGCAGATGCACAGCTCTGTGACCATTGCCCCTATAGACCTACACTTTCAAACCCATCCCAATGGCACTCACTCCTGGGGAACTTCCATCTTTTGAACAGGCAGGAACCAGTCAGGTTAAACTGCAGTGAATCAATAAGCAGATCTTCCCCCTTTCCCTCCAACCCTTTGCTACTCCCCCCACACCCTGCTCCTTAGCAGCTCACACCCTGGGGCTCTAGGCTAGAAGCATCAGGTATAGAATTCAGCCCTGGTCCCTTCCCGTGCAGCACCTCTCAAAAGCAGCCTGCGCTGGAACTGACCTGACATCATACTGGCACTGCTGACAGGAGTGCTGCCTCCCGGCATGCTGGACGAGCCCATCCGAGCCTGGTCCTTCACGATGGGATCTGGAAGAACATACTAAGTTTAGGTTCTGGTTTGCCAGGCAGCACAAGGCCTGCATGCAGTGTGCGTACGCAGCGAACCACTGCAAGGCTACACAATAGATTATTCCGGGTATCAAATTCTGCCCTCTGCTTCACAAAAATGTGCTGCGTTTTCTGTGGGAACTGAAGCTATTGACCACTAATAAACTGCATTTATTATTAAACAGCACTCTTTAGCTTCAACAAGTGCTTGTAAGATAGTAAAAAAAGGAGAGGGACAAAAACATCCCCCAAGTTAGATGGGAATGGGAAAGAATTAGCAACTCGGAGAACCAGACTTCTCCCAAATGACCAGAGGAAGTTAAAAGGTTAATTCTACACACAGCCCAGTGCTTCATGCTTCACAGAGTGTCTGCACTAGAGCACAGCCTCATGGCAATGCTTGTTTTGCATGAATTTCCCTTTTACAAACAGCACTGGAAAGAGAGTGCCAAAGTGCTTGTGAAAAGCATTTAACTTTAACAGGGGTGCTCAATCTCCAGCCTGCGGGCCAAATACAGCCCACAGAACCATAGGTATCCAGCCTGTGGGGTTGCCCCTGGATCAGGAAATTTGATCACGAGGGAGCAGTGGCAATAAATAAGGTCACATTGTTCTGCTGCCAAATTCGCAAACCGAGCCTCAGGTAGCAGGTTGGGACCAGGTCATGCCCCCTCCCCCTACTCCCACAGCTGGATGAGGCGAGGCCATGCCCCCTTTCCGCGTGGGGCTGGGTTAGGGGTGGGCCATGCACCATTTCTCCCCATGTAGGGCCAGGTTGGAGCCAGGATGCCCTAACCCCCTCTGCTTGGCCAGCTGGGATCCTGCCACGACTGTCTGGTGCTGGATTGGGACCTTGAACCTGGATCCAGTCGGCAGATGGCCTGGGCATTGCCCATCTGGCTCGCTGGCCAAAAAAATTGAGCTTTACTGACTTCAAACATTTGCCAAAAGCAAACTGCAAGCAATTTATTTTACAGTGCAAAAAATTTCAGCTTGCACTGATGATTAATTCCACAAGTCAATCTGACACTACAAGAAGGATGTGACTGGTATATGGCTAAGATAAATATTCGTAATTCAGACTGTTGCAAATTTCCATGAAAATCTGCAGACCAAGAATTATTTGGAGAACAAATCATCAAATAGGCTTGAACAAATAAGCTTGAGAACTTTGCCATATGCTCAAACAGAAATTAGAAAAAAAATTGAACATACTATTCACTCGGCTACACATTTAGCAACAAAAAAGGACAAGGCAGATCTGTTACCCAACAAGGCACATTCATCTGGTTGTACTGAAACATAGATGAGGAATCAGGCATCTGTGCTGAAATCATCACAAGGCTGACACCAAAGCAGCCTCACTAAAAGGCTTCATTACCAGGGCAGCTGACTCACTGGACTGACAGTGGCATTCAGAGCACTCACTCGTGCTCTCCTGGGAGCACTTTCCCTTTCTCAGCACTAGTCCAGGCTTGTTTAAGTGGTGAGGGCGTTATCCCATCTTCTAGAGTCAAACACAGGCAGTCCCAGAGGTCAGCCTCATTTTACAGCATTCCTCACAACCACAGAGATCAGCACAAACAGCAGCAAGACAGGAGGCAGCGTATACTTACAGAAGTAAGGGTGTTCCATGGCTTCTCTAGCTGTCAGTCGTGACTGGTGGTCATACCGCAGCAGCTTGTCTAAGAAATCCAGAGCTTCTGGGCTCACCAAGTGCTGATTCTCACTGTGAACAAAGCGCTCCCATCGCTTACGGGAATGCCTGCAGACAGAGAGAAGACAAATGAAGGGAGAATGACAGACCACTGCCGAATGGCTTCCGATTTACTGATTTTTAAACAAGCCTGCTGGCCAGGTTCTGTGCCCAACTGATACCCTTGTTATTCCAAGAGACACCAAATGTGACAAAACCACTGCTGCAGCACAGCTTTCCGCCGCTTGGTGGCACAACAGTCACAACTCTTTCTAAGCCCCTGGACTCAGGCTGTGAGATCGTAATTTCCAGGAGTTAAACACCAGCATCATTTCCCTACTGTCTCCTTCACACAGAGTTTGTTGTTTGGTGAGCATCACTGCACTAGTCAACATTTCATAGGACAAATCCACCTACTCCTAAGTGCCAAATTGCTATGCTGGAATTCACGGAGACAAAGGTGCTGGCTTCTCCACCAAAATATCCAGGTAGAAAGTGGCAGCATTTGCTTAGTCATGCTCCATCACCTGCTGTCTATTTAGTGTCTAGATGACATCCTGAAGTTTAGCATCTGTCCTTGATTACATCTGCAAAAGGGACCGTGAGTGGCAGGACTACTATACTGGACCAGGCACATGAAAGTATCCCTTGCTACGAACCCAGCATCACTTTCTTTCCAAGACAGTGGCCTGGGTCTAAACAAAAAATCCTGTTGCCAGAATACGAGCTTACTTGGCCTACCAAGGGATCAGAGATTATATGCAATAGGTCTTGGCTAACCTGCCCAAGATGTCATTGAAACGTGGATCCAGCTCAATGTTGTATTTGTCGATGTAGTCATACAGGTCTTCTGTCCCCAGCACCTTGGCTATCCTCACCAACTAGGATCAAACAACAGAGAAATACGCCATCACAGAAGGAGGAGGATGAGCTAGACCCAGTATGAAAAAGCCATCATTTCGCGCCCTTTACTTAGCCTGAGCAGTATTCAAGAACACCGAAACTGGATTCTGGGATGGCCTTGTGGCTCCCAGTTGGCAGGCTGTGAAGGAACACAGACATTGCAAAGCTACCCCAATGGCTAGTATAAAGCAGGCAGAGCAGTCAAGGGGCCATGTCATCTGGTCCCTGGGGCTTCATACAGGTCCAAAATTTCACAGCAGGGGAGCTGCTGCACTGCCGATTGCTGTGGCAGAGCCCATAGCTGTGGCAAGTAACACAGCCACTGCTCCCCCACTGTCAAATATCCAGATCTGGATACTTCCTCCAGTCTTTTGCAATGGCCAGAATTCCAAACCTGAGGCCCGAACCAGGGTGCACTGAATGGAGACTAGCACCCACCTGATCATAGTTGTCATGGCCATGGAAAAATGGCTCCTTTCGGAAGATCATACTGGCCAGCATACAACCCAAGCTCCACATGTCCAGACTGTAATCATACATCTGCAGAGAAGCAAAGGCATGATTTAGTCTTTCTGGTCAGCTAACTCCTTGAGTGACTCCTGTGTTGAAGAGAGAGGTTTCCCTGTGATGCACAGGACAACTGACCAGGCTGAGAACAAGGAATGAAACATGCTCACTCAACTTGATCATTACTGCTCGAGTCAAACTCCAGCTGTTCAGAACAGGATGTAGTAGTTAATACAGAATAGTGGCAGGTGTTTTACGCTCCATCTGACTCATGATGGAACCGCAGGCCTTCCATAACTTTTTACATTCACTAGCATTACGTACCGTAGAACTCATTGACTGACATTAAATGCAGGTTCCCAGAGACACCACATGAGATGGGCAAGATTATAAAAGTGGTTTGGCTCCCCCCAAGGGCAAGGACTGACTCTGAAAGTGAAAAGACCCTTGGGTCAGGAAACACTTTACATCTTATAAATGGTGTCTTTCCAGTCTGTAGCTGATAAACTGCAGCAGTAGTTGTCTTCATAGGATTTATTTTTAAGGCTTCATTTAGCAAGTTGCACCATATTAGTTTCCCTCTGTATAAGACAGGGTCCAGTTTGATTCACGTGCACCCATGTAAGTTTGGCCCCTGTACCTTCCTTTGCTTCTGTAATCAAGGATGCAGGCCTGTAGCTTCTTGGCTCTCCCAAAGACCCTAACATCATTCAGCTACCCAGACCATTGGTGCTACAGACACACAGCTGTTTTCCCCCACACCCCAGAATCGATCCTCCTGGCTCTTAAACTCCAACAGAAACTCTCTATGCCTAAGGAAGGGAGAACGCAACCAAAATTTGCTAAGAACTTTTTGCCATCTACTCAGGTGGTCTAATAAAAAGATACCACACATCTACCCAAATGACCTTGCCTACATCAAATCTCTAGACATCTGAATTTCTTGGTCTACTACTCTGGCGGGGTACTGACCTTTCATATAAGACAACGACAAGAAGCCTGGGATTCTTACCTGATAATCTACAAGGAGTTCAGGTCCTTTGAAATACCGGGAAGCCACTCTGACATTGTACTCCTGACCAGGATGATAGAATTCAGCCAAACCCCAGTCTATTAGCCTGAGCTAGAAATGAAATAGGAAGAGGTGAATTCACTCAGTCTCCCTCAGCTCACCAATGACTATAAATCACATACTGGACAATTTTATTTGCGTGGGATATCAGACTAAAGTTCTCTGTTCCCTATTAACTGGAAATGAGATAATGAATATTTCTGTTACTTCCTGATAGAGGATTACTCTACACCATATGCACTTTCTTTTTCCCTGTGCTGAAAATACTTAACCAGCATCTGTTCCATCACAACATCCTTCAAACTGTTTGAGCAACCACATCATGGAATTCTGGTTCCACAGTAACAGGATAGGAAGAAAGTGCTTCCTAATGTGTTATTGTCTGTGTTAAGTTAGGGTCTCAGCAGATCAGTCTTCCATGGGCCAAGGACAACTGCAGTTCTGTATAACCTATATAAATAAGTTTAAGAAAAGCCAGCCTACAGAATTTCATTTTACATGTGCTCAAATAATGGAAACACTGCCACAGCACGGAAGTAACCTGAAGGAGGTGCTGTAGAGTACAGACAAGAGTGAAACCCACTCAGCTCCCGCCTTTACCTTTCTGTGCTCATGGTCAATCATGACATTGTGAGGCTTGACATCTCTATGCATGATCCCCATGCTATGACAGTAATCCAGGGCCTGAAGAAAATACATGGAAAAGGAAAAGTTATCAGCAGCACAGGTGAGCAGTCTCATTTTGCACCTACTCTAACTAAAGTGGAAGCCCACCATGAGACATCCCTTGAGATCCTTGCATAAGGCCCCACTCTTGGGATGGAGGGGCCTGTAAAGAAGGGCTCCGACTGAAAGCCACTCTTGTTAACAGCACAGATGTATGACCCAAACCATCTTTAAAGTGCATGCAGATAATAGAAATGTTTGAGGCACAGCTTTGTGTTCAAGCCCAGTGTTTAACTGTTTCAGCATGTACCCCAGTCTTACCACACAGCAGACTCAACCATTACCATAAGCCTATTCTATTCTGAAACTCATGCACTAAGAAAAATAAACCTCTCTAGAACTGGCTTTTCAATACCTTTCTCCAGGAGTGGGCCCAATGTCCCTAGCTTCATCTCACATGCTTCCTTATAAAAGTGGAATTTCAATAGGACCCCTAAGGGTAGGTCTACCAGGCACTATGGACCAAACACCTAGCTCTCTCAAAACACTGAAGGAATAAAAAGAATTCCCTATCCTATCTGAGGAAGAAAGGATATGGGCAGCAAATGAGCTCAGGTCAGTGACAGGCAGGAGCCAGCCCATCACAGCTTCCTATCAGCTTTCCACTAATACAGGCTACAACACACTTATGCCTTAAGATTTAGAACAATCTATCATGTAGCTCTCTAAACTCAAATGCTATAGCTCTATTTCCCAGCAGAGCCAGCATCTGCTGCGGAAGCATGGCAAGGAGGTTCATGTGAATGTGCATCTATTCTTCCACCCCAATTTTATGTGGGCCTCCTCCTTTCTTGCCCACCTGCATTTTTTCCATACTTAACAAGTCACCCCAAGCACTGCGGGATGCATCTCAGAGGCAAACTGCAGAGGCATAAACAGATTGCATAAAACAGGCAACAAGCAACATGCTTACCTTCAAAATCTCATACATGTAAAATCTAATGTCATAGTCTGTTAACGTCTGGTATAATTGCTGAAAGATAAATGCATTACTTCAGTGCTAGGCACAGAAAGAGGTTACAGCCTCCTTCCCCCATTCAGACTTCCCTGCTCCTGCTCCCACCATAATCCAATTACATAGTTCACACTACTTAGGTTCAATGCAAACACAACTCTCAGAGCACAGTTCTACCCCACTTTGCTGCAGGCACCTCAAAACCCTTTCCAAATACTGTGTCATAAGAAGTGCTGGCTCTCAAAGAGGGCAAAGATCGTTGCAAGATTAAGAGAGCTCTTCCAGATGATGTTACACAGCTATTCTTCTCCGAGGCTAGGTCAAAGCGGGGAGTGGCAAAGCAACACCAAAGTCCCTGTGCTCAGAGCAGTGGAAAGCTATGGGAACAGGCATTTTCTAAACAAATAGAAGTTTAGGAGAGGGATCAGATCAAGTCTCATGCTGGGAGCCAAAGCAAGCTTGTAATGAAACCACAGTCCAAATCAGTTGTAATGCCTGCTGATATGTGGGAAGTGCTTGATCTAGCAGCAGAGCAAGATGTGGGATCAGAGTGTCTAGCTACTAGTAAGAGCTCCATGACCAAATCATTCTGAACAGGCAAATCAGAAACTTCTGCCCTTGTTCAGCCTTCTCAAGAGTCGGGGTAGCCTGTCAAAAGGAAACTACCCTTAAAAACTTGCCCCAGGTAGAGATACTAGTCTTTCCCCATTGACAAAGATTTTCAAATGGGAAAAAAAAATACAAGTGGATCTCTCATACTGTACCTTAAAGTCTGTGTTGTTTACATGTTCAAAAACCAAAGCAGGAGTCCGGGACTAGGAGAGAAAAAGTAGTCTTTAGCCGCATGATGTTTGACCACATAATTAGCCTTTGCATGTATTCAGGGCAGTTTTGCCATTTCTATTATCGAGCCCTTCAATAATGTCCCTTTCCCATTAACAATGAACACATTCTTGTAGTTTTCAGGGATTCGCTCAGACAGCAAAGGTGAAGCTGCAGCTTGCACTGCTGTGCACTGGCCCTACATTTACAGAATGAATTAACACATCTCAGTTCAGTGCTTCCAGACCCTTGGTCCACAATGGTAAGACATGGTTTAGGGGGGAGGGCCCTCTGAAAGCCGGTAATCTGATTAAAGGGCTGATCAGATTAAGTCATTCAAAAGCAGGATTTCAAAGTAGGAGAAAAACGAAGCGAGGCCATGTCAGTGCTGTAGTCAAGCCCAGTAACCTTGGCATTAACCCCAGGGTACCCTGCAAGCCCCTCACATACTTACCACAGGGTCTTTTACTATGTCTGCAAGGGTGATGATATTGGGACCACCTCGCAAGTTTTCCAAGATCTTGATTTCACGCTTGATTTTCTTCTTTTTTACAGGCTAGAAGGAAAAATGGTAAAATAATGCATTCCAGTGAGAATGAAATTAACAGAAAACAACAGCTCAGCATCCAGGTGGCAAACAGGACTGCCTTGTCGTAAAGGATGCAGCACCCTTAGGGATTTAGAAGCAATAACAAAACAGTCTCTCCTCCCACTTGCAGTCATACGACAACTTCAACAGCTCCAGCGACTTTTCTGTGAAAGTTCTAGTGAGGAAGTGGATGTATTTTTAGCTGTGTAAATGTAACCTGGCAGCACAAAAGGACATAACTAGCACCATGTGACAAGCGAGCTGAGAGGACCACCGGCATGATGTAATGATATTCTAACCCCTCATGATATTGACAGGTTAGAATATTTCACCAATTTATACTGCAAGATTGAACTCCTCAGTGCCATGGCAAGAAAGCCATGGGAGCAGACAGAAGCATGGAGCAGCACCTGGGAAGGATGGACCAGCATGGAAGCAGATGCAGCTGTTAACACAGATGTCTTACAGGCTGGTATCCGAAACGATCACCAAACAAGGCTTGCCAAATAGTGACTATGGTGAGTTTATTATCAAGTCAAAATGTTTCAAAGGCTACAGATGACATTTTCCACTGCCAGATTTCCAAAGGCATGGCCACTTGTGTTAGGACATCTAAGGAGCTCTGGGCCCAGTCCTGGACTTGAAAGCTACGCAGATGTCCCAGGTACAGACTGTGACCTTCTCTGGTTCCCTGACTCACCTTGAGGATTTTAACGACTACTTTTTCATTATTTGTGATGTTGATGGCTTCAAACACTTCGCTGTATTTGCCTCGGCCTAATTTCCGAACTAGCTGATAGTCATCTTGATTTCTGCGGAGAGAAAGCCACAGAGTTCCAAAAGAGGTAAGTCAGTCTTTACCGTCATTCATAAAATGCTACTTCTACGAACACCAGCTCTCTGCCTCACCTTCCCTTCTAGTTAGTCTAGCAGAAAGATCCTAAAGGATTAAGAATTGATAGAAAAATATTAACCCTCACCTTTCCACAGTCTATTCAAGTTCAAATCAGTTCAGTGGCTACCAAGAGCAGCTGATGCCTGCGACCTGCCCATTTCAGTGAAGCTGGCCCAATGAAGCTCTTGCTCAACAGAAGTTCATCGCATCTCAACAAGAGGTTGAGGATGAAGGGGCCCTGCAGACAGCTGGCCTCTTGCTCCTCTAAGTGGCCCCTCCCGTTCAGGAGGCCTGCTGAGAAGGCAATGTACAAAGCCTTTCACTACCACAGCTCGTTGGGCACCTTTTGGTGAGTAGCAGACCTCCTTCCAAGTGTCTGTTCAAGGTTCTTCACAAGAATCAAATCCACACTGTGCTGACCAGCTTCCTCTCCAACAGGAGAAAAAAATATCAGCTCAGTATCAAATTAGTCCGTTTTCCTGAGTGGAGGACTGGGAAAGAGCTATGTGGTTCAGTTAAGACTGGCCCTTCCAGCGGACTTTGTACATGTGGCTTCCATGTGCTTTGCAAGATAATCAAGTTCATGGAGACTATGTCACAACTGATTCGAGTTACTTGGAAGCAGCTCCAAAAAATTAAATATTAAAACTCCCATTTAAAATGGGCTAAGTCTATGCTGCTGCTGAAGCTCAGAAGACAATACAAGAAGTCAGACACTGCAGCAAAGATAAGGGAGGACCAAGATAGTCCAGAGCCTGCTATATAAAAGCAGCACTGCTGAGCTCTCAGCCTTGTCTGATTTCTGGGAGGTTTTAGTTATAACTTCAATTTAGATGCTCTGTGCCTTTGAAAAAACACATATGCAGCTTGCAGAGCTGAGCAAGAAAGCTATAAAGTGATGCATATGGGTTTTTCGTTAAACCTACTAGAAGTCTCTTCAGTTACTTAACATGCAAGTATCTTATGAAGGTTTTTCAAATTATTTCCCCAGGACAGGTAAGATTCGTTCCTTATCACAAGACTGAAATTTTGTAGTGGGGTAGTAAATTTCTGACCCTTTGACAAGGCTATTTACTTCAAATCAAACCAAGGAGGGGGCATTTTTTTTTGAACTGCTAGGTGGTCTAAACATGCTAGCAAGACAAATTTTCAGACAATGAAAGGACACTACATTATTTCTACAAAGTTTAAAAAGCTAACAAATGCCACTGCTAGGTTATTAGCAAACTGCAAGATAGCCTAGGCTCGAACTGGGAGCTTTTCATACACACAACTCAGGCAGTTCGAACAAAGATCAGCCCCTGCCTGCTGAGTCAGCAAGAAGTGGGAATCACTTACCCCCATTCGACAACATGTGACTCATAGTCCCAGTACTCCCGGGGTCTGTGTGTGTTTACATCAGTGTAAACTCTGGCCCTGCTTGGCACGGGTCCCGACATGTCAGACAGGTTGGCAGGTGGAGCTCTCTCAGGTGTTTTGATTTCTGGTAGCCTCCAATCTCAAAGCTGGACACAAGGCAAAGGCCTTGGATTGGGCTCTGATTTTTCCAGCTGTAGACAAAATGAACAAAGATTATAATCTCAAAATAGTATAAAAGTATTTAAGTTAATCATTAAAAGCCATCTAGTGGAAACGGAGATGGGCCCTGGGCCTTGAACATTCTCCTAGACATGGAAAACTGACATGCCTGCTCCCGCAAGTGGGAAGGAGCATTAAGCCATACATTTTTGCGGCTTCAATGCTTTCACTTTTTTAAATGAGATAAAAAAAATTAAGGTACGGTTGCAAAGATAACTATCAAAGTAGGAGCCACCACAGCCTGCAGATAGATTCCTCCCATTTAAGCCTGGTCCTGAAAAGCAGCACACTTAATACCCAGCTTCTTATCCATCCAGTCCAGAAACAATGCCCAAGCCCCTTGGTGTTAAGCCAAATCACCTTTTATTCACACTACAAGACAGCAGAACTGGGATATACCACATATTTGCAATGCACTGATAAGTGACGCTGCACAATACGAAGGGCTGACAGGCAAGTTTACAAGGCTGCTTGGGGAACCTTAACTGCCATGACTTTGTAAAAACAGTATTAAGGTTTTGTATTTCCACCTTAGAAATTCTCTCTTTGCAAGATACACAAAGACACAACTGTCAACTACTTTTGCCTCAATGCACTTACTATTCCATTACTATGTACGGCCTCACATGCAAGAGAGGCTACACTCTATTCACTCCAGAAGTCAAAACCAAAGCCAATCTAATGACAAAGTGACTTAATTTCCAGAAAAGTGACTAGTTTATTTTCCACCAACTGCAAAAGTGTCAAGGAAAGCAGCGTCCGGCAGTACAAAGCTTTTAGCAGTGTTGAAGCAGGGTGCCCGATGTACAGGGCCAGGAGGCCTGGGGCTAACCACTGTTACAACTTGCAGGTCAGAAAGCCTGCAGCTATGCAGGCTGGGGATAAATAGGGTGAGGAAGATATTGAGGAAGGAGAGGCGAAGACTGGTGAGATGTTGCAGGGAAGAAAAAGAGTAGCAAGGAACTCATTTAAAGGGGGAAAGTAGTCCAAGGGTTGAGTTCACCAGCACAAGGAAAAGGATGCAGGGGAAGGAACCATGGTGGGCAGTTGGTATTTAATCTCGGGATTTCTTTGAGTGCTGCTGGGATTCTTTTACCAGGAAAAAATGGCAGGTGCACGTGTTTCAGAAAAGGTAGAATTAAGTGTGACCTGGCTGAGCCACGTGAGAGAAACCTTCAGGACATGCAGTGAAAGTTAGCAGGGGGCATAACAACATCTGTAACACTACAAACAAGAGGATGCACCAGGTGAAGAAGCAAGTGATGGGGCTCAAGAAGCATCTTCTTGTTGTTCTGACCTCTGCAAAGAGCCTAAGACATCTGTATTTGGAACAAGTACCCTCATGGACACGTTGAGGGGGTAGGACAAACTGGAGCAATAAACACAGTCAGCACATCTGGCATGCCTGCCATGTTATCCCAGCTCTCATAAGCACTCAACCCAAGAGTAGGCACAACATCTTTCACCAAACAGGTGGCTCTTGCCCTTGTTCAAAATAGCTTCACACTGACATTTTTCAATATCCAGCCAATCCCTGTCCACGGAGAGGAAAAAAAAAAGTCACAGAACATTAAGCTTTGTGCACAGTTCAACTGCTAAACAGCAAATGATGCTTTAGGTCATCAACAGTGCAAGCTCGTCAAGGAAAAGCCTGTGATGTACATCGCCTGCAGTGCAGCCAAGACATTATGGACACATCAAAGGAACAAATATACTGACACTGTGTGTCTGCAGTAAGAGAAGTCCCCCTGGTTCCCAATGGCTTGTCACCTATGATCTGCTCCATCTCGCACACTGCAAAATGGGCACACCCAAGTGTTTTATGTAGGTTACCAGGCAGAGGCCCTGCTTTTATGACCACAATGATTCACTTTGTGGTATGTAATTTCCATCTTAGCCAGCCTTTCAGCTCCTGGGCTTTCGAGGGCCTAACCCACACATGGGCTTTTCTAAACACACTGCTTTCACTGTAAGACAAGGTGAAGCCAGGCAACTCTCAGTGTGAATGTAAGTATACAGCTGCTTTAGCCGGTTCAGCTATTCCCACGTGGCACTAGGAATTAGACCAGCAAAGGGAATAAGGGTTTCCTACTTTAACCGCACTTACTGTGTGCCGCTGCAGCAGGAAAGAGAGCACACTCCAGTTATACAAGAAAAAAAAAAATGACATGCACCAGGCCCTAGTGATGCTAATAATGACCGAGAGCTATTCAGAGCTTTAAAATGTCTGCTTGAAATTAGGAGCTCCAGAGCTTGTGACAAACTGGGACAGCTGGAAAAATCATTTGGATTATCTGACTATAGAAAGTTTAGACTCTAATAAAATGACCAACAAGAGGTTTCACTTTCCAGACTGATAACTTTCATTCAAATTAAAATGAAATTATTGTTGTTGCTGTGATTTTATTTTTTTAAGCATTTCTCCTCATCCTGCTTCTTCTGAGTATTGCCGAGTTTTCACATTCTCATTAAGGAGACTCAGTAAGAGTCAGCCACTATTAAGCTCTGGCCTCACTTAATTATAAAATGAGATGCCACTGCCATGATCCATCAGCATGAGTCACAACAGATTAAATTATTTCAAAGGCAAAGAAAAATTCTAACTCTTAAATATTACGGTCAACATTCATCTAACCTGAAAGACCAGTTACTTGCAATAGCTCTAGTCAAGTTCCCCACCAGAATTATCCAGGACTCTTGAATGCTTATTTGATCTGGTCCCATGGTAACTAAATGTAATACAGACACTGCAGCTGACAATTCTCTCTGATCCTCTGGCAAGAAGGAACTGCTTACTGCAAGGGTGAAGCTCATTTACACAGGAGACGGTGCTGTTCCTGGACCTGGTCCAACAACTGCAACAGGATCTAACTCTCCAAACTGCACCATGATCCACTCCTGGTGCCACATGATCCCATTTTTGCTGAAACAAACCAAGAGCCAAAGTACAGTAAGAACTCCCAGACACAAGGCGACAGAAGGAGAAGAGGTCCTATGCATGCTGCTCCACACTGCTGGAAGTATGGTGATGAAGGTGATGTTCAAAATCTAAGGAGACAAGAACCATGAGTCCAAGTCCAGCCATGGAGTTAGATACGACTGTGCAAGTCCTGGGTGGTCAGGCATGGGAACAACTTGCTTAGGAAGCTGTGGAATCTCCATCCCTGGATATTTTCAGGAGCAGGTTGGACAGACTGATTAGACAAGGCTAAATTACTGAAGCTTCACATCCACTGATGTAAGAACAGGAGTGGAGAAGGCAGCTACTACAGAGCACCTGCTGGATAGTTATAGCCCTGCCCTTTTTAATCTGAGGGTAAATTGCTCCCATGTTTATACCCTAAACCACCGTGGATGCTGCAGCAATGATTTGAGTGCTGCACACAACCTTTTGCACCCTAACAAAAAAGCACAGGCTCCTATTAATTAGACCGAATGAAACACAGCCCCAATGAGCAGTGAGACCTATCAGCAAACCCTGTCCAGCAGACTGACGCATGGTGAGTTCAGGTTACACCACACCAAAGAAGCAAGGTTCAGATGTGTAGACCCTCTATTGAGAATATGCCATCATCAGACCTGGATAAGGAACTGCTCTAACCTGGGTCTGCACAGTGGCTCCTACCACACAGGAGGCGGGCAGGTGGTTCAAGGTGATAAAAGCATGCATCGCTGTAGCAACATCTGCACCAGAGATATGCCTAAGGCTTCTAAAAAAAGGAGAATAAGGACAACAGCACTTCAGACTGGCACTCCGGGGGGGAGGGAGAATGGAGAAGAGACAGTACTGTCTGAAAATAAGCAGCAGGAAAAGTGCTATTCTCTGTAACAAACTATTACTGCAGAAGATTAGGTAGCAACTGGTTCAGACCCAAGGTTCTTGCAGCTCCACATGACCCTGACAACTAGAAATGACAAGCACCCAGAGATGGAAAAATCCTGACATGCTGCATTGCCAAGATTTGCAAGCTGACTACTATACACTCAGTACAGTGAAAACCATGAAGATACATTTCATATCAGAACCAGTTAATTTGTATTCATCCTCTCCTTGCCCTACCCCCTCTCAGCTGAATGACAGTGACTTTTAATTTGGCAACTAGAAAGATAAAATTAGATGCCCAGCAAGCAAGTTGCTTAGATGCAGAGAGGCCATGCAAACCTAATTAGCACTATTTTAGTTGGTTAATATTCTTGAATTTTATAGATGTATTTTCTAGTGTGCTCCCCTGCATTGCTTGCTGGCCTTAAACTAGTTTAAACTGGCTTGGGTACTTTAAAGACTTGCATAAAGATTAATTTAAATACAAGAAAAATCCTAAAGATGGTTTTATTTTGCTGGGGGGGGAAAAAGAGAGAACACTACCATTCACAGCAGATGTCATCACAAGTCACGTAGCTTAGCACAGGGCATACAACATGCAGGACTGCTCAGAAGGCATCTTCAGGAAGCTGCAGTGGGTGGTTTTTGACAGTGGAACATACAATTCCTGGAAGCACAAGGCTATCTACATCCACAAACACATATATTTATATCCCCGCTTCTATGTAGGGAGAGATGAGAGAATATGACAGCTGAGGTAGCTTCTGGCTTTATATGCAAGTCACCTCACATTTGCTTAAAAGCTAAAAGCAATCAGCAGTCACATTCTCATCCTTCCCATTAAGAACTGTGGGGGAGTTGATACATATTCCACCCTCATTCTTGAGAGGGCAAATTTAGCAGCTGATTTAGGTCCCTGGCCAGGAGGGACGGATTTGAATTCAGCTGAGTAGTGTGGTAGGAGTGAGCATGCAGAATACAGCAGGGTCCATAGCAGGAGCTGCAGTATGTACAAAGAACAGGAATAGCTGAACTGAGATCAGATGTGTGTCATGAAATGGCTTAAAATCCAGTTACTCTGAGTGCAGTTGGAGCCTAAATGGAGCATATAAATTATTCATTTGTGCAAGAACAGCATCACTACCCCCAGCCTTGTCCATCATTTATGCTTCCAGGTTTGGATGAGCACAATCCCTTCACACAAAGTAGCAAATAAACCCAAGGACAAAAGCAAGAGGAAGGCAGACCAAGGGCCCCTAGCCATGCTATTCAGACTATAATGTTGTCACTGATTAAAACAGCACGATCCCTTAAACAAGCTGCATGGAACCCACTAAGGTCTGTGAGCACAGGGCACTTTACCAGCACCATCCTGTCTGTGTATCTGCACACATCCACCTGTATAACCATGCCTGAACATTCAGGGAGAATCCGGAGAGCTCTCCCACAATGCCTCAGACACTACAGTACATGGAATAAATGCAGTGTTGCATCAGCAGGATATGCAGCAGTAAGCTCCAGGATGTCCTGCTGCACAAAGCTGAGAGAAAAGAGGAGCTATTAAATCAGCTGCAAACAGGACGCAATACATGGCACTGGTTATGGGAAAGCTACAATGGGGTAGAGGCATCCATGTCATCTAAATGATTTAATCACAAGCTGAAGCATGGATAGTACCTAAACTGGCAGGCCAATCTTGGTTCCTGGTGCACACCAAGTTAACAGTTATTTGAACTTACTGTTCCTTAGGAACAGCACACAACAGCAGCACTTCCCCAACAGAAGAGAGAACAGTGCCACCAGCTGCACTGTTCTGACTTGTAGCTCGGATTACTATCGCCACCAGACACTAAAATGAAATCTAGAATGGTCATAAAGACCATCTTGCATTGTGGAGGAGAGAGAAGCAAGGCAGCCAGGTGTTGCTGACAGAAGTGCCAGGGTACTGGAGTCCTCCCTGGGCGACAGCAAAGCTCTGAAAACTTTGTCATTGCCTCCTAAGTAGCTTATGTAAGCATCAACTTGTAGCATCACGTTTTTACGAAGACATACTTCCTGTGCATCTCTCCCCCAACAGAAGTACTCCATTGAAGGTGACAGCAAAAGGTAGTTCCCAATGAAGTAACAGTATTATCTGCAGTTCTAGAGATGGTTATTTTAAAAGGTATTTTTTAGAAAAAAAAATATTTTCAGGCAGTGTAGCTAAGGTACTGACATACCTTTTCTTTTTAAATGGAAATTTTTCTGGCTTCAGGCCCTCCTTACAGAAAAGCATAATGAGAGCCTTCAAAATCACCTATGAGCAGTGCCACGCTGAGGAAGAGGGGTTACACCAATGCTAACCAAGCTAGAAGCCAAGAGCTTCCCAGCAGACTGAGGAATTTCTCACCCGCTATCCAGCTAGTGACCTTTCTGGATAAGGTTTACTGTATATCTAACAGCATCCATGGATACAAACCTCGCTTAATAGTAACGATCCTTAGAGAGAATAAACAACAGCACTCTTTTATCCCTTCCTCCCCCAGCACAGATGTATTGCCAGAGAGCTCCAAATTTACCAGAACAGACTAGCACCAAACTGTCCTCAATAGTATGTGCAACATGCCCATTGCAGAACATCCCATAATAACATGCCGATCCAATTGGCAGAAACCACCCCCCAAAAACAGGATTAGTGCTGCCCATTTCAGAACGATGTCACCAAAGACCCTGGGGAACTCTGCCCCTCACTCTGTTGGTCCTGGAAACAACCTACAAGAAGTTTTCTTTTCCCAAAAAGTAGACTGCTCAAATGAGTCCAAACACTTTCCACCCACTCCTACACTCCCAAAGTTAGCTCATTAACAGCTCCAATTCTTGCAGCCTTTATAGAGCTAGGAAAAAAAACCCGGCAGTTGCATATGAAATACCACTCTTTACCTGGTGTCAGAGAGGCGAAGAATTAGGATGAACTGCCATCACCCCTGTCCTAAAAAGCAACTGTCAAAAAGCTTTCAGCAGGTTTGTTAAGCAGAGACACCTCCTGCATCACTGGATGGCAACCATCATATTTCAAAATTCAGAGCTTAGATCCACTTCTGAAATAAGCAATGTTTAATTATGTTCACAAAATTTCTGGGATTGTTTAAAGCAGAAGGTTGAGCTGACATACAATCAAACTGACCATCGTTGCTCCCTTAACCCTCTCGGCAACCACTGAAAGCATCCTGGAGCTGGGACCATTTTTCTCAAGTGCTTGGAAAGGGTCCAACACAAGGTGGGTGTTACTGTGAATAAATGATCTAGACACAGCTTAGAATACTATCTGGCCAAAACGGAGGTAACACTTCTACTTCATTCCATACTCAGAAGTCCTATTTGTATAAGTAATGGCAGAAGTACTGGCGATTGCTCTGGTATATATTGGAATCAAATTCAAGGTAGCAATAGAAACCTTATTGGCATGCATATAGGACTGAAGCATTCTGGATTTTCCCTAATCCAAGCAGAAATGAAAATTAATTTGGATTTTCTAGGACTGATGTTCTGCATCCTTCCCAGGAGTACAAATACATGCTAATGGGGCAATGTCAAGTTGAAAAATCAGATTTTAAAATCCAAACAAAATACCATTTTCACTGACATTAAAAGATGACCAAACCTAATAGCAAGAGAAAAGTTTAAGTCTAATTCCCAAGGAATTTCTGCTTTCCAAGCTATGTTGTGTACAAACACTACCTCCAGTTTCCTTTCAAACAGCTGGCAGCGCTCAGCTGTGGGGAAGTAATGAGTCAGATTTTAGAAGGACTTCAGACATCCTCTAATGATTCAGGAAACAAGGAATCAAGTTGCAATTTAAATTCAAAAGGAATTGTGATCAGCGTCTAATTGGAAATGGTGGTAAAGTTTATTTCAGCCACTAGGAGTAAATCTTCTAGAATAATTCCAACTTTGCAAGGCACTCTCAAACTGACACCAAAAGTATCAACCAGGCCGCAAACGCCCCGGCAGTGCAGCTGTCTCTGCTGAACTGCCACCACTGTCTAGTTATGGGCGAGGTAACCCGCTGGAATGAAGCATCATGGTTTGGTGGACAAACCGCAGGACAGGCAACAAGGAATTCCTATGCAGCAATGTCTGATACTTGCTTCTTCTGTTGCCAAGAACAAGTCTATTTTTTTCTTAGTTTTCCCACCTGCGGGAGAGAAGGTAGTGCTTTCTCCACTTCACATATTCTGTGAGGCACTTAGCTTGCTGATCTTCAGAGAGCATCTCATGACCTACATTTCCATGAAATGCAAGCAGGTTCCAAGATCCTCAGCTCAGCTGGACAACTGTCCCCCAGAAAACATAGCAGCAGTCCTGCACATGTACTCTGGCCAAACCAATTGGAAACTGCTCCTGCAGTGGGAGGCTGTAGGCAGCCAGAAAGTTCTCTTCATTCCTGTTCCCCTCCCCACACATACTTTACATAGAGTAGTCAAATAACTCCAGACGTACACTTCCAAAAATTACTTTGACTTTCCCTTAAATCTCAGTGCCAAATCTGTGCACTGTTGTGCGATCACAGTGAACAACGGGAGTCAACTGCGGTGGAAAAAGGAAAACTGTTCTTTGGATTCTAGATGCGGTCTACACAACTCACCTGAAGTGTGGTTAACCAGAGTTCTCTCTCATAGTGAAGAGTCCCACTCAGTCTCACTGAAGTCAGACCTCTTTCGTGCCTACTGCTGGACTGGACTGCAAGAAACCATAGTCCTATTGGTCCAAGTAGCCCTCCAAATACAGATGTTAATGCTATCACTCAAGACGGGTAGAAAGGAAACTCAATCCCATTTTAACAAGCTTTTACTAAGCAAAGACTATAAAGGTTATTAAACTAATGCACAAAGCATTTGTGTAAAGGACAGCAGTGATATTCAACATCTCTCTCATACAGAATCATAGAAAATTAGGGTTGGAAGGGACCTCACATCTAGTCCACCCCCCAACCCCAGCTTCCAACAACATGGAAGTTTTCTCCTTTCCACTCCATGTTGTACCAACCTGTGCTGTCTCACTATTACTACTAGGGCATACATGACAACTGAAGGCTACAATTTATGGATGAAAGGCTGGAAAAGCCATGGAAAAACCTCCAGGATTCTGACAGCAAAGCAAGAGTACTTGTGCAGACTCCAGTGCAAAGCACTGGTTTTTGCTCCACAGCCCACCAAACAAAGCTTGTTCTGCTGGGCTTTGAGCAGGGTATTCCAAACTCTAATGCCAAGATTACAGTTCTAGATTTGTCAGGTCAAAATTTCTGGCAACAACTAACAACTGTTCCCTAAAATTTACAAAGGGAAGTATTTCAGCACCTTTTACTTCTTAGTTGGTCAATCATCTCTGAACCAGGAATTGTAGAGTTTTGCATTTATTTTTGTCTCAGACCAACATGGCTACCAAATACATCTCTTTTAGCACCTCTGCACTCAATCTGCAGTTGACCTCACTGGCTTGCTTGGCAGGGGCCTCCAGTCCAGTGGAAAGTCACACCCAGCCTAGTCACTGTTGCTATGTAGGGAGGACTTTTCTTGTCATTAATTAGTAAGTAGGCTCTAAGGGAACACCAATATGCAGTCTCTCAGCTAATTCTCCCCCTACCCCCAATTACGTATGGAGAACGATTTCTCTGGGGGTTTTAGAAGACAAAGTTGGACATATTTTTAACTAGTGTGGTTTATTTTCACTTATTTTTAGTTTTTAACCAGTATGATAATGTAATAGACAGAGGTGGCAAATACCAACATAGTCAAATGGGAAAAAAATGTTGCATATATTGCACATGGTTGTTTCCCCTCATGAAAGCCTCAGAGTCAGTACCTATCCAGAGGGTAAAATGGGTAGATTTTTTTGCAACACAAAATATGCCACAGCATTTGGACAAAAGTGGGCTGCAAGACAAGCAAGTGACCGCAAACCATTTTCAACACTGCTCATACAGCACCAAGAATAAAATAAAACTCAGCAAGGGAATATCCAATCCCAGTGCCTAAAGCAGGAGATGCAGTATGCAAAAACACCCTTCCCTGAAAAACTTCCATCCTAACAGACCATGTTTGAACTTCAGAGAACTTGCATTTAAATGCAAGGGAAGAAACCCAGCTCCTGTTAGTCAGCATCTGTTAAAGGCCAGCTCTTGCTTTACTAACACAGTACAAGAAACATTCAGTCTACACAGCTACTGCTAGATAGGGTCCATCTCCTGGACCGAGCAGGTAGTGAAAGCGTATAGTCATGAGGCTGTCCTGAGTTTATGCAGTTCACACGAGTACTTTTGAAACTCTACAAACCCTGTGAACTTAGTTGATCTCACAGTTCCATACAGCTCAACAGGTATATGAATGTTAAAGTCAATCCCTACCACCCAAAGCAATAAAAACAAAGTAAAATTGAGTACTGCCAATGGCTGTTTCAAGGAGAAGCTGTATTCCATTTTCACATTATTCCTTTTCAGGCATAATAAGCATGAGGTGAATTGAGCTGCATCAGCGTACTGTTTTTAGAATGAATTATTTGCTTCCTTCCAGACGCACCCAAATGTTCAGGAAATGCAGAATTTGGGGGAGATCATTCTACCATTACTCATGGCCAATCTCACAAGTGATCAGGTCAGGCTGGAAGGAAAGATCTTTCCAGGGCAAAAACTACATTCCCTTTCTTGTTGGTATGCTCCCTAGATCATGGGCCCCCACACTCCACAGCAAAAGGAGGGCAGCTGTTAAGAGTTTATTTTAATACTCTATTGGCTTTATAAATAATTGTGTTTCTACCATTTTGTTCCCTCGCTCGTTTGATAATTAATTTTCCTCTTTTCTGTAAGCCGCCTGAGCCTTCGTCAGGAAGGACAGCATATAAATCTAATGAATAAAATTTCATCTCTGCAGAGTGCCTGTTGTAACAAGAAGCCATACTTTGTTGCAAAAAGTAACATTCCTTTAAAATTAGGAATCAGTTATCAAGACATGGGAAAACAGTCCACTGGCTTCTGACAAACAGAAGCTTTTTTTCCTGGGAAGAGAAGAAACATCTGAACTAGACTTGTGCAGAGCACACCCATAAACTTGACTGCACAGGGAATCTTCTAAGACCGAGCCAGCATTGCCCTGCATCTCCAGACAAAGAGCTCTAATGTTTCTGCTCTTGTTCTGTTTTCCAGCAAAATGCCGGGTGTTAATACAACTGTCCAGAACCTTGTGAACAGCAGAAAATCATATATTGTGTCAACCTGACTTTACTGCTCACCTATTGCCTTAAAAAGTACCAGGCATTTCTGAATTGCTGGCCCTAGAACCACACTGACACCCCACTGCTCACAAGTCTTTCTACACTGGCACCTGGCAGATAAATGTGAATGGAGTCTAATATAAATAGCAGGAAGAATAGATTCGCAAGAGCAGTATTTGGAAAGTAACTTTCTCCTCTTCTAAGCAGTTTTCCTGAAGCTAAAGGGTAAGCGCTCATTTCCTCCATTGCAATAAATGTTTTGTTCCATTATGTTTTTGCACATTTCAGAATAAGCCAGCTCTTTTGGAGGCGCCTAGAATAGGAGATATCATGATTACATGCATAATACTCAAAAAGTTTCCTTACAAAGAAAACCAGATAATCCTTGTGATCCGATTAGGTCTTCACGGTCCCTCCTAGCCTAACCATCTGAAAACGACATCTCTCTCCAGACCACTAAGACAGGTAAAACCTAAGGGATCATTCCCACCTGCAGAGTCCACAGGGAAGATGCCATAATATAAGCAAGTCAGCACTGCTGGTTAGAAGAAATGACAAATCTCGATAGCCTCCATACCCAGCAATAAGTTCCCATCGTGTTGAGGACCACTCTTCCTCCTTTCACAGAAAGGAAATTCCTCTTTACCTGAATAATGGCACACTTGGGGGAAAGAACAGGAGATTAGCTGTGGAAGAGGAGAAAGGATGACCAAAAAGACTATATGGAAAGCAAAAGGACAAGATTACTCTCTTTGATAAAACTGGGGGGGAGGGACACAACATCATCTCCAGCTTTGATCTAACCATCTTCAACCACACCCGCCCCCAACTTTTCTTTGATGTCTGACAACCATTTTCCCCACACACACTGCTCAGGGACTAAGCAAACACTCACAGTTCAGAAAGCAGCTCTTTCCTGTACTCTCATCAAGTCAGATCTTTACGACAGTATTCACCATCCTATCCCCCCTTTCTGGGATTGTATCTTCACCCTCAGTTTATGCCACCTTCTCCTATCTGCAAATGTGCACCCCCATCTCTCACCCCATAACATGAATCTTTTTGCCCATTCTGCTAAACTCTAGTCACTATCTGAGGATCCAGTTCCCTCATTTTTTGCTACTCCACCTGCTGCCTTATTCCTTTTCTACACACTCATGTTCCCAGAGGGATCTAGTCATCCCTTTGTTTCTATTACAGTATTATGCTGTCTTCTGCCAAAGTGCAATTCCTTGCTCTCCCTGCTTCATCAACCTTTTTCCTAACAATTCTTTGTCTGACCACACCCCTTCCTTCTTACCAGAAACTAATCCCTGCCACACACCACCCAACTCTCCACTGTAGTCAGTTTGCCCTCTTCTGACCACAGCCCATCTTCTTTTGGATCTGTCTTCCCAAACCTCTCCCAGTCATCTGGAGGATAAATGGCTCACTAGCATGTGCACATCCTCATCACCATTATAAGATACCACCAAAAAGAGGTCACTCCTCATGGAAAACATCTCACTCAGAAAGACAGGTGGGAAAAAATTGTTACGATCTGCACTCCACAACGTTCGCACCGAAGCTTTACCCCTAGCCATCCTAAGAGGTTACACATGCACCACAGAGCAGACAAAGGTTAGACCCTCGTTTCTTATATAACATATCCCATCTCTGCCACAGGATGAGAAGAGGAGAATTCCCAACCCACAAAGAACTACTGGAACCTGTAGGGAACTATTCCCTTTCCATCTGAGCTGGGATGGGGATATGGTTATTTGAAGTAAGGGTCTCTCTCAAGAGAAGGGAGAGATGTACAATGAATGGAAGTTGGTCTCATACCTACCCATGCCACTTTCAGGGTCCACATCTAGGAACCAAACACAACCTGTGGGCTGATCTGGTCTGCCTGAGGTACAGGTGAGGTCCCAGGTGAGGTTTCAGGAGCTCTCTCTCAGGAGGTCAGTCCTAGGCCTTATACCTACAAAGAGCCTTCTGCTCCTAAGCTACTGTAAACTGATGGAGAGTTGACACAGTCTCCGTATGCCTGCAGACGGCCTCAAACTGCATCTCTTGGGAAGGCAAGAATCACCACTAGTCATCTCACATGGGGGTTGATTCTTCAGCCTCACAACATCACTTTCAGAGCCACTTTTTCTAACTCATTCAGGCATGAGGTCGTCAACCGAATTTAGACAAGTCCAGTGACTGAACGTGATGACAGCGTGAGAGGAAGTGAACGGAAGGAGCCCGAACCACACCCTACCATGCCGAGCGCCTGAGCACCTTTGAGACCCCAACCCGGCGCCAAGCTGCGACAGCACAAACCTGCGCGCCACTGAGGGTCTGCTGCAGTTCACACAGCCATGGGATTGCAATGCACGATCAAGGCCTGAAAGTTGAGAGAGTCCAGGGGAGCACAGTCTACTCCTGATCCCCACACACATCCCAGAAGCTGCAACGGACCCAGCGCCTATGGCTCCAACCTGACTGCCCCGGCCCCGAAGGAGAACGAAACCTGTCATTTGACCCACAGCAGGAGAGAAGGCTGCCACTCAATCTGCACTTTCTTGTCCAGCCATCCCTGCTGGGATTCGACTGGCATACCTCCGACACCTCTGCAGCAGAGAGGAGCAGAAGGGGGGAGGGCAGTGGAGCTAAGGGTAAGTTTCCAGGGCTGGGGGGGTTGTTAAGCCCACCTCCTAGGAGGCAGAAAGCAGCTCCACCCCCCCCCCCGAGGGCTGCTGTCCCCCACCCCCAATGAACAAAGACCCAAACCATGAGGTGGGGTGCTGCCCTGCTGGGGGTGGCGAAGAGCCCCCCCCCCGCAACAGGGAGGGATGACCCCATGGCAGGGGGAAGGGTGGGGAAGAGCCCCCCCATCAGGGTGGGATGACCCCACAGCAGGGGGAAGGGTGGGGAACAGCCCCCCACCCCAAAAAGAGACCTCACTGTATAAAGACAAACAGTCTCTCCATACTGACCCCCCAGGCAGGAGCACTGGAGATGCCCCCTCCCCAATCCCGTACAGACCACATGCTATGCAGGGTGCCCCCAACCCAGTGCTGGCCCCGCCCCATCTCCTT
>NW_017728922.1:219916-226659 GCF_001723895.1 Crocodylus porosus | reverse complement strand
GACAATATGGCGGAGGCACAAGGCTCGGCCGCCAGCCGCAGGGACCAGAGCGAGGCTGGCCAGAAGCGGAAACCCCTCCCCTCGCGACGTGCTGCCGCGGCGGGGCGGGGCTTCGCGCTTCGTCCCGCGACTGCGCATGCACCGGCGACGCAGTGGGTTCTGGGAGGGGTAGTTCTGCACGTTGCAGGGGGGAACGGTTTCAGAGCTGGCAGGGGGTCATCTGCAGCCCCCTGTTCCAAGCAGGACCAGCCCCAACTACATCAGCCCAGTCAAGGCTTTGTCGAGCCGGGTCTTAAACCCCTCCAGTGATGGAGACTCTTAACACCTCCCTGGGGAGCCTGTTGTAGTACTTCCTAGAGCCTGCCAGGATCGGGGCCTCTGGGGCTGTGCTCCATCCCAGCCCCCTGGACTTGGGTGTGCAGCAGAGCCGGGACTCAGGGGACCGGGTTGATGCTGGAGCTGAGTAACCGGGCAACTCCCGCCGTGCTCCCAAGGAGCAGATTTGTGCACCGTCCCCTGGGGTCCGTAAGGGCTGGGCAGGGCTTTTCCAGTGCAGCCAGACACGGAGAACAACGCAGACACCTGTCAAAGACGTTCTGCAGCTGCCTTTGTTTTGCAGCCCGCTCATTCCAATCGCAGCTGCTTCCCCGAGTCCGGGCAACTGAGGCCGCAGGTTTCTCTCCAGCTCTCTTGGCACAAGGAGGACAAGTCTCTGGCAACGACCAGAGCCACAGGAAGGAACACTGATCTGCAGGCTCTGGGCAGGGCCCTGGGGCTGAGTTTAGGAGCTGGGACCTGCAAGTAGCTCAGCTCCTATGGTTGCCGTTCGTGAGTTGCCCAGTGATATCACACATACATAACACTGCCAAGTCGGCCTGTCACACGTCAAGTTAACACATGACAAGTTACCATATCTGGAGTGCTGTGCCCACATCTGGAGTCCTATGTCCAGTTTTGGGCCCCCCACTACAGAAAGGATGTGGACAAATTGGAGAGAGTCCAGTGGAGGACTACAAAAATGGTTTGGGGGCTGGGGGACATGACCTGTGAGGAGAGGCTGAGGGAACTGGGCTGATTTAGCCTGCAGAAGAGGTGACTGACAGGGATTGAATAGCAGCCTTCACCTCCCTGCAGGAGAGTTACAAAGATGGAGCCGGACTGGTCTCAGTGGTGGCAGATGACAGAACAAGGAGCAATGGGCTCAAGCTGCAGCAAGGGAAGTTGAGGTTGGAAATTGGGGAAAATGTTCTCACTAGGAGGGAGGTGAAGCACTGGAGCAAGTTACCTAGAGAGGTGGTAGAGTCTCCATCCTTGGAGGTTCAAGACCCAGGTGGACAAAGCCCTGGCTGGGATGATGTAGTTGGGGCTGGTCCTGCTTGGAGCAGGGGGTTGCACTAGATGTGACCCCTGAGGTCCCTTCCCACCCTCATAGTCTGTGATTCTATGGTTCTGTGATGCTGACATATCAATTCAGGGCCGTGGTGTTCCCAGGGTTGATGACATTGTATTTAAACATAATCAATGTTTAATAGGTACTAATAGGGTAGGTAATAGGTACTAACTAAATGCTCAGCAACCAGTGCTACTTAGGTGACACTAATGCACACATTTTAGGTGACCCTAATGCATACTAGACTAATTCGACTGCACATTCATGCATTAGCATGGGTTTTGCCCACTGGAGTAATGAGCACTAGAATTAGTCTACTGTGCTCAAAGCGTCTCATGCAGACATGCTCACAGTGTCTCAAAACACGATGTCATAGCTAAATGCAATAGTCATGCACTAATGCAATGTCATAACCTGGTGTCATAATGCACTACTCCGTGATCGCAGCATACCAATAGTGAACTCATAGCAAAATGTGGTGGTAACAGGTGAGCGTGTGACGTCATAACAAGCACTGGAAAAAGTGGCAATGTCAGCATGTGCTCGTGGCACTTCCAAAAGTTACAGCTTGAAGCATGATATCACTTGAATAAAGGACAACTCTGCTGTGCAAGGCAGAGATGCTGGACTGAAGCAGGGAGGGACTGTGCTGGACACAGTGATGGTTGCATCGGAGAAGCACCAGGTTGCACTGAGTGTGTGTGGTCCACACCCTAAGGGCTGGTACTGTGGGCCCAGCTAGTGTGGCAGGATTTCCCATAGAAAACATGACGATCTGGCTGACAGGGCTATTTATAATTTCCTTCTCTTTAGTACTATCTTTAGCTCCAGTTCTGCACTGAATTCGGCATGTGCTGAATCTGATGTGCTGAGAGTAGCTACTAAAACTAACAGCGCATAAAATTAAGCATGTGTATCGGCATTGGTGGAATTAGGGACTCTTTTGGAGCATTTTTTTTTTTCATGCCCAGGCATGAAATTCTTTTGCAAAGTTTGGGGGAGAGGTTTTGCCTGTGAAAACCTGGAAGTGGAAAAGCTCACAGGGTCTGTCGCTGTGTCTGGATGGTTTCTTTAAGTGGTTGAATAACTGAAAAGGCAGCTCGGATTTGAAACTCCAGTGAGGCCCGTTCCCACTTTGTTAGAAGGGGACTGTTGTCTTCAGGCTTGCCCTTTGTCTCAGTTTCGCCTGCTAATGCCTGCCCAAGTCCTACCCTAATATGGATCATTTGGATGCATTTTAATTGCTTTTCATTTGCAAGCTAATTTCATGTGCTTGGCCCTGCTTCCTGCACTTCCAGGGCTGCTTCCTGCAGAATTAACCAGGTTTCGCTGCAGTGTCCCTCAGCAGCCAAGACTGAGGTCGGGTCAGATACTCCACCCTGGCTCCTGAAACACTTGGTAGACAAGGTTCTTTCTCTTGGGTAAATGTGGTATCTTTTATTAGACCAACTAAAGAGGTGGAAAAAGTGTTCTTTGCAAGCTTTCACATACAAACAAACACCCTTGATCAGGCATAGGGAGAGTCTGCAGTTGTTTTTTGCTCCTCTGGGGTAGAAGCCAGTAATTCTTGATAGAAAGTTGGGCTCTGCCTCACTGGTAGTCCCCAAATGCAGTACTGCTCTACAAAGCTGGGCTCAGCCTGCCAGACCCAGGGTGCTAAGCAGGGAGAGCGGGGGGCTGAGTGGAGGCAAAGTGCCAGCGGCTTTTTAAAGCTCCTTTTTTTTTGGAGACGATGCCCCGTCCATCTCGTGGGAGCCGGAGATTCCTGTTCGCAGACTTTGCCACCAGGTGGCAACTTTGATCTTCTGTTCAGAACCGGGGGCCTATCCCAGCCTTGCCGTCCCCACTCTGGATGCTCAGAGCCAGGTCCAGTCGCTGCAGGGTCAGCAAGAGGAAAGGGCCAGACTTTGGGGGACAAAGTGGCCCAGACAACACGTGAGCTGCTACCCCAGAAGAAGAGGCGAGGTCCTGGCCAAGCACAGTTTCCTGTGACCCAGTGAAAGTCCCACCAGTGCTTGTGTTTTTGCAAGATCCAGGCCTTCATACTGCCTTCGCTCCTGCTGGCAGTCCTGGCACAGAGGGGATGCCATTGACTCAGGCCGGGGCATGAAGAAGGATCCGAATTGAGCCCCCTGGCGCAGCTGGAAGAGGACAGGGAGAGCAGGGCTGGGAGAATCAGGCTGTGTTGGGGCAATGCGGGCTGTATGGGAGCCCCGAGCTGGGCTAGCCTGGCTCAGGCTGTACCATGTCTGGCTGCATCCTTGGCTGCCCAAAAGTGAGGAAAATGGCCATTGGGGCTGCAGCTACGGAGCAACAGAGAGTGACGTGGGGCTCTTCAGAGCCTGCTGGATGCAGACCAAGCTCAAGCCCATGGGGGCCCTGCAGCCCCCTTGCTCTTGGGAATAAGTTTGCTAACAGCGAGGTTGCAAATGATGCTCCAGCAGCACCTCCTTCTCTGATACCCCCATTGCCACGAGGTTCGGCTCCCATGTGTAGCCTAAGGGCAATCCCCAGGCAGGAGGGCAGTGTCCCAGCCCTTCCACCCTGGCCCGCAGCACTCCTTCAGTTCAAGCAAAAGCCCTTACCACCTGTTTTTGCTGTATTCCTGGAGCAGAGCCTGGGCAAAGGCTTGTGTCTCTCATTGCATGGCCTGAAATGCTCCCTGGAAATGCTGCTGGAGTGCGAAGTTTCCGGCAATGCATTGTGATCTGTAAGGGTCCAGGTTGTAGTCGGGTTGGTCTAAGGACATAGGCAGACAAGGTTCAAAATTCTTGAAGAATTTTTCCAACTATTTGAGTTGGTCTAATAAAAGATACCAGAGTTACCCAAAGAGCCATGTTGTGATCTATAAGGGACATAAATGCGGGGAGCAGGGACCAGAATCGAAACTGGCAGGTGATGGGGCCCACCTGGGAGCGCGGGTAGAGCAGAAAGTAGCCAGGGAGCGAGGTGGATGAAAACGGGGGTGAGGGGGATCTCCCTTGAAGGGCTGCGGCTTGGAGGGTGGTTTCCTTCCCTGCCCCAGCGGCGGGTCCTGGATGATCTCAGCAGGGCAATGGGACCAGCAGACCATGCAGGGGCAGGGCAGCTGCAGGGGGGAGGTCCAGGGAAATATTCCCAGCTGGCTCCAGTGCAGCCCTGTGACCTGGGCCAGAGCGGCAGAGCTGGGGCTGCTGGATACTGCTCCCCAGAGGGACTGAAGAGACCCATGGAGAAGGAAACAGAAGCCAAAACAAAGCAGAAAGGAAAGAGGCCATATCCCCCCGGCTGGGGGGCCGGGGCGGGAGTGGGGTGGGGTTGCTGTGGGTGTGACATCTCTTGGACAATGCCTTCACACAACATGCAGCTTCCCCGGGGCTCCCAGGGGAGCCCTGGTCTGGAGCAGATCTGAGATCCCATGCTCTGTTCTGGCCCCCTTCTTCCCCCCCCCGGGGTACATCCCACACTTCCCCCTGTTCCAGCTCTCCTCCCTTCCCACCCGAACCCGAATGACCTGCCCGGGCCGCACGGCTCCTTGATGCCAAGGGTTGGAACCAGATGACTTGACCCCCCTGCCCTTTCCCTGCATCGTGCAGACACCCGAGCTCTGAACAGGAGCTTCGTGACCTTTGCAAACTACGTCTCCCATGTTCAGGCTTCTCGACTTCCTGCCATGGAAACCCATGAGCTCGTTCCAAGGAAATCTGCATTTTCTGAAGAAAGCCAGCCACCAGCTTCTGTGCCAAGCTGAGGTCGAGGGGGGAGACTGAAGGAGGAAGTAAATGGAGCGGGACTAGGGCTGGCAGCTGGCTCCTGGCCCTGGGGTGCATGGCCGTGGGGTCGATACTGCAGGATAAGACACAGCACGCATGCATGCTGAGACAGCCCCCTCCCCTGTGCCAACCAAGGGGCTCGGAGCAGTCGCCAGTGGATGCCCGCAGAGCAGGACTTCCAGCCCTCTGCTCCCTGAGCTGGCAAGCAGTGGCTGCTACCTGCGGCTTTGGCTGCCCTGAAGTGCCCACAATTGAGCGTCCCAGGGTGGAGGACTGTGAAGAGGGGCTGGGGTAAGCTCCTTGCCCTGGAGACCTTCTCCTCTACCTTCCCCAGGGCTTGGGCGAGGCTGCGGCACTCCAGCCCGCTGGCGAGTATGGGTGGGAGCCGCAGACAGGCAGGAGCCAGGCTGGAGCCCCATGCCTCATGGAAAGCCCTGGCCCTGCCTCATGGAAAGCCTGAGTCCGTGCAGTGCGGCCCCTGCGTTCCCACACGCGGGGGGCTCGTCCACAGCCGCCCCTGCTGGCCTGGCTGCGGCTGCCCGGGGTCACTCTCATCAGGCAGAGGAGCGGAGCGCTTGGCCTGAGCATCTCCCCGCTGCGCTTTCCTTGTATTGTACAAGACAAGTCATCGAGGAAACCTCGCGGGCCCTTCGCCCGCTGAGTGGCCACTGGGGAAGGCCAGCCCCCTTCCCCCCATTGTCAGTGGCCCGGCCGTATCCGAGCGCCTAAAAATAGCCGGTGGTCAGCGATTGTTCCAACACCTTTGCCGCGGCATTGACGTGGGCCCGCGTGGGCCGCGAGGGGGCCGGAGGGATGTGCCATGTGGGGGTCAAACGGCCGATTCACGAGCCACGCTCGTCTCTCTGCCCAGTCTTGCCCTCTGCAGTTCACCTTCCCCTCCAGCTGCCCCTGCTCACTCCTGTCTCCTGGCCTTCACCCTTGCCCTGGCAGGCCACCTGTGCCCCATTGCTGTGGGGTTGATGGGTGCATGCATGAGAAAAGCAACAAGACCTGGGATGCTAAGGGATGGCATCCTGGGTCCCTCATATTTGGGGGTTTTGCATGCACAGACCTTCCCTGGAGCCAGGCAGGGACCCTGCCAGCTTGGGAGACCAGCAATAGCGCTAGCCCAGCCCCTCTGGCCCTGGCCCCAACTCCCATGGCCATGGGTGTGCTAATGGAGGTATTGTCCTGCTCTCCTGCGTTTCACCCCCTCACTGTGCCATGCACTGACACCAGGCAGGCCCCTCCCTTAACCCCGTGGGCCCCAGCTCCAGCACCAGGGAGGGAGGTCCTCACTGCAGCCGCAGCGGGGGTGCTGCATCACACTCCTGCCTTCCCTGCTGCCTCACCCTGAAGTTGCCTCCCTGGCTGCTGCCACCCACCCCCTCAGCCCTGTGCAGCCCCTTTTGCACAGTCTCTGTCTGTTGGCAGCTAATTATAGTTTCATAGTTTCTAGGGACCTGAGTAGATCATCGAGTCAGACCCCCCGCCATGGCAGGAAAGAGTACTGGGGTCAAACAACCCCAGCAAGGTGCACATCCAGCCTCCTCTAAAGCCCCCCAGGGTAGGAGCCGGCACCACTTCTCTTGGAAGTTGGT
>NW_017728922.1:192581-219363 GCF_001723895.1 Crocodylus porosus | reverse complement strand
CAGGAAGACTACATCCACTGCTACCCCTGCATCTAAGGATTTGGTGACCTGGTCGTAGAAGGCCACCAGGTTGGTCTGACAGGACCTGCCCCTGATGAACCCGTGCTGGTTGCCCCTAAGCATAATCTCCCCCCAGCTGCTCACAGACATGCACCATGATAACTCTCTCAAAAAGCTTGCCCAGGACCGAGGTAAGACTGACGGGCCTATAGTTCCCTGGGTCCTCCTTCTTCCCTTTTTGAAGATGGGAACCACGTTGGCCCTCTTCCAGTCCTCCGGCCCCACACCAGAGCCCCACGAGTGCTCGTACGGCCGTGCCGGGGGCCCGCAATGACCGCAGCCAATTCCCTCAGCACTCGGGGGTGGAGATCGTCCGGACCCGCTGATTTAAACACGTCCAGTCCCTCCAGACGCTCCCTGACTAGATCCTTCCCGACCCTTGGCCTGGGTGCGCCTCCCCTGGGGCCTGAGGGGGGTCAGTGGGGGGCTGATCCAGTCCCTGCTCAGGAAAATGGAGGCAAAGAAATTGTTAAATAGGTTAGCTTTCATAGAAGTAGGGTTGGAAGGGACCTTGTAGATCTTCAAGTCCGACCCCCCGCCTGGTTGTCTGGTGTGACGACCAGATTTCCTAGTGTGTCTTGCAGGGCCCCACATTCCTGGTACCTTCTTTTCGCCCCCCCATGTATTTAAAAAAGGACTTCTTGTTGTCCTTCATCCGGGTCGCTCGTCCCAGTCCCATCTCCGCCTTGGCCTCCCTGACCCCCCTGCACCCCGGGCAGCCGCAGTGTAGTCCTCCCTGGGGGTGGCCCCCCCCGCCATTGGGTGTGCACCTCCCTTTTAGCTAGAAGACATTCCCAGATGCTTTTGGTGAGCCGTGGGGGCTTTTGTGCCCTCCTGCCCCCTTTGATCCGTGTTGGGATTACCTCCCTTTGGGCTTGGAGGATCGTCCACTCTCCTTGGACACACGGCTCCCCTCCCCTCAGGACCTCAGCGCTTCTCCAACTATCCTCCTTAGCTCGTTGAAGTCGGCCCTCCTAAAATCCAGGGCCGCTGCCTTGCTGCAGGCCTTTGCCACCCTGCGCTGGATGGTGACTCCCAGCAGGCGATGGTCGCTGTCGCCCAGGTGGTCGAGCCCCCGCAGCCCCCGCACCAGGTCATCGCCCGTGGCCAGCACTAGGTCCAAAGAGACATCTCCCCGGTGGGGCTGTGCACTCCTGGGTTCGGTGGAGGTCCTGCATTTGGGCTAGGGACCTACGTGAGCGGTCAGACCTGGCTGTCTGCTCCTCCCAGCAGATGTCTGGAATTGAAGCCGGCGCTTCCTCCTCTCCCCTACAGAGGAAGGGGGGTCTTATCTTCTGACCCCTGGGTTTCTGTAACTACTCCCAGTCCCCAAATGCGGTGCCTGGCGAAAGCCCTTTGGCAGGGGCCAGGGCCCTGTCTGCTGGCAGGGGGCCCTCCTGAAATGACCTGCCCCCCATCCACGTGCCAGCACACCCTGGGAGCCCTGCCACCCCCATGCTGTGTTAGCTGCGAGCTGTACCCATGCCCCGGCCCAGGCCCTGCCCTCATGTGTGGGGTGGGCCACACGCCCCTTCCACGAACTGCCTCCTACTTCTGTCCGTCTCTCCCAGCTGCATGCGTGTGCACATGCATGTCAATGAGCGTGCGTACGTGCATCTGCATGTCCATGTGTTGGCACGTGTGCATGTGCATGCAATCTGCAGCCCTTGGCTCTGGTTCACCCGGGAGCATTCCTCTGCCTCCGAAACACAGAGGCTCCCAGCGAGCTCCCGGGGCCATGCACCAGCAGGAAGCTCTGGGCTGTGGTTCCTGACCCCGCCGGCGAGAGGGGGCCCTACAAGCCAGGCCTGCCTCTTCCCCCCACCCCGACAAAGCCGGGGAACCAGGACCCTCTCTCCTCTCTGCTGTGCAGGGGCTGCAGGGGCCAGGGCTGCAGCCTGGCAGCAAAGTGGGGACTGATGCTGGAGGAGCAGCAATCTCCTGCTCCACGGCTCCAGAGAGGCAAGAGCCTTCCTGCGCCATCCACGGCCGTGCTCCTTGGGCAGCTCCCTTGCCCCATGCCAGCGGCTGGGTCCCTCTCCAGCTTTCCTTCCCCACACTGGAGTCCACCCCGAGCCCAATGGAGTGACAGCCGGGTCTACCCCGACAGCCCCGTCTACCTGGATGCGTGGCCCTGCCTGCAGCAAGGCTCCAAGCCGTGGCACGAGGGCCAACATGGAGCGGCCGCCTCTTGCGAGGGTCTCTTTGCCCCGCGCTGGGGCGAGCTGCTGTTCTGGACGAGAGCAGCTCAGGCGACCTTCAGGCCAGGCTGTGGCCCCAAGGGTCCCCGCTGGATGGGCTGGAAGGAGCACACCTCCTATCTCCTTGTTTCTCCTAATTTACTGCCTGCTAAATACAAATATTACAACTTCCCTTCGGGCGGGCGGTTTACGCAGGCAGCCCCCGGCCGGGCATTGTCTTATTGTTTGCAGAGGGAAGCTCCGTTCGGAGATTAACCTGCTGTTCACCCCGCGCAGTACGTTTCACACCCTGTCCCTACTGGGAATGGAGAGGAGAGAGAGGAGGAATGGAGGAAGTCGGAGAGAAGCAAACAGCCGGAGAGCACGAGCGCGGCCAGCGCGGAGGAGCAAGGGGCTACGGGCGTTGGGGTGGGCAATAAGAAGCTGTCCGTGCGGGCGCGGGCGTACTCCCATGTGTGGATGGAGGCAGACGTCCTCCCACAGCAGCTTTCCCAGCTGGGGCATGGTCCCCAAGCAGTTCCTGGCTTGCCCCAGTGCTGCACCCCCAGCTTTCATGCTCGCAGCACCCAGCCCCAGGGAGCTGCCCGGGAGGGGGTTCTTGCTGGGGGCCCCAGTGCTCAGCTCAGCCCCGGGGTCCGTGGCACCGGGGCAGAGCGCGATGCTTTGCTCGGGGAGGGGCCATGACGTATCTGACCAGGAGGGAGGGGGCAGGGCTGCTTTGTGCGCAGCCAGCCTGGGCTGACACAGGGCTCAGGGCCCCCGTTACCACAGGCCGCGGCAGGTCTGGGCTACAGAGGGGCTCAGACCGTCCTGCTCTCTAATGCCCCTGGCAGCGCCTCCCAATTTGCACCCTTCAGCTCAAGGGGGAAAACCTCCGAATCCCAGACACCGCAGAAAAATGAGGAGTCGGCTTCTCACCCCCTGCCCTGGGGTCTGAGCACTTGCCCAATTGCTCATCCGACCACGAGTAGGAGTCGGAGGCCTGCGGTTATCCCTCCCGCGGCCGAATGGCTCCATCCCCCCCTCCCACCCCTAGCCCTGCGGTTGCGCCTGGGCTCCCGTCCCTGCCCTAGCACCCTTGGGGGGGGCTGCAGGGACGGCTCCCAGCCTGGCATTGCCGACTCCTGTGTGGGGGATGCCCTGGCCCGACCTGCACCCTGGGCTCTGGGACGAGCCCCTGAACCTGCTGGGAGAGACCCCCCGCCCTGGCTTCCTTGACGCCCCCGGTGCAATGCAACAGGGGAGTTGGCTCCTGGGAAGGAAGCAACGCGCTGTCCGGCCTCTCCGCATTCCTCAGGCTTTGGCCCTTCGCGCTGAAGTCTCAGAGAGCCTGAAGTATTTGGGAGGGGAACGGAGAGGGGAAAAAGCGAGCTATAAAAAGAACATTTAAAAAACACGAGCTAAACAGAAAAATAACAGGAGCCGAGCGCAGCTGCGGTCCTGCTTCCAGTTCCCAGGTGATGTCAGGCCTGGAGCCGCGCCAGCCCCAGTCCCTCGGAGATGGTTGCGGTGGGTTCAGCACTGAGTGTTTTTCCTTCCTGAGACTTGGGGACACCTTCCTGTCTCAGGGGCAGCGGCCAAGAGCCGCTCCAAGGGTGTCCGAGCTCAGGAAGACAGGGCGAGGGAAGGAGGGAGGCAGAGGGACGCATCCCGGGGCCGCGGGGATGGAAGGGACGCGGCGGCGAAGGTCTGGGCACCTACGGAGAGCGTGAGCGGTGGAGACACGTCCGCCACAGCCCTGCCGTACCCTTTCACCCCGTCCCTGCTTCCCGGTGGCTACGTGCAAGCTCGGCCTTGCCCAATGCACGGACAGCGGCAACAGGAGCCAGCTGCTAGTACCGCCTCGGCCTCCGCGCCTCCGGCCTGCCCGGGCGCTGCAGGGCTTGCAGAGGAAACACCCCCCTGCACGTTGTCTAGCTGCGGTTGTTTACCGACGCGAGCCCCCCCGGCCTCCCCGTGCCCTCCCATAAACCCGGGGGCAGGGATCCCATGTCCCAGGGCTGTTTGGAGAATCTCACGGCTGTTTACCGGGGTCTGGTACAGATTAGACACGCTGAGAACAAACTGCTCCCCACCCACCCCGGCCCTGCCTGGGACTCAGGCTCACAGCTGTGCCGCGCTGTCAGCTACATAAATCAACCCCTGGGGGAAGGGAGCTGGGAGAGAGGGAGGCAGATGGACGGAGGGGGGACCCCACACCCTGGGGAGCAGCCCTCGCTCCTTCCATTGGGGATGCTGCTGGTTCCCCCTCCCCGC
The DNA here is from genome assembly GCF_001723895.1 of Crocodylus porosus. Lineage (NCBI taxonomy): Eukaryota > Metazoa > Chordata > Crocodylia > Crocodylidae > Crocodylus > Crocodylus porosus. Next base: position 214,846 of record NW_017728922.1, on the reverse strand, counting down.
CGACCCCCAGCCTGGCCCATTGCAGGGCATGGCCACAGCCCTGATAGGAGGCAAAAGCAGGACCACGTGGGGGGCATGGAGGGACCCCTCAAATCTGAGGGTGCCTCTCACATGTGCACGGGGAGATACCGCCTCCTCCATCCTGCCTGGTGCTTGGTCTCCCAGGCCCCACAGGGGCTGTCCTCTCCTGGCCTGGGAAAAGCACGGCTCTGCAGCCCCCAGGAAAGCCCCAGGAGCGTGGAGCTGACTCACCGGCTGATGCATCCCTGTCTGCCCAGCCAGCGCGGCCTTGGGGCTGGGCCCAGCTGGCGGGTCCTGCAGCCTCTGCTGTATGTACAGGAGGCCGGCCCCAGGCGCCCTGCCCCACAGCTGCGTCCCCTTTGCCTCCTTGCACCTTTCCCAGCCCTGCCGGGGCCATCCCAGGCTACACGGAGCCCATGCAACAGACTGATGCAGGGCAGCACGTGAGCACGGGCTAAGGCTTGGTTCCCGCTGCGTTACCACCACGGAGACGGCGGGCAGGGCTCTCAAGACTTCCTCCACGCAAGGAGTCAGTGCAGCTATGCAGGCAGGCACAGCCAGTCCCCTAGGCGAGGGGGGGACCAGCCCCCAGGTGGAAGCAGGCTCTCCATCCCAGGCCCAGCAGCAAGTCGCTAGCACCGGCGAAAAGCCTCGCAGCTGTGCCCGTGCTCAGGGACACACCGCGTCCCCGCGCAGCCGAGGCGATAGCACGCCCAAGTGCTCTGCTACCTGCAGGTCCTGGGGGCACCTGGGGGAGCTTTGCACCCACGCCATGCAGGGGAAATTGGGGAGGGGGAGAATTTGGCCCCTGGGGATTTCAAGGAAGCATGACGCCCCCCCACCTGGAGCCTGGGGCGGCAGGTGATCCCTGCAGCAGCAGCTAAGGCCACAGGACTGTCCAGGCTGGGGCGAACTCCCTCTGCGCATGGTCTCAGGTCCAGCCCGTGGCCTGGGCTGCCCTGGGGAGCTGGGAAATGCATTAGAGTGGCCCTGAGCCCCCTCTGCTCCCTTCCAGCCCCCGTGCCCGCTCCCCAGGGCTGGGTGCAAGATGGGTTTTGGGGCCAGAGCAGACCTGCCGGCTGATCCAAAAATAGTTTTATTTTCAAACCTGCTGAATACGACGACTCGTGGTGGCCAGCCCAGCAAGACCCTGCCCTCTCGCCGTCTCCGCGCCACGGCCCGGAGAGCTCCCCTGCGCTCGGAGCCCAGCCGCCGGGCTGGCACCCCCCGGAGGCAGGGGGTCCTGGCGTTGCCGGGGCGCCCGCTGTCCGCCGGGGATGGTACAGGATCGGGTCCTGCCCTCAAGTCCAAGCTGAGCAGCCCCAGCCCTCTGTGTCCCTACAGTCCAGTGAGCAGCCCCTCATGCCACATGGCCTCGTCTTCTCCGGGGGTCCGGGGGGGCGCTGGCACCTTCCCCCCACTCCAGAGTGCGGCGCTTGTGTGTCCTGGGCTTCGGCCCTCCGGGCTGCCGTGTCGGGCCCCGTCTCATCTCCGTGGCCCCCGCACGGGCGTCACCCCTCGCACCTTCAGGCAGTTGCCCCCAAGCTGCCGCCGGCTGCCCTGCAGGGGAGGGAGGGGAAGCGAGTGATGGGGGGCATGGGGCAGGGCACATCCACGGCCCCGGAGCAGAGGGGCAGTGCCCGCCGGGGCAGGGGGACTAAGCAAGGCCCCCCCATCGGCTTGCAACAGCCTGCTGCTGAGAGCCCAGGCCCATCTCCCACCCAGGCCCCCCAGCCGTGATTCCTGCTCCCTCGCCTTTCCCCCTTCCCCATCCTGCCCCATGGCTGTGAAGCTGCCCCAACCTGGCACAAGGCACGTCTCCAGCAAGGCGAGCAGAGCCTCCTGCCCCGGGGCCTGAGCACTGGCCCACTGCTCCCCCGGCCGCGGGACAGGGCTAGGCCTTGAGCTGGGAGCTGGGGGACAGGGCTTCCCCGCTGTGGGACTCCTGGCCGTGTCCCTCCTTCCACCCTCCTCCTCTGCAGTTCGTCTCCTTTGAGCTTCCCCCAGCCCAGCCCATCCAGCCTCCCTGAGCGATGGGCTGCACAGACGGGCGATGGGCTGACGATGGGAGCACAGAGCCCCGTGGCTGTGCCCACAGGGGCACAGCTGCTTCCGCCTCTCGCCCGAGCTGGGGCTGGAGCCCAGGTCTCCAGGGCGCGGCCATCGGCCGCAGCACCCGCTTCCCCGCAAAGCTCCAGAGGCCTCAGGATGCTGACCACAGAGACGCACGGGGCCGCGTGCTGGGGCTGGTCCTTTCCCAGCCCTAGACCTTCTCTTCTGGGGCAGCGCGGAGGCTTCCCCGCTGGGGATGTTCAGAGCCGTCCCCAACAGGAGCGGGTGCCCCGTGGGAGCAGGTGGCTGCACGGGGCTCCTGCCCCCCTTGAGCAAAGTGCCCAGCAGTGAGGGGCCACTGCTGCCCCCGGACGTGGGGGCAAGGGGGGCTTGGCTGTCAGCCTCTCATCTTAGACCGCTCCCAACCCCAGGAGGGAGCTGAGAGGGGAGGGGGGGAGAGGAGAGGGGCGAACAGAGAGGGTTAAAGCCCGGGGGAACAGGGAAGGTCTCGGGCAGCAGCGTGCGCCTACCTCATCCAGGGGGTGAAGCAGGGGCTGCCAGGGGAGTCCCTCCGGGTACAGGGGCCTGGAGGGGATGGGGTAGATCCTGGGAGACGCTGCCCCTACATCCAGCCCCAGCCCCATGGTGGCCTGTCCTGGAGGACAACGGGGTGAGTGCTTGCACCTCTCTGCTTTTCTCCCATCCTCCTGCAGATGAAACTTGGACAGGGGCTGCAGCCCAGGGCCCCTCGGGGCGTTCGGGCTCCTCCCTCCTGCTCTGTGCTCCCCACCCCAGGCAGAGCTGGCGACCTCCTGGCTGGCGCATGGGGCGGGGGGTTCAGCCTGGCTAGGGGGAGCACAAACCCCTCTTCTAGCCCCTTCCTCTGGGGGAGGCTGTGCCCAAGCCTGCCCCCCGCGCTGCCCACTCGCTCAGGGCTTGGAGATGAGCCCGGAGCCCCACACCCGGGGGCACAGCCTCAGGGTCTGGGGTCCGGACTCAGGCCCTCGGACTCAGCTGAGGTCCCCGGCTGGACCTCAGGCCTGTGTCTGGTCTGAGCATGCACCCAGCTCATGCAAACAGCACATGCTATGTGATGCGGGAGCGGGGCGTGTGTGTGTCTGGCTCGAACATCTGGCTGCAGGGGCTGCTGGCTCTTCCGGGTCTGTCTGCTCAGCTCCCCCGCAACCCTCCTCCACCCCAGGGACCCAGCTGTGCATTTCCAGGCATCCAAGAGACCCCAGAAGTAGAGACAAACCCCAGGACCGAGGCCTGGATGCCACCCCTGCTGCCCTCCGGGTTAGAGACACTGGCTTGCAGAGGAGGGAGGTGGGGGGCACGCCACCAGCCCTCCGTCTCTCCCCCACCGTGCAGTTAACCGCGTGTGAAGCAAAACACGCCAGTCCTGAGGCAGCTGTCGGTGACCACGCCAGCACCCCGGGGGGAAGGTCAGGCAGGAGTGGCGAGCAGCTGCGGGGCGGCGTGCGGGCATCCCGCTTCCGCGACCAGCCGGACAGGCTACGCCCTGGCACCCAGGTGAGCGCAGAGACCCGCCCCTGGCTTCTGCGTGGTGATACTGGGTCTGCGCGGCTGGCCGGCAAGAGCCTGGGGCAGGACTGAGCTCCGGCCGGCCCTCGCTCCCACCCCCGGGCTCTCGCTGGGCTCGCATGCAGCGCGGCCCTGTCCCCCTGCCCTGCCTCGACCCGCCCCAGGCAGCCGGGCGTGCCCCGCTGGTGCTCGCCTCGCCCTGGCACCGGTCCCCCAGGCCCTTGCCCCGCGGTCTCCTTCCCTGGCGGGTGGGGACGGCGACGGGGACTCACCCCTTTCCTCTGGTTGCTGAGGCAAAAGGTGCAGATGCTGCGGGGCTGCTTGCCCTCCAGCTCGCCCTTGGCGCCGTAGATGGCACTGAAGCAGGGCTGCCCGTCCTCGCAGCCCTCGCCCAGCAGCAGCACGTTGGCCAGGTGGGAGATGTAGCTGGAGGCCAGGCGGAGGGTCTCGATCTTGGACAGCTTGCGGTCCACGGGCTCGGTGGGGATCAGGGTGCGCAGGGCCGTGAAGGCCGTGTTGACGCTCTGGGTCCGGTCCCTCTCCCGCGCGTTGGCCGCCTGCCGCTGCTTCACCAGCACCAGCGGCCCCGGCTTGCGGGCCCCCTTCCCGTGGGGCTCCAGGCCCTCATAGGCGCCGTAGGACTGGTCGGACGCGTCGCTCTCGCTGCGGTTCTCCTCGTCCTCCGACAGCAGGCTGAGGTCGGGGTACAGCACGTGCGCCGCCACGGGTCTCAGCATGGCGAAAGCCATGGCAGGGACCCCCGGCCGGACCCAGGCCCCCGGGAGCTGTGGGTCTCAGCGCCCCCCCGGCGCGCTGGGGACCCCCCACCTCCAGCCCTGCCCACGCCCGGGCTTCTCGGCAGGTCCTGACGTCTTCCCAGCTGCTCCGAGCACAGCCGGAGAGGGTGGTACCTTCGCTCTGGGGGACTCGCAGCAGGCTCTGTATATAAGCCCGGGGAGGGGCTGGGAGCCGGGAGCTGCCTCGCGGCCAGCCAATGGGGCTGCCGAGCTGCCCCGGCCCCCAGGATTTAAAGCTAGCGGCTGCGGGTGCAGGGAGATGGCTCCGAGCCCTCTGCCCGGGGGCAAGAGGGGGAGCGGGGCCGCGCGGGCAGCCCAGACACCTTGCAAACACGGCCCCGGGCGCACGCAGCCAGACCCCTGCTCTGCCCCCGCTTCCTGGGGGTCCACCCGGCCTGGGGCCCTGCAGCGGGCGAGCTGTCCGGCTCCGTTTAGAGCCCCTCCGTCCCCAGGCCCGGACACTGGGGGCACGGCGAAGCAGGAGGCTCCGAGCCACAGTGGGGACGGACTGGGACCGAGGCCCCCCAGCCCAGGCCCCTCGCAGCGAGCCCACGGGCACGCAGCGCCGAGGCAAGCAGCTCCTCCGCGCCCCACGAGCCCCGCGCTGCCCCGGAGCGGGGCTCCCGCCTGCCTGGCCCGGAGCGTTTCCGGGAGGAAGGTGTGTGCCGGCAGTGGAAAAATCACATCTTTTCCTGCAAGGAGAGCGGGAACCGTGACCTGCAGGAGTCTCCCCGGGGGCGCGAGCCTGGCCCGGCCGAGGCCTCCACCTGGGGCTAGGCCCCGCGGCTCTGACCCCCGGCGCGGGGGGAGTTTTGCCCACCGCCGCCTTCCTGCGCCGCTGAGTTATAGCCGAGAGATTTCCCCTCCCGCCGGAGAGCCGTGCGTCTCGTGCACTCTCGCTTTCTCGGCCCCGGTGCCTGCTCCCCCCAGTCCCCGCGCCGCGTGCCCCAGAAAGCGCCGGCAGGAGGGGAAGCCAGCCAAGGAAAGCAGCCCAAGGCTTCCTGCTCGTCCTTCCCCCACGGCCCGAGGCCGAGCGTGCGGATCCGGCAGCGCCGCAGGTCAAGCTGCAGAGGCAGCTTAAGCAAACAGGCCGAGAGCGCGCCTGGTGCAGACCCCCGCCAGCTCCCCGGTTCCCTCCCCACTGCCCCTTCCCCGCACACGGGCACGGCCTGGGGCTGCCGGAGAGGGCGAGGGGGAAGCAGAGGGAATCCCAGAGCCGAGCGGTCTCTGCCCCAAAGAGCCTCCAGCCCCAGCTATGTGGCGGGGAGGAAACGGGATGCGGCTTTGCAGGGAGAGCAGGCCCCGGGCCTTTCCAGAGAGCCCCAAGGGTGGCAGGGATGCCTGGCAGCTCCAGGGACCCCTGCAACCTCTCCGGGCCCGCGGTGCACCCCTCTGTGCCGGCCTGACCCCTCAGGTCCCGGCCTGGCGCCTCCCCGCAGCCCCTTTCCAAAGTCGCCATCATCCAGGCAAGCGTCCAGTGCTCCCCCTCCACCCGATGTCCCCTAGCAGTGCCCACATCCCCCCTGCCTGGGCTGGAGCAGCGACCCTGGCTCGAGGGCTGCGTGCGGATCCGGGGCTGCGCTTTACCTGTGGATCTAGCAAGGAAAGGCTGTGGGCGTGGGGGGGACAGCCCCAGGGCCGGGGGGCGGCAGGCTGGGCCAGGGAACGCTAAAAGCAAAAAGCACTGTGGAGACCTCGATGGCTCTAGCGGGAGCTCCCCAGGCACTTGCACGGCTGCTCCGTCGTTCGCACAGACCGGGGCGGCTGAAGCACGCCGACGACAGAAAGCCGGACTCGGTGCGTGGCCCCGGCCCCGGACGTGATGGACAGACGGAGGGCTGGGAGGGCCCTCAGAGATGATGGCTCCATGCGGAGACGTACCAGCCCGTCCCCCAGGCCTTCCCGAGCTCGGAGCACAGCTTTTCTTCCCCCCTCCCTTCCCCGGGCAGGGGGCTCTTCCATGCTGGCCCCCCTGCTGGGGTGTGATTTGGCCGGGCTGGAACAGCCCCCAGCCCCTGACAGGCGGCAAGACGGATCGGCAGGGACTGTGTACTCAGGTGCAGCTGTCAGGCAGCACATGGAGGCCAGCTGACGGCGGAGGAGGAGAGGGAGCCTCGTGGCGCAGGAAAGACCCTCCCCGCCGGACCGCGCACGGCGTGCAGGGCTGCCCGGGCACCCCGCGTACCGGGGACCGCAGCGGAGCAAGAGGGGTGCTGGGGGTGTGCAAGGGGAGGCGCATGCATGAGCCACCCCCCCGGGCACCACCCAAGACACCCAGCCAGGAGCAGGGAGGGACCCTGCTGTGCTGGAGAAGAGCCCCTGCCCCACGCAGCTTACAGAGCCAGGGCCAGGGAAAAGATGCCAGGGGGATGTGAGCAGACCGCGAGTCTGGGACAAGGCAAGTCAGGGCTTCCAGTTCCTAGCCTGCCTCTGCCACCAGCCCCCTGGGGGTCCCTGGGCAAGTCACCCGTCCCTTGGAGCGGGACTGCCAGGAAGAGCTGCGCTGAGATGGCGCCGGCAGTGCCAGATGCACCGTAGCCGGCACGTGAGCTGGATGCAGGACGGGTCCTGGATGCAGGGGGTCTCCACGGAGGCCGCAAAGCCGGGGGCAGCATCCCCTCTCCCTGCGCTGGCCTCTCCAGGGCAAGGCCCCGCTCTGTGCCCCTGCGAGGAGTGTTTTTCCGGGCCGTGATACTGCGGCGTAGGTAAACAAACAGGGAGCAGATGGCCCGGAGGGGCCGCGCGGCCATCCCCACCTCGGGGGGCCCATCACATTCCTGCTGGGAAAACACCGCTGCCGGCCGCGGCAAATGGGTTCCAGACGCAGCCGGGGCGCGTGTGGCCACCAGGACACGGCCGGCCTGACCCCGCGGCCCTTCCAAGCAGCCCCCTCTGCCCCGTGTCCCTGGCCTGGTGGGCAGGGTCACAGGCCTGGCTTGCCCCCGGGGTCTCCCTCTCCGAAGGCGAGCAGTACTAACCCCGCAGCAGGGCGGGGGCTGTCTCTGCACCGGGGCCGTGCCCTGGACAGGTTGCATGCCCAGGAGCCGTCAGGGTGGCACGGCTGGCTCCACTGGAGGTGCTGGCACCCGCAGGGCACCACGGCCACGGGGCTGGAGTGGCTGGGGTGCTACTGATGGCTTCTCCGTGGTTAGGATCAATCCAGACCTTGCTCCTATGTAACCCCGCCTGTCCAGGGGCTCAGGATGCTGGTTCACAGCACATGGGTGGGGACGGCCGGGGGTCCTGGGGTGCTGGGAGAGGCGGAGGACAGCGCCCCACGAGTGCTAGATCCACTTTCCGCAGCAGAGCCTGAGGCACGTGCTCAGTAGGGATCGCCCGTGGCTCCGTGCGGAAGAGGCGTGGAGCATGGGGACACGGGCCTGGCGGGGGAACGGACCAGCTCACCCACACACTCCAGATCAGGCCTGCCAGATGCCCCAAGCCTCCCGGGGATGGACAGCGTGTCGGGAACCACCAGGTGCTTCACGCGCTTTGGCAGGAACGCGATCCACCAGCGGCCTCCTTTCAACTGGAAACCGGACCCCGCCACGGGAAGAGGCGCGGGGCCCGTGCGAGCGGGTCAGCTGGCCGGGGCTGGCGTGACGCCGGCTGGCCCCGGGGCCTGGCTACCGCGGTGGAGCTGGGCTCCATGTCCCTCCATCTCAGCCGGGCCCCAGCTTGCACCCTCCGTCTCTGGACAGCTGCCGGGGTGGACGTGAGCTCCCCGCGTGCTGTTCCTGACATCCCAGTGCACTGGGCCTGGGGGCACCTGGACCTGGCCCCCTCTCCTCTGTGCCCAAGACAGAGCAGGGGGGTCTGGGCTTTCCAGGGCAGCCAGGAAGGATGGAGCTCATGCAGACTCTGCTACGGCTCCGGGATGCTGCGGGCAGGCCCAGGGCAGGAGCATCCCTCTCCTTGGTGAAGGCCCCCCACGGGCAGCCTCCACCGCAAGACCACCGCCCGCACCTCTCCCCTCGCCGGCCAGCGCCACGAGGCCGGGCTGAGCCCCGGCCTCCTACCTGCCGGGCCGCGGGGGCCGCCACGGCGCATCGCGGGAGCCTGGAACGCATTACACGCCTGTCGCGCGGGGGAGTCTGCCCCAGTTCCGGAGCGGGGAAGCCTCACGAGCCAGGCGAGATGAAGAGAGCGCGAGTCCCACAAAGAGCCTTTGTTCCTGCTCTGGAACGAATGGATTGGAGGCAGCTGAGGTCGTTTGTCAGTCTGCCGCGCCGGAGGCCTCGCAGGTCAGGCGCAGAGGAGGAGGCGAGGGGGACAGGTGGAGAGACAGACACACAGACGGAGCAAAGACAGATACATAACCAGAGCTGGCTCCGGGGACATCCGGGCGAGGGGCGGGATGGGCAGCCATGTGCTGGGGCCCATCCTGCTCCGGCCTGCCCGGAGGATGCCCGCCCAGCCCTTCCCTCACTCGCAGGCCCTCCCTGCTGCCTCCCGATTCCTTCCGAGCACGAGGAAGGGGGTCCCGGCTGCGGGGACCGCCGGGCCCTGCCGCCCTGCCCTGGCCCCTTCCTCCCCTGAGCCGTGACTCGCTCCTCTCTGGATCCGCGAGCGAGAGGCTGAGAGCCGGCGTGCCGGGGAGCCGGGGCCGGCTCGGGCGCATCCGGGCTCTGTTTACAGAGGAAGATGGAAGCGGGGAAGAGCAGGTCCTGCGGGGCTGGCTGCACAGGGAGCAGGAAGCGCCGGGTGGTGCCTGCATTGGCCACGGGGCTGGAGACTGCCCGGGGGCACTGCATCCTGCTCCCCGAGTGACAGCTCCAGCCATGAGATGCATCAGCCTCAGAGGTTCCTGGTTGTTCTGGACAGCTTTCCCTGCCTCAGTTTTACCTAGCTGTGAAATGGGCCAGGTGCACGTGCAGGGGGAATGAGGCTGGGAGCTCCGGGTGAAACCGATTGCCTTGCAGTGCCAGGTGCGGTGCCGTGGGGGGGAGGTGGGCAGCTTGGAGGATGCCTTTGAAAGCTGCCCCCTTTGCAGGCATCCCTGGAGCCGCAACCTCCTTCCCTCGCTTCCCCAGCAAGAGGAAACATTTTAGCACGCCACGATTCTTCAGCCAGCTTCACAGCCCCCGTGGGAGCAGCTGCCAGGGCCACGCGGCCGGTTCCTGCAGGCGGGGGCTGCTTTCATGCAAGGCCGGTGGCCCGCACGCTGACACTCGGCTCCTTCCCTTGCAGATGCACAAGGGCTCGGCAGCCCCCGCCCGGCCCCAGGCCCTTCTCTTCCCTTCCCTTCCCTTCCTCTTCGCGGGCTGTGGCGGAAATGGCTCGCAAGCAATCTGCTCCTTGCAGCCGGCGGGGGTTTGCTCGGGAGCTGGGCACCGGGCCTTGCTGCTGGCAGGAAGGGCCACGAGGCAGGTGGCACAGCCGGGCGGGGGGGGTCTCAGGCCCTTCTCGGTCGCACAGTGCAGTGCACACTCAGTTTAGGAGAGGCGGAGACAGACGGATGGACCACGCTGTCTCCCGGGCAGCTCCACGTAACTGAGGCATTGCCCAGTGCAGTGCTCGGGTCATCTCAGGTCTCCAGCCGGGACGCGGGCAGGGAGGAGCGTGGCACTGGGACACGTGGCGCTGGTCTTGCTGTTGACTCACGGTGCAAGTGCGGGTGAGCCACTGAGCCACTGGCCTGGTAATGAAGCTCCTGGGATGGGCCTGAGCGGCTCCCTGCCCTTGCATTGGAGCCCGGCAGGAGCCCCGGGCCCCTGGGTCACCCAGGCACGACTGCACCTGCCGAAGGGGCCCCCACTGCTGCGGTTCAGAGCAGCCGAAGGAAACCAGCAGCTGGCAGAAGCCCCTGACGTTCGCTGGGTTTGCCGGAGAGAGGAAGGTGAAGCCTTCCAGAGATGAACCAGACTGCAGCCGCACTGAGCTTGTCCCGGGGGTGCAACAGGTTGTAGGGGGGAAGCAACACCCAGCCTCGGACCTGCTCCTTAGCGAGCTCGGGGCAGTGCTTCAGACCGCAGAGACGGGAGCATGGACGGGGCTGGAGGATCCCCAAGGGCACTGGGTACCACAGGTGATCCACTGCCCTGGAGGGGCGTGAGGAAACCGATCCCTCCCACCCCCACCCCCAGAAGGACAGATCCAGCTCTGGACAGACAGACGGCCCCAGGCAGGATGAGGATGCCACCTGCTGGCTGCTCCCCGCTGTCCTGCACCTCCCCGGACACGGCCACGCATGCACGGCCCATGTCCTGCACCGCTCCGGACACGGCCACATGTGCAGTCCTGTCCTGCACCTCTCCAGAGACGGCCACGCATGCACGGCCCATGTCCTGCACCGCTCCGGACACGGCCACATGTGCGCAGCCCTGTGTGTCCCTCCGCTGTGGGCACCCGCACCTGGCTTGGTCTGGACACTGCCGCAGAGTTGCGGGTGGCTGGCATGTGCCTGCTGCTCTAGGTGCGAGGCTGCACACTTACACATGCTCCCTGCACACTGCACACACAACCACCCCTAGGCACTCAGTACCCAGACTGGCTTTATTATTATACAGACACACAAAGCCCTGGCATTAAAAAGCATCACCCCTCTCCCCTGCCCGTTACAGACTGCCTGGTCCCCGGAGGCTGCCCTTCGAGCCTGCCAGGTCTCGCTCGCTGGGGCTGGAGGCTCCTTCCTTCGTGGGGGCCGAGCAGGGCGCTCTCCTTGTGGCCTCAGCCAGGCAGGCGGGGGCACAAGGCATCGCCAGGGTGGTGGCGCATGGCAGCTCCGGCTGTCAGTGCCCGCAGCAGCTCTACTGCAGCTCGGGGGTGGAGGAGCCGAGGTAGGTGCGGAGGTCGCGGAGGGTGGAGCGGACGATTTTGGCGGGGATGGTCTCCCTACCCAGCTGCTGGTAGGCGGCGTGGCGGTGGCAGCCCCCGAAGGAGTAGAAGTAGTCCCCGCCCTGCCTGCCTGTGATCCAGAGGACGTCGATGGGGGGCACCTTGTCGGGGTCCTCCTGGGGGGGGACAGAGACCAAGGACTTGATGCGGGGCATCACCCAGGCACCCTGCACGCCCAGCACCTGGGCAGCATCCGTCCTGCGCCGTGCGCCATGTGGAGGGGCTGGCGCCGCACGCAGCGGAAGACCTGCTGGAGAGGCTGGAGCAGTATAACAGTGCCGCACGACCCTGGGGCCCCCAGTCCCAGGGGGCCATGCTTAGCACCTCCCAGCGTGCCCCCATGCTTGGCATTGCAGGAGGGCCAATAGCCCTCGCAGTCCTGCCCTGAGCCCTGGACAGGATCACTGTGCCCATTTCAAAGTTGGGGAAAACTGAAGCAAGGAAAAGGGAAATGGCCCATGACAATGGACAGCCCTTGCTGCCCCGAGCTCTGGATGGAATCACTGGGGCCATTTCACAGGTGGGGAAAGCAGAGGCAGGGCATGGGGAAAGGTGCCCAGGACAACAGGTGGTCCTTGCCATCCTGTCCCGAGCCCATTTCACAGATGGGAAAAGCTGAGGTGCAGAGCAGAGAAGGCCACCCAGGGCAACCAACAGCCCTTGCCATCCTGTCCCAAGCCCTTTTCACAGATGGGGAAAGCTGAGGCAGGAAGCGGAGGAAACCACCCAAGACAGCCGACAGCCCACCCCTTGCCATCCTGCCCCGAGCCCTGGGCGGGATCGCTGGGCCCATTTCCCTCCCCAGGGACAGCTGAGGCACAGAGAGGGGACAGCCGCCTGGCCCCGCAGTCCGCCCTGGCTTTACCTGGATGGCTCGCATCAGGCTCTGCACCTTGCCCGGGTCCAGCACGGGCGGCAGGGGCCGGATGAGGACGCTCATGGGGACGCTGTGCACCGCGGGGATGCCGGCGGAGTGGATGCTGCAGCCTCCCGGCCCCTCACCCGCCTGGCTGCCCATGCCCGCCGTGCCCGCAGCTGCAGGGAAGGAGCGCTGCACACCCGCTCGGCCGCGGCTCCGCCTGCCCTGCCCGGGCCTGGGATCTGGGCGTGAGCTTCCTGGAGACAGACTCAGCGTGATGCAGCACAACCGGCCTTGCACAAGGCGGGCTGGCCCTGCCCGGGGGTGGAGAGAAACTGTGGATCCAGGCCGGGAGGCGCAGGCTGGGGAGGGATCCCGTGCCCTGATCCCCCTCCCTACCCCAGGCAGTTCGAGCCAGCGGGACCATGTTTGTGCTGCGGCCCTGTGCCTGGCACTGCTGGATCTGCGCCCAGCACCGGGGCTCCGCAACGTCCTTCCTTCCTGCAGCCGCTGGTGCCTCCAGGACGACCACCTGCGGCAGGCCAGAGCTGCCCTACCCGTTCCTTAGAGCCCCTTGATCGGCCCCTGCCACCCCACCTGCCCTCTGCAGTGCGTAGGGGAGCCCGTCTGTGCCCACAACAGACCTTGCCTTCCCTGGCTGCCGGCGCGGGGACGTTGCCCTGGCATGTCTGATCCTGACCAGGGGCTGGTGGCAAAGGAGGTGTGCCCATGTGAATGAAAGGGGGCAGGTGGCACCGTTGGAGCCAAACCCAGGCCCTCTTCCCAGCCCTCCCGTGGTGTGTTGTTGTTCCCAGCAGGCCTGTCCTCTTGGCCCCCTCGCCCTGCAGCTGGGCAAACGGCCACAATCACACCTGGCAACTGGGACAAATGGGAACTGATGAGCTCTGGGGCTGGTTTCTGCAGCGCGGAGGCGGGCTGCGCCTCTCGTGCACCTGGCAGCCGAGCCGAGCCGAGCCGAGCCTTGCCAATACGCGGTTGTACACGTCCGGAGGCCAGGCTGCTGCCCTGCGCCAGCTCCGTTGCAAGGACGGCTCTATCCCAGAAAAGACTAGTGCACCCACCCCACTCGCTGCAGCGACTACTTCTGGAGCTGGAAGCCTCTCACCAGCTTTGCTGGGGCTAGGCTAAAACCTGCTTCTAGATACGGGGGTGCCTGAGAGCCGCTGAGGCACAGGTTCACCAGACCCGGGCTTAGCACACGTCTCAGCCGTGCAGTGACTCGCCTGCCAACTCAGACCTTCACCGCTTCCCAGTTAGGGTGTTTTGGGGAAGGTGTGCAACCCCGTGGGCAGGGGGCAATCAAGGAGAAGAGTTTTGCAAAGGCTTAGCTAGGTATTTAGTGACTATCGGTCATTTATCTGATGTCTGGAATGACACACGTGAGAGCTTCTCTACTGCCATATCTAACCCAGCACCCCGTATCTCGCCAGCTTAAGGGGATGTTCATTTATCCAGACTGACCCATTTCCAGCGCGTCTTCCCTTCCAGCTTCCAGCACTTCGAGGCCAGGGACGTCCCAATGTGGAGTTGCAGCCTTGGTCTCTCGTTTCGCACCCACGGATGGACCTGTCCTACGTCAGCGCGTCTACTCCACGCAGCTGCCATGTGCTGGCTTCAAAGGTTGGTACCGCGGGTTACCCCAGATCTAGTGGCTGGGGATGGAGTGAGTGGGAAAGCTGTGGCAGCTGGACTGCTTGGCTTTGGGGCCTGCCTCCCGCATGTCTGGCAAGGCCTTCCTGCGGAGGGGGCATTTTCTCCCAGCGGGGCTCTGATTTCAGCCTTCACTTCCCTCTCCCATCCGGCCAGCGCTCTGCTGCAGCTCTCGGCCTTTAATGAGCAGGGTGCTTTTAATAGGAATCCATTGCTTGCTGCTGCATGCCCTTCTTGGGGTGGCTGCTCGCAGAATCATTCAGAGCCAGGGGCACCGGTGACAAAAGCCCCCGGGGCAAGTGGGACTCTGCCCCAGTGCCCCCAGGAAAGCAGCTAGTGAGGGAGCCTAGGAGGAAGAGGGGGGACAGAGCAGAGGTTTGGGGCTGAAGCTTCCCACTCACTCCCCTCCTTAAATGCCTGGGCCAGAGCAGCCTCGAGCTGCTCAGCACCCTCCACTCCAGTTGCATTTGGGGCTCGCGGAGGATGAAAGGGGAGGGAGAGGCCATCCCGGAGCCTTATGGGGAGGTGACACCTTTCCCCGAAGTGCTAGACAACGCAGCTGTCGGGCCAGAGGGACCAGGGCTCCGCTGTGCTGTGACAAGCCCCAGGCTCTTGCTAGAGGCAGGCGATGTGTGAACAGAGCTGGGCACCCAGACAGATGGGCACAGTCTCCTGGGTCTACTTGTGTTTGTCTCTGAGCTCCTGGGGGGGTGGCCAAGGCAGCCTGGTCGGTGCATAGGTTTTTGGCATGTGCATGCAGCTAATCCCATAACAGGCGGTGGGTCTGTACTGCAGCACGCGCGGAGAGAGGATGTTTAATTTCCTCTTTTTCCTGCACAGAAACCATCAGCAATGGCAGTATTTCCACCAAGTGGCCCCAGCAGGTGTGTGAGAAAGGCATCTCCCCAGTGTAGACGAGATTGGCTCAGGGGTTATTTTCACGCACATTTTCAGAGCAACACCCCTGTCCTCACAGTTGTGCAGAGGGTTCAAGGACGGGGCACCACAGGGCTTGCGGCCGGAGCATCGCACCGTGCTCCCGGCTTTTCCAGCTCCGGCTGTGACCTCCCCAAAGCCAGCGGCACAGATCTCTGGAGACGCAGGGACGAGTGGCAGAAGCCCCTTTAATATCCCTGAATGGCATTACAAGTAATACTGCAGGTGGCCGGCTCTCAGTAGACTTGTCTGGCTGCGATGTGTCCAATACAAAACCTGGCAGAAAAATCAATCATGCACAGACAATTATTGCTGTAGGAGTTCCTATTTACAATATAAACATGGAGCAGGGCCCCAGGGCGCCCTTGCTGTCCCCAGGGCAAGCAGCAGGGAGAGCTGGCTACGGGGGGGTCCAACTCCTGCCCCCAGAGGACGATGAGTTTTGCTTAGGACAAGGGGGATAGCACAGGGACAGGGGCAGAGAGAGAGTTGTTGTGTTGCATGGCACGTGGGGGGGGGGTGCACATGAGTCCAGGTGCATGGACAGCATTGCACAATGGATGTGTGTGGGCAAAGAGAATGCAGCGCTTGTAACACACATGTGCATACGTGTGCCCAGAGCAGGAGACACCCGTGAGGTTGCACCGCTGGAGGAGGAGGAGGAGGCATGAAGCTATTCACCTCTGCATGTGCGTGTATGGCTGTACACTCAGACATCCACACATGGCAGCAAGAAGGCCTGTGCCTAGGAAGTTGCACCTCTGGTAAGGGAAGGTGCATGGGTGAATGATGGCACTGGGATGGGGAGCCTGTCACGGGGTGAGGCGGGATGCCCGGGGAAGAGTGGACGAGGGGAGCATGGGTGAGACATGCACGCTGAGGACCAGAGTGCAAGCCAGGAGGGCAGCTGAAGATACAGGTGTGCCTCCCTGCTCTGGCGTAGAGCTGAGAGCTGCACCATGCATCCCCGCTGCGAGCGAGGCACCCTGGCTTCTGGGACCAGCGCCCTCCAGCACAAACTGTGCAGTCACTGCCATCCCGGGAGGGGGCTGAGGTAGGAAACAGGAAGCTCTGCGGTGGTGGGCACCTGTGCCAGGAGCAGCTTTGCACGCCCTCCCCACGGCCAGTGCACGCAGGGCCCGGAGCACGTGGAAACAGCATCGCTCATTCTCCCCTTGGAAAGTTGCATAGAAACAGCTGCTTTGTTCCTGCCGTGGCGAGGGGCAGGGAAGAAGACGAGGGAGAACAGCTTTGCCCTGACTCACCTGCTCAGGAGCCACGCAGCCCAGCATCGGAGCAGGGATGCGGGACCCCGGCTGAGCTTCGCGGCTCTGGTTGGGGGATGCCTCCATGCCCTGCGTCCTGGGCAGCAAAGTCATTGCCCCGCCGGCCCTCCCCCAGCTTGCCCTGGGACTGGTGGCTGTGCCAGCAGCTTTGAACGCTCCCCTGGGGGCCCATATGGAGAAGCCCTGGGACCCAGCGCTGCCCCCTGTGTCTTGGCAAATAAATAGTTAAACAGCATAAATTATAAATAATATAAATAAGAGCATTTAAATAGACCCTTCCCCCCACCCCCAGACTTCACAGTAGCAACCCCAGGACTCCCTCCTCTCCCCGACTTCGGCTGGCGGAGACTCCGGCTCTGGGGTGGGACGAGGTAACGGGGGGGCCCGTTCTAGCCCCGTCAGCCCAGTCCGGCTGCATCGAGAGGACGCCGAGGGCACTGGGCATTGCATGCTGGGGGCCTGAGCGAGGCCTTTCCGTGGTGTGGGCCCATCTGGCCTGGCCTCCAGCATGATGTCGCAGCAACAGCATGTGGCATCACAGCCTCCCGGGGCGCGGCAGGGGGTGTGCACGCTGGGGAAGGGGGGGGCACCGAATGCATTGGAGCATTTCACGCCCCTGTCCCCTCTCAACCGTCAGGACAAGGCCGTTGGACCGTGGGGAGGCGCGGCGGGCCCCGATCCCTGCCGGCGGCCTGGCCGTGGCATCTGACTGGGGGCTGGGGGAAGCTTTCTGCATCCTCACGGAGCTGAGGGTCCTTGCCCCGGTGCCCTGGAGGGGGCTGCCTCCTTCCTGGGTTCCCGTCCCACGCTGCCGGGGTGTCTCGTCCTCAAGCGCTGGCCCCCGGCAGCCCCGCACCTCGCCGGGCAGCCAGCGGTTTGTGACACCCAGGCCCCCCGCTCCCCAGTCAGCATCAGAGCAGTTGGTCTCTACAACCCTCCAAACCCCCAGGTGTGCATCTGAAATAAAACCTCCATGCGTCCATTGCACAGAACCACCCCCCCCGCCCCCCCGCCTTCCCGTCCGTCAGCCGCACAGATTCCCTCCCTGCCACGGCCCGTCAGTCATTCAAGTCAGCCCACGTACACCGCGGTGCCTGTCAGCCCCCCAGACCCCCCTGTCCACAGGCCTCCTGTCCCTTTCCCCTCCGTCCGCTGCACAGACCCCCCGGGTCTCCCTTCTGGCCCCCCATCCCTCCCGGCCTGGTCCGTGCTCCGGCGGTTGCACAGCTTGTGTTGCAAACCCAGGGTGTTTTGCTCCTGCTGAAGTCAAAGCCCATTCCTTTCCCCCCGGGGAGAAGCAGCAGCACGAAATAAATACAACAATAAATAAAATAAATATAGGAGGAGTTTCGGAGAGACGGCGGCGTCTCTTTTGTCCTGATGAGCAGCCCGGAGAGACTCCGTCAGCAGCCCCGCTCGGGAGAAAACCCCGCTGGGATTTCCCTAGAGAGCCAGGAGCTATTGCTGCGGCCAGCCAGGCCAGGGCTGCACGGGAGCGAGGGGCTCCGGGTGGGAAACCCCTGGGGCCAGCTCTGGCTGCGGTTGTGTTGCACAGCGATCCCCCCGGCTGGGAAGTGGAGGAGACAAACACACGCCCGGGAAAGCACTTCTCTCCAAGCCCCCAGCTGCAGAAGGCCCCGGGGGAGCAGCCGGAGGAGGGTAAAGGGCAGCCCGTGCTTCCCGGCCCATGACAGCTCCTCTTCTCCACCCGCCGGCCCCTGCCCTGCCCCGGGCCGCGGGGCTCAGTTCTCCAGGGCACAGGTGTGTTCAGAGCCCTTGAGGCAGGCGGACTCGTAGTGCTTGTGGAGGTACGACTTGAGGGCGAAGGTCTTGCTGCAGCGCTTGCACTTGAAGTGCTTGAAGGCCGAGTGAGTCTGCATGTGGGCGCGCAGGTTGGAGCGGTCGGCGAAGGCCTTCCCGCAGTGGGCGCAGCCGAAGGGCTTCTCGCCCGTGTGCGACCGCATGTGGCCCTGCAGCAGCCAGGGCCGGCTGAAGGCCTTCCCGCAGACGCCGCACTTGTGCTTGAGGTTGTGGGTCAGCACGTGCATGGCCAGGGCCGGCATGGACACGTAGGCCTTGCCGCAGGTCGGGCACTTCCGCGCCATCTTGCTGTCCAGGCTGCGGTGCGTCTGCTTGTGCCGGCTCAGGTTGGAGGAGGTGGCGTAGGTCTTGCCGCACTGGCTGCAGCCGTGGCGGTGGCTGCCCCGCCGCGGGCTCTCCCCGCGCCGCCGGGACCGGCCGTCGGTGATGAAGAAGGCATCCATGGAGTAGCTGTCCGTGACGGCGGCCTCGCCGTGGAAGTAGCGGGCGGAGAGGCTCGACTGGGGGCTCTCGGGGTCGCTGTATTCCTCATGGCCCGGGGCATAGGCAGGGTCGGGGGGCACCAGCTGGAGCCCCGGCTTCTTGGCCGTCTCGTAGCTGGGGGCGGTGAGGCAGTGCTGGATGTACCCTGTGGGAAACAGAGGGGACGTCACCATCCACCAGCGCTTCTCCCTCCTGCCAATCCCCTCCCTCTCCCAGCGGTCCCAGTCTTCCCAGACTCGGTGAACTCGAGAGGGGGCACATGCATGGCGGTGCATTTGGGGGGGGGTATCAGCATGGACTTTACTGAAAGGGGCAACCTCTGGGACTGCAGGTCCAGCCAGGGGAGAGCCGGAGGAGGCTGCGGGCATGTGAGCGATACGCAGAGGAGCAGCCTGGGCGAGGGATCAGCTGCTCCGCGCATCGTGCGAGGTGTGCGGAGCCCGTACGGACAAGCCCAGCCAGGACAGGACTCGGACTTGGGGCGCCCATGGTGGGGGCTGAGGCCGGACAGGGGGTGCTGGGGGAAGTTGCTGGAAACCACGGGCACCCACGCAGAGGGCCTGCGACTCGCACTGTTTCTGCTTGCTCTCCTGGGAGCCCCTCCTCATCCTGGGGGTTGTCCCACACGGACCCCGCCTGCAAATGCTCATCTCAGCTCAGTCGGTGTCAGGTTTTGCATTGAATCCCTGAGGACACAGACAGGTCAGCCCTCCTCCTCCAGGGCTAATCCTTCTGTAGGGCATGGGGTACATCTCTCCGGGGATACCATGCTACAGAAATGCCATACTCTGCTCCTGTACCCGGTAGCTGGGAGGATTTTCACCTTCCAGTTTGCAGTCGGGGGATAAGACCTGAGCTGTGCCGTACCTTCAAAAGTGAAAGAGCCGCTGTGTTAGGGTGAATCGTGGAAAGGGGTTTCTGTGCACCGGGAACCTCCCAGGTTTGGCAGGACGTGCATATTGCATGGTGCGCATTTAGTGCAGTAGCGCTAGCCACGAGGCTGCATCACAACAGAAGTCGTCTGCAGCACCTGAGACCCCTTGGGCGGGCACCCCTGCAGATCTCTAGGCAGTAGCCCCCTCTCCGCCATCCGGGGCTAATTGCTGTGAGTTACAGCGGGACAACCGCAATGTGACCCCGGAACACGGCTGCGGCTCGGCGCCTCTCTCGGCCCCCGTGGTTGCTGCAATGATCTCTGCTGGCGGCGCGGGGTGAGGTGTGCCTGCCTTTCAGCAGCTCACGTGCTCTCTTAAACCGTGGCGGGCCAAATTCATCACAGCATCCTTCATTCGTGCAGCCTCTGTCAGGCACTACCACGAGCACCATGCCTGCTGTACCGTCCCATCTCTGTGCCATGGCTGGAGGCGTGAGGTGCCTCTGTGCAAACACACACGCACTCTCTCACATGCACACACACATTAGTATCACTCTTGAGACAGACAGAAAGACCCATATGTTCAGGCAACGGGCTGGGCTAATTTTTCACGCCAGAAATGCCGGGTCCTCTCTCTGCAAGCCGCGCGGGAGGCTCCCGTCCATGTGCGGTGGTACAATATGGAAGAATGATGTCAGCTGGCACAGCTCCACTAATGGCTGGGACACGCCGCGCCCTCGTCCGGCTGCGAGCCGCTCGGAGGGTAACTCCAGCCGCGCCGGTCTCTCGCCGGCGCTCGCCGGTGCCAGGCGCAGCAGAGCCGCGGCGTGGCTGGCGCGCTCGCTTTCTGGTGTGTGGCTGTGCCAAGACGAATGGCTGCCGGATGCGGTGCCCATCGATATTTGCTCCCAGGGAGAGGGACCTGTTCTTGTCACTGCATTTGTCTCCCTGGGCCCATGCAAACCGGACGGGAGGTGGCGCTCAGAGGCAGAGCAAGCCCGGGCACCCTGTAGCTCCATTCAGGCAGCAGAGCAGTGTTTCCAGCAGCACACAGAGCCGGCCGGCTGGGCCGCCCTGGCCACAGTGCTGCCGGGAGCAGACACGGGACGCCTTCCCATGGGTGATGCTCTCAGCCTAGCAGCGGTGAGCTGGATCGCTAAGGGCCGGGGGGACTCGTGTTGAGTTTCTAAGTGTGTTTAAACCAGGGAGTCTCCGCCTGGGCAGACCCAAACCACCCTTTGTCAGACCCAAGCCACCCCTCGGCAGATCCAGGCCACCACTTGGCACACCCAGGCGTCCCTTGGCAGACCTGGGCACCCCTTGGAAAATAGCAGCTCTTCACTTTCCTGTATTTTTTGACTACAGAAAAATGCTAGAGCTATTCTCCTGCGGCAGAGACCTCAGAAAGTCCCGAGCAGGGCAGAAAGGATCGGACACTCCAGATTCCCATTTGAAACCTCTGGGCTTATTCTGTGAATCACGTGGAGGTCTTGGCACACCTAGCAGCGCTGATACTGTGTCAGCCTGAAAAGGATCTCGTGGCACCCTAGGGTGCTGCCACACCCCGGGGGAGCAGAACGGGTCCAAGGGCTGGAAGGCAGAGTCTGGGCTCCCCTGGCCCCTGGCCCACACAGAAAAGCCAGGGGCTGGAGAGGGCTTGGAGGGGGCTTTCCCCCAGGGAAGCTGGTGTGTGGGACAGGGGGTCCCGGGGAATGGAGCTGCTGGCAGGGATAGGGTCAGGCCTGAGTTGCGAGGAGAGCCGTGGGGACGTTCCCTTGCTTCCTGCAGGGCCGGAGAAGCTGGGGCTCTTGCTTAACCGAGCAGCTGCCCCTCGGGCCCAGCACGGCTGCTTGGGGAAGCCTGATGATGGGAAGGGGCGTCCCTGTGCACCGCCGCGCCGAGGGCTAATTCAGCGCCGCTCCCCTCCTTCGCAGCGACACAGTTTCCAGTGTAATGTCACTTGGGAAGCGGCACTCCCCTCCCCCCCAGCAACATGCCATGTCAGCAAATGCGCGCAGCGCGAGTGCCTGGCTAATGAGCTCGCTGGTGGACCCAGGGCTGCTGCCGCCTGTTGTTAAAGGCACATGAAAGGAAGAAGAAGGGCGTTTGTACCCGAAAGCTTGCAAAGAACAATGTTTCCAACTATTCAGCTGGTCTCATAAGAGATATCACATCTACCCAAAGAACCTTGCTGTTAAAGGAGGAGCCTTTCTCAGCTCCCTCTTCCACCAAAGTGCGGAGGAGCCGGGAGCCTGGCCCCTGGCCCCGAGCCAGGGTGGGTGCTGGACCCGGAGCACAGCTGTGCCGAGTTTTCAGCCGAACGGCTCGCAGGTACGGCTCTTGGAAGCCAAGGCAGGCAGGGACCGGAGCAATGATGCTGCCCAGGTCTGCTCAGGGCACGGCGGCCGGCCCGGGGCTCCCGGCACTGGTGGGAACAGCGGCTGGCGCAAGGTCACCCCGGCAGTCCGTAGCCAGTGGGGAGCCCCGGTCTCCCACCGCCGGGGCCTTCCCATCTACACTGATGCTAAGTGAGCTTGGCTGTGATCCGGTGATGAGTGGTTATTGCTCCTGCACTCTGGGCCCCCGGGCTCCCCCCGTGGCTGCCCGGATGACTGCACAGGACGTGGGGTTCCTGCTCCCTGCCCTGGCTCCAGAGGGATGCTGCCTGCTTTTGGAGGTTGCAGTGACGGGGGGAGGTGTGCAGGGCTGAGCTGGGGATGGAAGTAGTTCCTTGAGAAATTGCCCTTGCCCCATGCAGTCTGCTGCCGCTGCTCAGGGCAGCTCGTGTCCCCACGGTCCCTCCTCGGAGCCAGCCCTGCAGGGAAGGGGGTGCACGGGGGCAAGGAGAGGGAGATGAGCGTGCTTCTATCTTCTGCGTCCCTGCAGACCTGAGACTACTGAGATGGCCTGAGCTAGTGACTCCTGCTGCTGGGGTCTAGAAGCAGAGCTGAGGCTCCTTCCCTGGAAGCATGGTCCTGGCCCTGCCCGGAGGAGATGGAGAGCAGTGGTCTTGCTGGGGTGCACCGATCAGGGGCTGTGACAGCCTTGCTGATGGAGCTGCAGCCTGCCATGCCCCTACCCCA
>NW_017728922.1:190679-192481 GCF_001723895.1 Crocodylus porosus | reverse complement strand
GCTCCCCCACCCCGGCTCTCCTTCCTTTCTCCTTGTTTACCGAGTGCAAGCACACGCTGGGCGAAAAGCGCTCTGCTCAGCAATTTTTCACACTTCCTCTCCAACATGCAGCAAGGTTATTTCCAGGAGAGCGGCAGCCCCAGCCTCTCCCCAGATGCACATGCTCCCTTCCCGGTGTTTCCTATACACCTTGCTCCACGAGCCCAAAGCCGAAGCCCGTGGAGACCATGTGGAGAGCTCGGAGGACTCAGCCCTGTGGCTAATGCCAGGTCTGGCCACTTTGGCCTCCCCCTGCAATACCCGTTGCATGTGGAGCTCGTGCCAGTCAGGTCCATGCTGCTGTTACGGCCACGCAGCGACCCACACACATCACACAGGCAGGGACTCAACAGCGCCCTGGACTCTGCCTCAGCCTGACTCCCAAGGACCCTGGCTGCTGGCCTGCCGGAGGTTTGTAGGGCACAGCCACCATCGGCCCCAGAGGTTGTGCTAAGAAGCAGTGACCTAAATGACCTCCATGCAGAGCTCAAATGCACGAGGAGGAAAGGACCTGGGAAGACCAGACTCCTGTCACGTGCAAGCCCCTGCCCCGTGTGGCTGAGCCCAAACAAGAGGTCAGAGGGGGCATGCCAGCTTCCCCCTCTCTCCTGGGGTGGCTCTACAGCCTGCTGGCCATCCCCAAGAGGCATCAGCTGGCTGTGATGGGGTCAGAACAGGCCTCCAGGCTCTGCCCGCACGTTAGTGTGTGCAGTGCTATAACCAGAGACCCCACACGCGAGTGCGGAGGCTTCCCAGGCTTCAGTGTGACCCGGATCAGGCCTGGAAGGAGGGGATCTGACACCCGCCTGCTGCCTGGGACCCCAAAGCAGCCAGACCAGGCAGCAGGCTCCCTCCCTGTCAGTGGTGCTACAGTCCATCCCTTCTCCCCGGCCGTATGGCCACTATGTAGGCCTAGATCCCTGGCCATCTGCGGAGCTTTGGGGTCCCTGTTTTGGCTGCCTCTGTCTGCCTGCATTGTTATCTAGCTGCTTGTACTGCTGTGCCCCCCATGCCATGCTGGGAGCTCTGTCTGTACGTGAAGCCAGGTGCTGGGAGCAGTAAGAGATGCCCACCCCTCGGGTCCTGCTGGCCCAGCCACTTGCCATGGGAGGGCTTCAGAGGGTGGGGGGACCCTCTCCAGCTCCCTCTGAACCAGGAATTCCCCAGGCCCAGCAATGCAGCCCCTGTTTCCTTGGGAGAAGCCGTCTCCCCGCATGCTGCTGGTGCCCCCTGGCAAAGTGGTGTATAGCCAGCCAGCCCCCGGCCCAGGCGCCCACCTGGCTTCCCATGCCCGTGCCCTGGGGGGGCATTTCCAGGTCACAGGACATGGGGGGGAGTTCTCAGGCAGAAGAGGTGCCCCCCTCCCCGAAGATGCACCCAGTGTGTATGTGTGTGTATATGTCTGCGTGTGCATATGTGAGCATGCGTACATATGTGTGCGTGCATGCATGTATGTGTGTGCATATGTGTATGCATGCATGTGTGTATGTGTGTGCACGTGCATATGTATAGGTGCATGGGCACATGTGTCCCTGTGCATATGTGTGGGTGCATGTAAAAGTGTGAGTGTGTGTATGCATCCATGTAAGCATGCGTGTGCATGCACGTGTATACCCATACGTGTCCATGTGCATGTGTGGATGCACATGTGTGTCAATGTGTATATGTGCGTATGCATCCACGTGCGCGTGCATGCAGGCACATGGGTGTGTCCACGGGTCGGTGTGCGTGCCTGCGTGCGTCTGCACACGCGTGCCAATGTG
>NW_017728922.1:169562-190414 GCF_001723895.1 Crocodylus porosus | reverse complement strand
GGGGGCAGGAGAGGCGCCCGACTTTGCGCAGCCCCCCCCAGGGCGCACGCGCGGGCAGCGGGGGGGCCATCGACTCCCGCCCGGGGGGGGTCGCGACCACGTCCCCCAGCCAAGGCCGTGTCTCGGACCCCCCCGGGGAGCGACCTCTCCGGGGAGCCTGGTCCGGCGCCGGGCCCGAGAAGGCCCGAGCGGCCCCGTGGCTCTGCCCCGGCCCGCGGGCGGGCAGACAATAGACGCACGTGCGCGAGGAAGAGGAGCGGGGAAGGCCGAGGAGGAGGGGGCCGCGGGGGAGCCTGCCGGGACGGGCTCCCTGGCCCTGCCTGTCTCCGCTTCCTTTGTCTTGGTGCCGCTCGCGTGTTTTAAGACCCTGATAATAATGCAGTCTGGAGCCCTTTGCTGTGGGGGAGGGGGAGGGGGAGGGCCTTTGCTTTCCCAGTTCAACAAAGGTGGGCACTGAACAGTGGCCCTGGGGGCTGGGAGACGAGGGGGGCTGGTGTGCGCTGCACTGATCCCCTGAGCGGCCACTGCCCGCGCTTCGCTCCAGGACGGGGCTTTGTCCGGCCACACGCCGGAGATGCGCCAAGGCACCCGTGTTATCCACGGGGAGGGGCTGGGGGCGTCCACCCCCTTCCCTGCGTGCTCCAGGCAGTCCCCACGGGTGGAGGAAGGGGCACGAAGTGGGGCTGCACGTCAGCAGCCGCAGCCAGCTTGACCCTCCCCTGCTGACCGCAGGGCTGTGGCACCGAGCTGTCCTCCCAGCACCGGGGCCTCGGCCAGCTCGCCCCGCCTGCCCCCTCTGCCTCGAAGCATTTCATAGCATCCAAAATTCCCCCTCGCCTTCCAAGAGCGGCTCAGCCTGGCCCCGGCGCGTTGCTCACGCTCCCAGCCCGCTGGCGGGGGACTGGTGCCTTGCCAGGTGCCGAGGACATTGTCAGCACTTCACTCCTAACAGCACGTGACGTATGGCCACAGCGGCAGGGTGGCTCCGTCCGTGGGACGGGGACCGGGGCCCCCACGGCGCTCGCAGACGCAGAGCGCTCAGCTGCACTGGACCAGGCTCCGTCCAAGACCCGGGGAGACAAAGCCTTGGCTGGATGATGCAGTTGGGGCTGGTCCTGCTTGGAGCGGGCTTGGACTAGATGTGACCTCCTGAGCTCCCTTCCAGCCCTCGTGTTCTCTGATTTCCTGCCCTTGAACAATGAGGCCAGCTCAGGGGTCGGTCCTATTCCTCTCCCAGCAGCTTTGGGGGAGTCCTGCCGCGTTAGGTGCTGTACATGCACGCATGCAAAAGCCCCTTCCCCTGGGCATCCCCCAGGAGCAGAGCCCAGCACCCTGCCCCTGGCCCCACTGTCCCCCAAGCGCCCTCCTGCTCCCTGGAGCTGTGCTGCAAGCAAGAGGCCTGTGCAGGGTCAGGGCCCAACCTGCCCTTGAGCCGGGTCCTGGAAGGGCTGAGAAAGGTCCTGTGCATTTTCCAGTTGCTGTCCCTGTGCCCCAGGAGCAGAGCTGCGGGGGCCTGGCCGTGTCCTGGGGGCCCATCAGCCAGACCCCTCTCCGACCCCTGCCGGTTCGGGGCTCCGCTCTTCCCTCTCCTTTCCGTGCAGCTCCCCTTCGAAACCCGCACTCCGGCCAAGCTATGACATCACGCCCCATCTGTCTCCCCAGCCAGGAGCAGTGATGTCACAAGTTCAAGGTCACCCCCCCCAGTGCCAGCCGGGGTCCCATCCGGCCCAGCCCCTTTCAAGCCGGGAGCGGTGCCTTGAATGGAAACGCCACGGGTCGGGCTTTGGCCTTCCCCCGCACGCATGGACGGAGCCCCGCCGGCGAAGACCTGCTCCCCTTATCTATCTGTGTGCCTGCATGTGATTTCCTTCCTTGAAGGCAGGTTGGCAGAACAGGCGATTACTCACGCCCTAGTTGTGCTGGGCCTGCCTGACCGCTGTCCTGTGATTTCTCTCCCTCCAGCCTGCCGTGTAGTAAGTGAGGCAGTTAAGTGTAAAAGACAAAGAGGAGGGGGCTGGGATGGGGGAGAATAGGAACTCGGCTCTTTTCAGAGGCAGGGGAGTGAGATAATGTATGTTAATAACCTGCAATCAGCCCTGCTGAGCGCACTAATACTGCTGACTGCCAGCGCCTCCGACACCTCCCCCTCCCTGCCACAGAGACCCCCTCCCCCAAAAGGGGGGGAGCGCAGCAGAAGAAAGCCGACCCTTTCTTCTAAAATACGACTGGGTGATCTTTAAATTCGTGGCTTTCTGGGCAGCTGTATGGAAATAATTTCCCTCTCGCTCCGGCTGCATCTGATTGTTTCCTGTGCCTCTTTCCAGGGTGGGGAGTGGGAGCCGCGGCGGAGGGCGCGGGGAATCCTGCCAGGCGCTGGGTGCCGCAGCCGCCCCGGGCGCAGGGGACCCGCAGGCAGTAGGTGCGATGGGGGGTGGAGAGAGAGGCTATTTCACCAGGAAAGGGCGTGCAGGAGCGGCAGCACCCATGTGCACGCACACTAGGGACTGGGTGTGTCCAGCTGGGAAGAAACCGGGTGGCCAGGGCAGGGCAGGGGTCGGGGCAGCGGGGCAAGCCTGCCGGCCAGGTCCACCTGCCTCAGGAGGTCCAGTTCCCAGGCAAGTCTCCCTTCCTCCTTGCCCTGCGTCTCCAGCCAGCTTGGGTGACCCCCTGGCCTTTGCAGCTCAGTGCGCCAGGAGGCTTTGAGCGGGGTGCCGTTGTGCTAGGTTGGGCCTTGCCAGCTCCATCCTCCCAGCCCAGGAGCAGAGGGGCAGGCATGAGCCAGCGCAGACCCCAGCTAGCTCTGGCATGGACTTGCTGCCCTCTGGCACTGCAGCGGCAAGGCTGGGATTGCTCCCTAGCCGGCATCCAGCCTTGCTGTCCCCGTTCCCAGCATCCGGAGCCACCGGGGAGTTTGCTGCTTGGCTCCTGTCCAAGCCACGTGGGCCGCTCTTGACCTCGGGGAGCTGAGCAGGCCAGGCTCAGTGGCGGTGGATTTGCCATTGCTCCTCCTCTGCCCCGTCTCTGGCCCCTCTGCTCTGCGCCCACCCTGGGCCGCATTTGGAAAGGTGCTGAGCCCAGCCGGGAAGGTTTTGCTCGAATGAGACCCTGTGGCAGAAGGAGGTTGGGGTTGTGTCCCCCCGCCCCGCAAGCCTCACTGCTGCAGCTGGCAGCACCAGCTGAAGTGGGCCCGTGTCTCGGCCTCACCAGAGCACCATGCTCACGCCTGCCCCGTGCCCCTGGGGGGTTGCACAAGTGGTGCCATGGGCACGGGCACGCGCAGACACGCTCTTGGGCCATTGGAGGCTGGCGTGGGGCTGGCGGATGAAGAGGCGGCCCTCGTGTTCACAGGAGCTGTGGGGGGTGGTTGGGCGTGGGCAGCGCGTGGCAGCCTGCGGGGAGGCCCCGGAGAGAGCATTGCAAGCCGCCCGTGCCTTGATGGGCAGGGCGGGTTCCCCGTTCCCGGCTGCCAGCGCTGCAGCCCCATCTGACAGGGCCAGGGGCTTGCCGGCATTTGCGGTGGGTGCTTCCCGTGTCGGAGGAGAGGGGCTGGGGCCGAGAAGCACTCTGTGCCGTGTTCCCCAGCCTGTGCGACTCCAACCTGTGCGCGGCCTACGGGGCGTGAGGAACAAAGCCCCCGACAGCCTGAGTTATGGCTGCAGGAGGCCCTGATTCACCCCCGACAGCTCGCTTGTCAGCCCCCGCCCCGCGCTCTACGGGGGGGCTTGCCGAGGGCAGCAGTGGCCCGGCAGGGCTTGGAGCAGCAGGCGTGAGGCTGGGAGGAAGAGGTGCGATGCAGAGAACCGTTGCCAGCCTGCCAATGCCAACCTGGCTTTGTGGATGAGACCCCGAGCTGTGGCCTGATGCCGTGGCCTGGACGTCACCCCCGTGGTGGGAAGTGCAGCTCACCTGGGCCTTCTGCTCCCGGAGGCCTGGGGGCTTGTCCGACGGCAGGTGATTTATGCCCGTGGGCCTGTCTCTGCTCCCCTGCCCGCCCGGGTGATGGATGGCCCCGGCACCGCCTGCCCTTTCTTTGCCTACAGGCGTGAAATGGAGGCCCCTGCGAACACAGCACCTGTCGGCACATGGTCCCCAGGGATGCCCGCCAGCACCATGCACAGACAGGCAGGATGCATCCAGGCAGGGGACGCGGGCCGGCTGCAGGGAGGGCCAGGCTCAGGGATACGGGGCATCGATGGGACAGAGTCCGGGAGAGGAAACCCAGGGGCTTTGCACTGTGGCCTCCTCGGGAGGTGCCCGACAGCCCTGCACCCCCCAGCCCGCTTTGCAGGTCCTGAGGCTGGAGCGCAGGGGGGAGGCCGACGTGATGGAGGAACATCAGCAGAGCTGGCATGGCGGGGCCGCAGCGGGTCGGGGGGAGCTGTGGGGGGGAGCTTGCACAGGATGTGTCCACAGCACGCCAGGCCTCCGGGTCCCGCAGAGGGGCCGAACCCGCCCTGCAGCTGGGCAGCGCTTAGCGCCTCCATCTGGGGCTGCCGGTCCCTCCCTGGGATGCACCTGGCCCAGTCCTGGCTGTCACCACATGCTCAGGCTGCTCCTGGCTTGATTTAAGAGCTGCCCCTGTGCCGCCTGCACTGCGCTTCCGCGCTGAGTCCCACCAGCTGGCGCTGGCGCTGGCACTGGCGCTGGCGCTGGCGCTGGGCTGTGTGACGAGGAAGCCCCTTCTCCTGCATGAAAGGCTGGGAGAGGGCCCCAGCAATGCAGGGGCAGCCGTCCTGCTCTGCACGGGGCAGCTGGCGGGAGGTGGCCACCCCAGGAGCCCTGGCCTGGCACATTGCACGGTGCACAGTGTCCCGTTTACACTGGGGAGGATGGGGCCAGCAGGATGGGCCCAGCACCAGCTGCCTCCATGTGCGCGGCCTGGGGGGACGGGCCCTGGAGCGCAGGCCAGGCTGGAGGCCAGCCCTGGAGCTCGATGCCCTGGCAGTGCCCTCTGGGCAGGGGGTCCCCGGGGCAGCCCCTGCACCAGGGAGAGGGTGCCATGGCTTCACCCCATGCTGGAGCTCAGTCTCATCTCTAACTGGCCCTCAATCCTGGGTCTGCCCGTGGCGGGGAGAGGGCTCCCTGTACCCTGCGCTGCTCGGAGCCGGGCTCCACACACAGCCAGGGAAGCACGTGGGGATGCGCAGGAGCAGAGCCCCGGTTGTCTGGTTTAGTCGCTCCAAGGTGGCCAGAGCTCCAGCCACCAGGCCTGACCTTGGCCTTTCCCCGGCCAAGCGTGGACGTGGCCCCACTGCCTCCATCTCCCACGAGGACGACTCTTGCTGCGCGCCAGGCTCCCGCCACCTCCGCAGACCGAGCTGGAGCTCTCTCAGGCCTAGAGGAAGCCACGCTTTTGTCGGCCCCTTTGAGAGCCGCCAGCCGAGGATGCAATGAACTCGCGCGCACTTCATTATCCCTCTCCCCCGCCGCCAGGCCCACACGCCTGCTCCTCGGGCAATTCATCTTCGCAGCCCCCAGCCTCCTGGCTATTGTGTGCCTGAGGCTGGGGAAGGGTGGGGGGGTGCACAGGCGCTGGGGTCTGCTCCGTGCGATAAGGAGCAGCACAAAGTCCCTGGGCCGCAGCGCGCCCGCCTTCCCCTTTGTGCGGCGCTGGGAGAGGCCCGGCCCCTCCCCCATCTCCTGGTCCATCTGTCTGCACAGGACGGTCCCTTGGAGCATGGGGGTGATGCGGGGGAACATGCCAGGGAGCAACTGTGTGGGCTGATTGCATGAAGGCCCTGGCTCAGGGGGTCCTGATCCCCTCCAAGCTGTGCCGGGCTGAATCCTTCCAGCTCTGGGGTCCAGAGCACCCTGTAGCCCCAGCCCCTCCCTGCCTGGGATCAATGGAGAGCTCAGGGTCCTGTGATGTGGGTGGGTGGCCTGGGCTGGCACCCCTTGCATTGTCTGGCATCCATCCTGCTACCCCTATACCACGCCGGTACCCTGCCAGCAATGCAGACGTTGCCGCGCAGGCCGAGGCATTGCCAGCATGAGATGCTGGGCACTGGGGCAGGGGGCACTGGCTAGGAGGGGTGGGGTGTTGCAGCAGACATCGCTGCACATCTCTGCACACTAGTGCATGCATGTGCACGTGCCGGAGCATGCCAGGCGATTCTAACATCTTGCCCCCTGCCCAAGGCAGGCAGCTCCCCCTGCTCCAGCTGCGACGGGGGGACGGAGCCAGCGGAGGGGAGCGCTGGCCACAAGGGGCCGGGCGCCCCGCGGACAAGTGTGATTCAGAGCTGCCGACTTGGCCTGCCCTCGACACAGGCTGACTGACCGTGCAGCCTGGGGAGGGCACTCAGGCCCATGTGCACACACACGCGTGTGCATATGCTGTGCCTGAGGGCAGATGACAGTGGTTACGCAGTGGGCCTGGGCGGGGGCCAGCCTGGAGAAGCTCCAGGGCAGAGGAGCTGGGCTGGGTGGAAGGTCCAGCAGCCGAGCAGCAAAGCCCCTCAGAGAAGGGCATCACTGAGAGCTGGCCAGGAAATGCAATGCGCCTCATGCCCCCGCAGACCGAGCCAGCGCACCTGGCCCCCCATCCCTGCAATCGTGAGCCCCTCCCCTGTGCTCACTTAGCCCCATGGCTCTGCCCATTGCAAGGCCCAGCTCCAGCGAGGCCGTGGCACGAGTCAAGGAGGCATCCTCTGAGTGGTACCCAGGGCCCAGCAATGCCCAGACTGCCCCTTCTTGCACAGCGGCCCGTGGCAGGGGGATGTGGTCGCTTGCACCCCCAGCCCCAGCTGCCCTACCTGGGGGTGGCTACCGGCCCCGCTCATGCGGCTGGCAGGGGCTGGGGCTGCGTGACGCGGAGCAGGGCGGCCTGGGGAGATCCCATGGCAGGTCAGGGAGCAGGAGGGCAGCTCTGGACCTGGGCTTTGCCCCGCACCGGGAGCTCAGGAGGGAGCCGGGGCTGCCTGCCATTAGCCATTCTCTCGGCATCCTCCCCGCGGGCAGCACGGGAACAGTTGGAGCCCCTCAAAGTCGCCCGGATCTGCGTCTTTAAGGTGAAGCAGCCGGCTGTCTGGCAGCCCCCGGCCGCTCATCTCCCCGAGGTGAAACAGATTGCGAGACAAAGAGCCGGGGACAAAGACAGGGCTGCCGTGCCCCCAGGAAGGGTGGGGGTGTGCATGTGTGCACACGTGCGTGAGTTTGGGGGAGCCCCCTGAGGGGCAGCAGCCAAGCAGGGGGGCGTCCAGCACCATCACCCCACTGCATGCGCCAGGTCGTTGCCCCGAGGCTGCTGGGTGAGCTGGGTCTGGCTGCGACTTTGGGGCCCCGGCTTGCTCTGTGAGGCTCAGATGTGTCCCCCTGCCCCAAGTGCTGCTCCCCCAGCCCCCCCTCTGGGTGCGTCTCTTTGCCTCTGAGCTGCCAAGTGCCCTGTGGATGGGGAGAGGCACGAGGCCAGCCCCATCCTCCTCCTCTCTCCCCTGCTCCCCACCAGGCTGTGGGGTCCCCTGCTCCTGGTGGTGCCCTCCCTCCCTGGAGCAAGGCCTCCCTGGGTGCTCGGTGCTGCCCAGGAACAGTTGGGCTGCCAGGTGGCCTGGGGCTGGCACCGTTCCCGTGCGGGACCCCCGCCTGTCACGCCGCAGGGCGACAGCCATGCCTGGCACCTCACTTGGCAAAGGGGCTCTGGCTCCGGGCAAGATTTCCAGGGCCCCTATGCCAGGAGGGTGCCCATGAGCAAGGTGGGGGCTCCAGTCACCGCCTCCCCACCCCCACGTCCCTGGTTTTTGCAAGGGAGGGGACCCACAGCTTGCCAACCTGAGGGCCCGCGTGTGCATGTGTGCAGATGCATGTCCTGCACGCACAGGCCCCCGGGCAGAGGGGGTGCTGGGGGAGGCATTGGACCAGCTCAGCATCTCCCAGCTGCCCCCATCCCTCGCCGCCTCCTGGGCCGCTGGGCACCGTGGCAGGCAAGTCAAGGCACAGGCCTGCGTCCACACTTGGCTGCACCGTGGACCCAGGCCCCTTCCAGGCTGTGCTGGGGGTGGGGGCCGGTGCCCCCCGCAAGCAGCAGCCTGCCGCCTGCCCTGCTGTTCGCACGGTAACTGGGTCATCCCAGGCCCGGCCAGGGTTTCTGCTGGCCTCGGCCTGTGATTGACGGCATGGGAAATGCAGCTGACACCCCACCCCCTGATGGTGATTAACGCCCCCGGCCTGGGAGCGGGCAGCCTGATTGCCTGGGGGGTTGCATGAGCAACAACTGCACACAGGACAAGGTTGCCCTTCCAGGCCTGGCTCCCAGAAGGGTTAGTGGGTGCATCCACCACTGGGGCGAGGGGGCATCTTGTGTCCTTCAGTGCAGGAAGAGGGGGAAGGAACCGCGTGCCCCGTCCCCCCCGGACAGGGGGCAGCAGGGGTCAAGCCCGGTGCACGGGGCAGGGACAGGGCTCAGACATGCCATGAGCTCGGGGCTGGGCCCAGCTCTTTAATGAGAGGCCGCCACAGGTGGAGACCCCCAAGTGCATGAACGCCCCAAGGGACTTAGGCCCTTCTTCGCTCCCTCCCGGCCTCAGCTAGGAGCCACCGGGGCCTTCTCGCCGAGCCTGTGGCTCCATCTGGTGCAGCCGGGCGGCAGTGCACGAGGGGACCAGGGGTCCGGCGGCTCTTCCCTGCCCCGCACCGGCTGTGCAGCCCCGGGGAGGGCTCCCTGCGCTCCGGGGAAGCAGCCGCACCACCCCGGGCTCCGGGGGAGCCGGCGCTCGAGGGGCGCTCCGGGCTGGGGGGGGTGTCCCTTGGCATCTTCTTTGCCCTGTGCCACGGACCGCCGGTCAAGGAGATGGGGGCCCTGCTCAGGCTGGGCACTGCAGGCTGCAGTAGTCGGCGGAGCGGAAGAAGCTGTAGACGTTCACGAGGGGGAACATGAGAACCGCCCCGAGGAGGGACCCCAGCTGCTCTGTTGCCCCGTACCACACCAGGGCAGCGTGGCTGCGGCCCCGCAGGATCACCCCGGTCATCACCTTCACGTAGGACAGGGTGCCTGTGAAAAGCACCCAGCACGCGACCTGCGGGCACAGAAGGGGCACCCCTGTGGCTCTGGATAGGAGACTGGGGGGCACGCACGAGGCACCCGGGGGGGAGGCGGCGGGGAACGAGATGCTGCCACAACTACTCACGATGAGGGCAGCTCCCCAGGCCGAGCGCTGCAGGAGGGGGCAGGGGCTCATGACCGCCATGGCCATGTTGTAGGCTCCGAATCCCGTCCCAGCGACCGAGAGGGCCCCGAGCAGGGCAAGAGACCTGTGGGAGACACGCCAAGGGTGACTCCGGCTGCGTCTGGGCCCGACGACCCCCCACGGGGGGAGATGCTGGCCCGCCCGTCCCAGGGCAAGCAAGCAGGTTTGCATTAAGCCCTCCAACAGCGTAAATCCCACCGCCAGCCTGCCGCAGCTCTGCTCGCCGCGTGTGGAGCTAGGAACCCAGCAGCCCCCCAGCACTGGGCAGGGGACGCCCGTGCCCGCTGCGTCGCCCCAGCACCGGGGCAGCGGGGCCCGGGGTCGTACCTGCCGGGCAGGAACATGGCGACGGTGCAGGCCAGGGGGTTGGCCACGGCGCTGAGCGTGGCCGAGAGGTGGTAGGCCGCGTTGCCGTAGGGCAGGCAGGAGTAGGCCTGCACGGACGGCAGGATCCCGTTGGTCAGCGCGTTCACCCAGGCCACGAGCGCGTAGATGCCGGCGAGCCGGGCCTGGGAATAGGCGGCCGTGCCCGCGGCGGCCTCGCCGGGCGCTTTGCCAGCGCTGCCTGGCTTGTCCTGCCCGCCGAGCCCGTCGCCGTCCCCCGGGGAGCCGCGGAAGGAGCAGAGGGTGACGTCGCTGGGGAACAGGCTCTGCCGGGGCACGGCCCGCACTGCCGGCAGCCGCGTGAGGAAGAAGAAGGACGCCAGGCAGGCCAGCATCATGGCGGTCATCAGGAGGAAGAAGACCAGCGGGGAGAAGCGGGCGGGGGAATAGCGGGTCTCCAGGAGGACCTGGGTCCCGTTGGCCTCCCGGGTGACGTTGGCACAGTGGGTGACACCGGCGCCCTGGGCCAAGGCGATGAGGGCGGGGAGGAGCCCGCTGAGCCCCTCGCCCATGAAGAAGGTGGTCACGTAGCGGGGCTGCAGCCGGCCCAGGAAGGGCAGGAAGGTGACGGAGGAGGTGCAGTCCACCAGCGCCAGGAAGAAGGTGAGGACGAGGAAGGCCGTGCTGTGGGGGGCTCCGGCTACGTGCGTGGTGTAGCCCCACAGGAAGGCCAGCAGCAGGCAGGCCAGCGCGCCCGTGGCCACCACGGCGTAGATCACGGGCACCTCGCGCAGCGCGCTGGGCCAGAGCCGGTGCAGCAGGGTGACGGCCAGGGGCCCCACATTGGCCAGCTGGATGACCACGGTGATGTAGGAGGGCAGGTACCAGTGCTCGGGCAGCTCGGGCACCAGCAGCGGCAGCTCCACCCACAGCCCGTTGACCGCGACCCAGGAGCCGGTGCCGAAGACGCAGGCCAAGAGGTGGGTGAGCAGCGCCATGGCTCGTCCCGCTCCTGCGGAGAGGGGGCACGGGGTGAGCCCAACCCCCACCCAAAGCACTGGGGCGAAAGGGCCAAGAAAGCCCGAGTGTTTGTTGCACCCTGAACCCCCGTGGGCCACGAGGGCATCCCCCCGGGGGCATCAGAGGGGAGAGGGCACCATGCAAAAGCCTAGCCCTTGTCCCGGGTGGGGCTGGGTCTCGGCCCCTTGCAGGGTTTCTCCCAGGCTGCTGAAAGGGGGCATTGGGCTGACCCAGCCTGGCGCTGCCCGTGTCCCTGCCCCCCAGGCAAGGGGGAGCCCTTACCTCAATGCTCCCCAGAGCTCAGGCGAGCCACGCTCTCCGCCAGCCCGGCCGTGCCCGGGGTTTACGGCAACCCGGAACCGGAGCCCAGGAGCGTGAACGTGCCCGCCAGGCTGTCCCAGCAGCTTCACCTTGAAACCAGAGACCTGCGTAATCCAGAAGGGCTGAGTCAGCTTCCCCCTTCCTGCCCCGGCTTCTCCTCCCCGCCGGAGCGCCCGGCCAGGGCCGAGCCCCACGCGCGGAGCCGGGCCCGCTGCCACGCAGACCCCACGGCTGCCACGCTCAGCGCCGGGGCCGTGCAGCCATGCCCGGGCGCGGCCTGGGCGCTCTGGAGGGAGCAGGGCAACCCGGAGGGCTGGCACTCGTGTCGGGACACATTGCCCGGTCCCATTGTGAGCAGGAGAGGCGCGGCTGCCCCCCACGGTGCTGGCGTGGCCGCGGGAGACCTCCTGGGGCGCACGTGCGTGGCGCTGCACGGCGCGGGGGCCGGGTGGGAAGGCCGCCAGCCTCCCCCTTCGGGCTGAGCCTCGTGCCTCGGAGAGCCGTTGTGCAGCTGGCTCGGGCAGGAGGAAGTGGCGGCACGCCGCAGGGCTGGGGCCGGAGCTGGGCCCCTCTGGAGAGCACTTCACATTCCTCCTGCCTGCGCTCAGCAGGTTTCTTCCCCCAGGAAACTCCCGGCCCCTCGGGGACCCGGGAACCTTCTCCCCCTTGCACAGGAGGGGAAACCGAGGCACAGCGTTGTCACGTTGGGGTGCACGGGAGGGCAGGGGCCCCACATTATTGCGCTGGCATGTGACTGCGGGTAGTTCAGAGCCCGGCGACACAGGCACATCGGTGCTTGCACACGGGATCCTCGGGCCAGGGTGCACGTTGGTGACCCGCGGGCTGCCGGGCAGTCACTCGCCTGCCTGCTTTCAAACGCAGGGAGCCCGCAGGCTCCAGGGCCCTTACAGCTCCTGCCCGGTGCGAGCCGCCCGCCTCTCGCCGTGGATGCACGCCTCAGCGGCCCCTGAGGCGGGACCCCAGGACTCACCCCACGAAGCCGCAGGCCTGGCACAGCTCCCGCGCCAGCGGCGCTCAGCGGAGAGCGCTCCGGCTGCCCGCACCCGGGCACCGCAGGCAGATGCGCCGGCAGTGGGGGCGAGCCGGCCCTTCCCAAGCCGGCCTTGCCGAGATCCGCCCGGAGCGGACGAGCAGGTTCAGGCGGCTTCTCCTTCTGTGCCCCATTGGCACGCATGTGGGCAGCCTCCTTCATTTGATCCCATCTGCCTGCCTTTCCCCGGCCGTTTTGACGCTTTTAAGCAACGGCCGGGCCCTAATTCTGCAGGTCCGCTGGATGCTACTCCTCCAGGCCATACAGAAGGCTTCCCGTCCCCACCGCCTCTGCTGCCACGTGGCTTTTGGCCTCCGTCTTACCAATGCCCAGCTGCCACCAGGTCCTTCGCACCAGGAAGGTTTGAATCCCCCTCCTCCATGGGTGGATCGAGAGTTTTGCAAAGGGGGGTGCACACGGCGTGGTGCCTCCTCCCATATAACCCAACACATTTTTCTCCAGCTAAAAAGAACTGGAAGCTTTGCTCGTGTGCTCGGGGCCTAGGGCCGGGTTATTCAGTTGAAGATGGAAGCAAAAACGAAGACAGGTTCGTTGCAATGAGTTCAAAAAAAAAAATGCTCCAGGGCTGTGAAGCAGGAGCTTCACGACCAGGAGCAGCTCAAGGCAGCTGGCGTGACCGGTGGGGCATCAAGGCCACTAAAAAGGAGAGAGGGTCATTAACCCCTGTGGGATGAAGCGTTTAGGAGGGGTCTGGCAGAATTCAATCGCTGTCCCTGCTGCCTGGCTACAAATGCTGCTGCTGGTGCCACGCGGTTGCTTTTAAGGAACCAGGAGATCAAAGGGGCAACCTCTGGGGTTAAAAACAGCCGGGCCGGGCAGGTCCCTCTTTGGGGAGGCTCCCCTGGAGCCCGGATGAGGGTGGGGCGGCAGGGACGAGCTCTCCACGCGCCCACCCGGAGCCCTGGGCTTCTCCGAAGGGCCGGGCTCCGTGCAGTGCTGCGGCAAAACGTGTTTTGCTCCCGGTGGCTGTTTGGCCCCTGGCACAGGGTTACACCAGGGCTGGCCTCTGCCCGTCCTGCTGGGCGAAGGTCTCACTTCGCCAGGGAAGTAGCTCACCCGGTGCAGGTGCCCTCACTGCTCCTGTGGGGCCCCCCAGTGCAGGGGAGGGCCCCCCCCCCCCTTGGCCTCGCTCTCCACCGCGCGAGCTGCTTCCTGCGCTGCCCCGAGCTCCGCCACCAGCTTCTGGGTCCTGTCCGGCGCCTCCCACCCCTGGAGTGATGTGGAGTCCTGCGGGGGGCAGGGGTGGCGCCCCCGGCCAAGCTCCCGAGCCCACCCGAGGCCGCGCGCCGAGGCGCGGCAGGGGTTGCCGGAGGGCGGCGGAGCTGTTACGAAAGGGAGCGGAGCTGGACAAACCGGCTCCTGGCTGCGATAAGATAAGAGGCCTCCCTGGTCGATGCACCGGGGAAGCTCCGGCGCTGGACTCTTGCAGGACAGGACGCGGGGCTTGGTGCAGCCGGGCGGGCTGGAGGGGGGCTCCCTCAGCGTCTCCACCCACCCTCAGACCCGCTCGTCTTTCCTCTGGCCCTGCCAGCCCCGGCGGCACGTCTGCTGTCGCCCCCTCGGGCGGACGCAGGCAGCCCGCGGGTGGGGGGCACGCAGGGGCCGGGGGCCGGGGAAGCGTTTCCCCGTGGTGAGCACCAGGTGTCACCCGTGGAGCAGCTTCTGCGGCTGCTGCGCGGGTCCAAAGGCACTTGCCCAGAGCCCCCGGCACCCACCGCCGTCTCCGTCTCCAGATGTGTGCCCTGGGAGGCGCCTGGGGCGAGAGGAGGGGTTTGCTCCCGCACTGCGTGGCTAGAGCTGCCCTCACAACTGGGGGATCCCGGGGCTCGCGCCCCGCTGGGGCTGGGGGCGCTCCGCACCCTGGCTGCACAAAGCAGCCGCCTCCAAGGCCATTTCCAAGTCTAATGGGCTGGGGGCGCACAAAGGAGCATAATCGGCGTGGCCGGGCGGCCCCACGGCTGCGCGACACGTGCCACCCGGCGGGCCTGCCGAGCAGCGTGAAGTGTCCGCCCCTCCTCCGCACGCCCCGGCAGCTGAGCTGTCAGCCCCCGGCCGGCCGAGCCCCTGCCCTCGCCGGACCCGCGACAGATGCGAGCGGCGGCCCCCGACGCAGGCGGCAACATTTGGCAGCCGAGCGGTGCCGGCGGCCTGCCCCTCCGCCGGGTCCGGGCCGGGGGGGAGCAGCCCCAGCCCCGCGCCCGGGTCAGCGGTGGGGGCAGCTTCCCATTCCCGGGCTCGGCTTCTGAGCGAGCTCCTGCCCATCACCGGAGGCGTCTCCGGCGCGTGCAGGGTTAGGACCGGGACCGCATCCCGTGCCGGCCACACAGCCTCAGGGTCCCCGTTTCCAAAGCCGGCAGTTGTGGTGCGCGTGGTGCTCAGGCCCCCCAGCGTGACCAAACGGGCCCCGCTGCTGGTTCGTGACCCTGTTTAGCCCCGGGCCCGGAGCCAGGCGCAGACGGGGCTTGGCGGGGGGAGCCCTGCCGCCCGGGCCCGTGGGGCCGGGGCGCTGGGGCCGGGAAGCGGGCGGTGCGGGTCGCCTGCAGCTCGCACACATTTGCATGCGATCTCCATGTGAATGGAGCAGGTCAAGTTGAAAGTTGAGAGGCTTGTGCCTGGGGGCCCGGGCGGGGAGGGCTGGGGCGTGACGAAAGGAGCCGGTCCCCAGGGGCCCAGCCGCGCCTGCCGCCCCCGGCCCCGCCGCCAGCCGCCGGCGCAGCCATCTGGGGAGAGGGCACCCGCCGGGCCCCCGCGCCCGCTTTCGCCGTCTCAGTCATCAAGTGGGAACAAAGGGGCGTCGGGCCGGCCGCGGGGAAGCGCGCGCCCGGTAAATCTCCATCTGTCAGCCGGTCAGCTCACTGCAAAGCCCAGACCTTGAGCCCTGACCCCGCAAGCGTGCCTCCTGTCTGCGGGGCCCCGGCCGTGGCTGCCTCGCCGGGACCCTGCGGCAGGTTGCCCCTGCTCGGGGGCGAGCTGGAGAGAGGGGAGCAGGGGCAGGAGTCCCCCATGCACCACCGTGGAGGAGGCAGCAGAGATGGGGGCGCACACGGCTGCGACGTCCTGGACGCAGCAACACATCGGTGCCAGGGACGCAGCGGGAGGGGTCCTCGGGCTCCGGGGGCAGCTGGCAGGAGCCGCATTAGAGCACCAACGTCCCTGGAGATGCTCAGGCCCCGGCTCTGCTTGTGCCCCCGGTAGCCGGGCCCCGGAGCCTGGAGAAGGGCTGACAACCCCTCCTTTTCTCACAGGCCCCACGAGCCAGGCATCCCCTGGACCCACTCCCACGGCACAGCCACGCCAGCTCCTTCCCTCTGCCCGCCCCGCAGGAAGGCGGCGTGCAGCCCCGTGCCAGCCGGGCATCCGCGTGCCCTGCGTTGGATGCTCGCTCCCTGGGACGCTCTGGGCCTCACCACGCAGCGTGGGGGCAGAGGGTTCATGGCGACCAGGGCGGAGAGGCCTGCGGGGGGGTTAATGCCCCTGCTGCGGTTGCAGTGAGGCGGGGCCCAGGGAGATGCATGGTGGGGATGCAGGGCACTGCTGGCAGGGATGCCCCAGCTCCTGCTGCCACGGCATGGACGTAGCCCACCGGGCAGCGGCTTGGGGGCCACGGCAGCGCGGGGGCTGGAGACTTGGTCTGGGTTCAGAACAGGGGGCGGACGTCCTGGCCCTGAATTCACGGGGCTGCGACCTCTGGACGATGTTGCTCTGGCTCTGCCCAGCCCTGGCCGTGGAGTCGGCCTCGAGCACGCACTAGCAAGGGGTGGAGCCGCAGGTCAGGGGCGTTCTCACGAGTCTCTTCTTTGGGGGCGAAGCCGTCCCTTGCAGCCTTGGTGCCGCCGGCGCTCGGCCCCCTGATCCCTCGGCAGGACGTGGCCAGGGAGCCGGCGGGCATCCCCTGCTCGGGGCTGCGCGCCAGGCTCTCGCCTCTCGGCTCCGGGAGCCCGGGCCTCGCAGCGCCGCGTGCTAGACGGGGCCGACCGCCCTCGCAGCTCCTGCTCTGCAAGGGCAGAGCCTGCTGAGCGGCGGCATCGGGTGACGAGCCTTGGCAGCGAGTCTCCCTCGGCTGTTACAGGGAGGGGCAGGTCACGGTCTCGCTGCAGGGCTCCAACGGCTGCCTTCAGCTCCAGGAAGCGCTCGGCCGCCCGGCACGGCCCCGGGAGCGGGCCCCGGGCTGCTCGCAGAAGGGGGTTGGGATGCCAGGCGCGGCGCCCGCCGGTCCACTGGAAGGGGGAAATGACCCATCCCAGCTGCCCAGGGGGCAGCCATCCACGTTTGCTCTGGAGACAGAGATGATTACCGTCCTTTCGTGCATATCCTGGGCTGGGCCAGGACCACGGGTGCCTGGGAGAGGCCTCGCGCTCCTGCTGGGTGGGGGCTTCGGC
This sequence comes from Crocodylus porosus, assembly GCF_001723895.1. Classification (NCBI taxonomy): domain Eukaryota; kingdom Metazoa; phylum Chordata; order Crocodylia; family Crocodylidae; genus Crocodylus; species Crocodylus porosus. The sequence continues at coordinate 174,116 of NW_017728922.1, read as the reverse complement.
TCACCCCCCGTCATCCCCGGGGACGCGCCCCAGAAGGGCGAGGCCTCTGCAGCTCTCCCCGTCATCCCGGCGGATCTTCCCCAGCAGGGCAAGGCCTGTGTGTGAAGCTCTCCCAGATGGCCTGAAACGCCCTGGGGAGAAGGTGCTGACGCTTAGCAAGTCGGGGCAGCTCCCGCAGGAAGCCGCTGCCAGACAGCCCGGAGCCCGTCGCGAGCGGTGCCCCACTAGGCCAGCCGCGGCCCCCGTGCCGCCCTGCCCCTGCCCCTGCCCTGCCCGCCCCGCTGCTCCGCGGAGCCAGGCTTGCATCTGCGCTGCCCGCCCGGCACGACGGCAAAGGTCCGGCTTTCGCTCCCCCGCCTTTCCCCTCATCAGCTCCCCGTCCCGCTCGGCAGAGACGCCGCTCTCGGGGGTGTTTCCAGCCCGCTGCTTTGCTTTGTCCGACGCAAAGCCGGAGCAGCTGCGCGTGGCCAGGGGGCTCCTGGGGGTGCGGGGAGGGGGCCCGTGCAGCAACCGCAGCCCCATGCCCGGGCTGACAGCCGGTGGGCGGCCACGATCCCCTGCTCTGTGCTGCCCAGCTTGGCCCTGCTCTCTTTAGCGCACCGTAGTGGGGTGCAGAAGGCAGGACCCCCCCCCCCTTTAGCCAGATCCAGCCCTATAACTCACTAGCCCTGATCCAGCAAAAGTGAAGACGCCCTTTCTCCTCCCGGCTCGGTGCGGACGACACCTGTGATGCCACCCCGGGCTCTGGGCTGGGCAGGGGTGCCCCCCACCCCCCGCGGCCCCGTGTCAGACCCCAGCTCCAGTCCCAACTGCCCAGGGCCTCGGGCATGGCCAGGACCGGCAGCAGCCGCTCTTCCTGGGCCAGGAACCGGCAGCGCACGACAAGGCGCCTCCGGCCCAGGCGCTCCCCAACCCCGACAGCCCCCGGCCCCTCGAGAGGCTGCTGGGGAAAGGCAGGGCCAGGGGTTGCAGTAATAAGGGGGCTCATGGAGGACCCCCGGGGTAGCGGTGCTCCCCCACTTGACGGCTGGGTGCAGGCAGGGTCCATGCAGGGGGGGGAGTGGGGCCAGGCTCCGGGGAAATCCCCCCGCCGCCTCCATTCACAAAGTCCCGCGCGGGAAGGAGGCGCGAGGGCGTCGCTGCCTGCACCCCCCGCCGCGGCTGCCGGGGAGCCTGGGCCCCGACCCCAGCCCCGGGGGCTGGTCACCGGCAGGCGCCCTGTCCCAGGATGGGCGTCCCCCCGGCACCCGCAGCGCGCAGCTTCCGCGTGGCGGGGGGGACCGAGGGGGCAGGTCTGCATGTGGGGCCAGGCCCCTGAACCGGGTGGTTTCCTTTCCTGGTGTGCTGGGTGAGGCTTGGTCCTGCCTGGTTATGGGGGGCTACGCTGGAGTGGGGGGGAGGCTGGGAAGTGCCCTGGAGTGGGGCTGGGCACCTTCTTGCAGAGGCACAGTTCCTCCTTGATGAGTCAAAACAGGGTCAGCTTTGCAAGCAGCAGCCAAAGGAGCAGCCCCGAACCGGGAGGAATCCCCCCCGGCCTTTCCGGCTGCTCTCTGAAGCAGGGAAAGGGCTGGGCTTGGCAGCCGCCGGCTGGGCTCCCCGTGGGCAGCTCAAGCCACATGCCAGCAGCAGCAAGCGGTCCAGGCGATGAGCATTGGCCAGCGCCGCTGCAAGGCCTTCCCCTCACCCCGGCAGAAGCAGGGCAGGCAATGCGGAGGCTCCACGGAGGAGCGTCTGCCCTGCGGTGCCCGGGCAGTCAGCTCCCGGCGTGCAGCCTTGTCCGAAACTGCAGCAAGCCCAGCTGCCCCGTCGGGTCTGAAGGGTAAAGGCGTTGGAAGGAGCCAGCGTACGGTTTCCCCGAGCTGAGCAGCACCTTGGGAGCCCAGCTGGGGGTTGCGCCTCATCCCCAACCCCCCCCCCCCCGGTGCTCGGTTGCATTCGTGCAGCCGCGCGGTGCTGGGGCCCAGAGCAGAATACGGCCGGGAAGCGTGTTGCTGACCAAGAGCACAAAGTCTTGGTCTGCGTCACGCTCGGGGGGGCAGCGCTAGAGGCCCAGAGAGAGCCGCGGTGGTGGAGGCGAGCGTCTCCGCACCCCCGTGTCGGGCTCTGCCACACCGGATCCATCGAGCTGGATTAGCTGTACCTGAAGGGCATCCCGGTTGTGCAGGAGCCGGGAGATTCCCGCTGCTGAGTCAGCAGGGAAGTCACGCCGCTGCCGACAAGCCCCCGGACCTCAGCACAAAGCGGGCCAAGGAGGGGCTGCGTCATAAAGATAACTCCTGTGGGTGCGTGGTTATTGCAGGGCGTGTTCGACCCCCCCGCAGCTCTTGCTTCATAACCTTGTCAGGCCCTTGCTGGGCTTTGAAGTGGCAGCCGGGTCGGTGACTGCGCCGCGGCTGAGCCGATTGTTTCAGTGGAGACGGTGAGCGGGGGGGGGGGGGGTCACAAGTCTGTGAAAAGACCTGAGGGGTGCCCCCCCCGCATGCTCTCAGCCGTGCCCCAGGGCTGGGTGAGGAATAGCTGCTTGCCCCGGGTGCCTGTGCGGGGTGGCGGTGGGTGCGTGAGGGCAGCCTTGTACTTGCTGGTCTCCCAGACCGCGTCGGCAGTGCCCGGGAGCCCAGGCAGGGCAGGGCAGGTTGTGTCCTGTAGAAGCGGGGGCGCGGGCGCCGGGGGCCGGACTGCCTCTCCCCGCACGCCCGTGCGCCCAGCGACTTGCCGCGGCCGGGGGCCAGGCCAGGGCAGTGCTGCGTGCTCGGAGCCAGCTTCTGCACGACGGTGCGCTCCCTCCGGCCACCCCGCCGCCTGCCCTGCATGTCTGTGCGGGGCCTGGCCAGCGGCACGCCGGCCCGGGGCGAAGGGGACGGGACAGCCGGGGCCAGGCTGGCGGGCCGGCCCCAGCTGGGCGCCAGCCCACCGCTCTGCCTCGCTCCCGCCTCCGGCCCTGCCCCGCCTGGCCGGGAAGGTGTTCCCGGTTCGAGCCGAGACAGGAAGTGGCGCAGGCAGGTGGGCCAGCCCCTCCCGGCCGCGGGGAAGCGGGCAGCTCCCGGGAGCAGCTGCTGGAGCGCGGCGGAGGCCGCGGGGTGAGCGACCTGCCATCGTCCCCGGCCTGGGGTCCGTGCCAGACGGCGGAGGGGCTCGGGGGCAAACGTCTGGGCGAGGGCAGCAGGGCACGGGGGAATCCCCGGGCTCTGCGGCGAGGGACGGTGCGGGGCAGCTGGCGCGCGAACGGGCAGCAGGGACGGTCTGAGTGCGCGGGCACCCTGGCTCCCCAAGCACCGGGGCCTGCGGGAAGGAGGGAGGCTGCCTGGGGTGGCGGAGCGACCTGGGAGGACCGGGAGACCAGGTCTGGCTTGCACTGGCTGAGCGCGGCTGTGGGCCCCGGGCCCCCGACAGGCCGAGGCCCGCGGGGTCTGCCTCCGGCGCTCTCCCGGGGCGAGCGGGCACCGCGGGAGCCGGGCTGCGTCCCGCGTGGGCGCTCCTCCAGGTGCCAGCTCCGCACGCTGCTCCGGCTCGTGCCGGCGGATGGCGGCTGTCCCTGGCACCTTGAAGCTCCCCTTCCCGCCCACGGGGCGAGCTCTCCCCGGGCAGCAGGTCCAACTGGTTGGGAGGCGTCTACCAGGCGTGCGGGAAGGGGCGGCAGGGCGTGGAGAGGCGTGTGCCTGGGTGCAGCCCCGCGCCCTGGGCGGGCAGGTTGGGGCAAACCTCCCAGCTGCCAGGGGCTGTTAGCAGCGTGCCACGTCTTCTGGAGAGCCCCGTCGTGCCCCCAGCGGGTGCCGGTAGCCACGGCTGCGGGCCCTTCTGCTTCAAGAGGGGGCACGGCCTCCCCCAGGTCACTCGGTGATGTGCGGGGGGCGTCTGGAGCTTCGCGCACCCCCCGGAGACCCTCCCGGGGATCCTCCAGCCCTGGCACGCGGGATGGGAGCAGGGGGGCTAAAGGGCTTGGAGGGAAGCTACCGGCCCCCGGATAAGGGTGCACGTCTCAGGCGGGCTCTGAGCTCCGGGGGCGGTCCAAGGGGGTCCCAGCAGCTGGTTCGAAGCCCCCCTCTCCCGAGGATGAAGGAGGGGAGGGCGGGCTGGGCCCCTCTTGGCCGGTGCTGCCGGCTCTGCATGCCGGGGGGAAGGGGGCAGGTGACGGGGAGGGGGCGGTTGGCGGAGGGCCACGGAGAAAGGGCGGATAATGAGCCGGCGTGGAGAGAGGGAGGGAGCCCGGCAGCGGACTGGAGCTGTGCTCCTTTCTCTCCCTGGCCTATTCTCATGCAAAGAGCCTCTCCAGCCCTGCCCATTGGCCCAGAGCTGGGTTTGAAGGGTCTCGCCAGCCTCCATTGGCTGCGGGGAGAGCCCTGGCCGGAGGGGAGGGGGGCCGGCGCCTTGAAATAGGATGCAGCCCTTCGCGGCGCAGACAGCGGCCGCAGGGACGGAGCCGGGCCGCGCCGGCCGCCCCTGCCTTTGTCTGGCCCGGCTCCCAGGCGGCCGCCCTCGCCCGGCCTGCCTGCGCTCACCTCTCTCCTCTCCTCTTTGCAGCCGCGCGGACCCCGGACGTGCCGCCCCCCGTCGCTG
>NW_017728922.1:137811-169462 GCF_001723895.1 Crocodylus porosus | reverse complement strand
GGCGCGGCCCGTGGAGGCCCTGCAGGCCGGCCACGCGATGAAGGGGGTGTCGAGCACGGCGCCCTTCACCTCGGCCATGCCCTTCCGCATCCTCAACAAGGGCCCCGAGTACTTTCGGCGGCAGGCGGAGACCGGCGCCCGCAAGCCCAGCGCGGTGGAGCGGCTGGAGGCCGACAAGGCCAAGTACGTCAAGAGCCAGCAGGTCGCCAGCACCAAGCAGGAGCCGGTGAAGCCGCTGGTGCTCAAGCAGCCGCTCTTCGCGCCCAGCGTGCGGAAGGCCGTGCTCACCCCGAGCCGCCGGACCCCACCAGGGGGGCGCCGGGTGGAGGCCTGCGGGCCCAAGCCCTCCCTGAACCTGGAGATCCTCAACAACCTCATCAACCTCTGCGACAGCCCCTTGCCCTTCCCCAAGCCCGAGAGCCCCCTGGGCATGGAGCGCAAGTGGAAGGCGGAGACGCCCGAGCCCCCGGGCACGCCGCGCGGGAAGGCACCCACGGAGGGCACGAGCAAGCTGTCGGAGAGCTCCGGCGCCTCCAAGCCCTCCAGCACGGTGGCCGTGCGCCGTGTGGACGTCCGGCCTTGCGGGGCCCTGCGAGCCCGGGGGGCTCCGGCCATCCCAGTGACCCCGGCGCCCGCGTCGCCCGCCAAGGCCCGGGCCCCTCCTGCCAGCCCGCTGGGCTTGCCGAGCCCCCAGGACGGGCGGGCAGACGGCGCCCGGCGGCAAACGCTGCTGCACCGCTCCAAGTCGGACCTGAGCGACCGGTACTCGCGGGCCACGGCCGACCTGGAGCGCTTCTTCAACTACTGCGGGCTGGACCCCGAGGACGTGCGGGACATGGGGGTGGAGCACTTCGCCCGCGCCAGCTCCGACATCGTGTCCGTCAAGTTCCACAGCGTCAGCACGGCCAGCTCGGAGGGCGCCCGCTCGCAGCGCAGCGCCGCCACGCTGGAGGAGAAGCCGCCCGAGCGCATCCCCTACGGCATCTCCGTCGTCGAGCGCAACGCCCGCGTCATCAAGTGGCTGTACGGGCTGCGGCAGGCCCGGGAGCCCCAGAAGGTCTCCAACGTATAGCAGCTCCCCGGGCCGGGGGCGTCTGGTCTCCTGCGCGGGTCCGGCAGGGCTCCCCTGGAAACAAGCGGGGGGCTCTGAATTGCAGCTCCTCGCCTCCTGCCCGGATCGCAGAGCCCTGGACTCCAGCACTGGACGCAGCCGCCCCGAGAGAAGCTGGCCTTTTTAAAAGCACAAGCTAAAAATAGAGAGCCGGGGCTGTCGTCCCTGCGAGCCGGGCGGAGGGCCGAGGAGCAGCCGCACCTGCTGAGCGCGATGCAGGCTCCGGCGCCCGCCCGCACGGCCCCGGACCCCCGGGGGCCAGGCCGCGGAGCAGACTCTGCAGACGTGGCACGAGGCTGATCTTGGGCGGAAAAGTCCGAGACTGGCCCAGGGGATCCGAGCTAGGACCGTCCTGGCTGGGACCCGGCTTCCCCGTGGAAGGCTGTCGGGGCACCAGGGGAGAGCCGCTCGCTCTCCACGCCTGCGTCCCAAGCCTCCGGGGCATGCCAGCCCGGCGAGCCCTTCTGCTGCAGCCTGAGGCCCTGACTGAGCTGGCTCAACTGCTGAGGGAAAATCCACCCTGGGTGCACAGGGGTTCAACAGGCTCGGTCCCCCCCAGCACGTGGGGATGGGAAGGAGCTCAGGCAGGGGTACCTGGAGGAGCAGCACCGTGCCAAGCTCAGGTGTGTTGCAAAGGATGGCAGGGGAGCGATGCGCCGACCTGTCCCGCTGCTGGGCTCACGCAGGTGTGCTGCACTGGGACCCACCCGGCTGCTGCGCTCTCCACCCCGTGCTGCCCTGGCTGCCTGCCCCCTCCACAACACTCCCAGCTGGGCGCATGGGAGCCCGGGGCAGGGGAAGGGATACGGAGCAGCAAGTCACCCGGGGCTGGGGGCATCCTGGGCTGCTTTGCGCGCTGCGGGGGAGATCCAGGCTGGGAGGGAAGTGAGGCTGCGAGGCGGGGGCAGCCTCCCTGTGGGGCGCCTGGTGCTCGTGCCATGTGCTGCAGCACACCTGCAGCTCTCTTTCGAGGCCAGAAAGGCTTGGAAAAGCCGGCTTGTTATTTATACTGTTTTTACTGTCCTGTACAAACAACCCCCTCTCCCCCATTTTGATTAAAGTCCTCTTCTTTGGAGACTCCGGTTTGCTTTGTTGGAACTTGGTCAGGGAGCAGCTGGAGCCCGGGCCCTGGCAGGTGGGGACCTGCTGCATGGGGCCGGCCCTGGGGAGCTGCAAGGCTGCACCCAGAGGACGTGCAGCCAGGGTGCCCGCTCTGTGCCAGGCATGGGTGCCAGGCCGGGGTAAGGCTTGGTGCTTGCACGCTGCGTCGTGAACATGACCGATTACCAGCAGGGAAAGTCAGGGCCGTGCAGGGAGGGCTGGGTGGGGGTTGCCTGGGGGGCATGCGTGCAGATGGCACGGTGATACCTGGGACAGCTATCAGAGACAAGCTGGGAGGTTAATTATTAATTAGAGTGTGAGAAGTGCTGGGAAGCCAAGTGCCCTGTGATCTCTTTGCAGGGTGCGGCCGCGCTGCTTTTCCAGGCCCAACTGGCCTGCTAACACCCACGTGGCGCATCCAGAGCTGCCGTGAGTCGCCTTCCCCGGGCAGATGCACCAGGGTGGCAAAACCCGGGCAGGGAGCGACGTGAAGCAACAGCTGCACGTAGCCGGGAGCTGTTACTGCTTCTTGGCCGTCAGGCTTTGGGTGCAAGTCTTGTAAGAAAGCAGAGCCCGTCTCTCCTGAGCGCATGCAGCCCCGGCTGCTTCTGAGCTTGTCGGGGGGGTTTCGGGGTGCTGGACCCGAACTCTTTTTTTGGCACATGGGGGTGTGAATGGAAAGCATCCCAGTGCAACCCCTGCACCCACAAGCTCCCGCATGCCTGTCTCGAGGCAGCCTGTCTCCTGGACAGGTTTGTATTGCAAAGGCCATGTTTTGGGGGACAGGAGCGGTCCCATGGGGGTGGGTTGCGAAGCTGGGACTACAGCTGTGTCGCTTTGCCATATGCAACAGGCGGAGAGGGGACCAGAGCATCTCCCTGTCTGCACAGAGCCCCCGGCAGCCTGTGTGCCGCGTCCCCCGGAGACGGGAGTATTTCCTGCTCTGTTGGGGGTGCGTCTTCTGGCCCTTCCCTCTTCTCTCTGCTCTTCCCAGGGTTTGCTAGGAACAGAGGTGGATGCAAGTACGATGCTCGCCAAAGGATATGGAAACATCTGAAGCCCCGGGTGTGGGTGGAGGATGTTTGCCAGTAGTAGGGCCACTTATGGCTCTGGACTCTTGGATTTGGACTTAGTTTGGGCTAATCTGGCCTCGGACACAAGTTAAAAAAATAAATAAAAATGAGCCCTGGCTCCTGCTCTTCCCGGGAAGGGGAGATCCCGGCAGGCGGGTTTGCAGGAAAGCTAGCGAGGCTGCTTGGCTTCGATCTGCCTTCGCATGGACTAGCTCTGGGCCAGGCCTCTGGGCCGCTGCTCACTTCCGGCAGGAAGGATGAGCCCCCCGGCCTCGGGGGCATGTGTTGGGTCCGGCTGTGCGTGTGCTGTGTTAGGAGGCGGGGGTCTTATACCCAATCTCAGGCTCAAATTAGGGCCATGCCAGGACGGGGGGTGGAAGGTGACGTCAGATGAGCGGTGATAGCAGCAGGGTACGGCTGGGTCCTGCTCTGAGCCCCCACCTCGAATCAAGGGCCGGGGGTGGCTTATGCACGAGGCCGCCTAGACAACGGGTCCCAGCCCCCAGCGAGCCCAGATTCCCTCTCGTTAGGGCGGGGGCTGCTGCTTTGGTAGCAGAGAGATGGTTGAAGCCCCAGGGACACGGCACGAATGACCTGTGCCAGACCTGGTCCCTGGGGGGGCTGGGAGCCGGCGCTGCGGCTGCAGCCTGGGGCACGCGTGTGCCTGCGTGTCCACCAACAGGCTCCTCTCCCGGGATGGATGCGAACCAGATGGCCCATGCGGGGTTTCCCCTCTCTCCCGCCTGCCACGTGCGGGGGGCTGAGGCCGGCTCCATCTGGGAACGGACTTGGAGAGGTTGGAGTTGGCAGAGCAGAAGATCACCGCAAGGCCGCTGGCAGGGGCTGGGAACGGATGCAGGGCAGAGTCCCCCCCAGAGAGCCTGATTCAGCCCTGGAGCCTGGCTGTAACTTGAAGCCCGCATGGACATCCCAACGGGCTGGAAGTTTTGTGCGGAGCGAGGGCTCGTGTCCCAAATCACGAGAGCAGCGCAGCCCAAAGGATGAGCTGCTCCAGGGATCAGCTGCAGCCTCTCCCATCGGGTGAGGGGGACCCGCTGGCTCCGGGAAGCCCACACGTGGCGTTACACCCACTTGCGAGCGATCTGGCCCCATATACAGGGAGGGCAGGGAGATGTGGCCTTGCAGCCTGGCCCTCATCACCGGCTCCTTGGGTGGGTAGAGGCAATCGAGCACTTTGGTTCGCTATTTGGGCAGGAGAACGGGCTCCCCACCTGCATGCTGTGCTCAGAGCCCTGGTGAAGCCCCAACCAGCGCTGAGGGGGCTTTGCATAGATCACAGCAGGGACAGGAAAGCCTGAGCCCCCAGGTCTGGCGGGGCAGGGACCGGGGCGGGCGCTGGGCTCGGAGCCAGGCCTCCGATCCCAGCCCGGTTTGCTGCACGCATCCGACTGTCTGCACTACGGGGCCCCGCGCCTTTCCAGGGCCCCCTCCCCGTCTCTGCTCTCGTCGTGCTGGCAGCGACCCAGCCCCGCTCCGTTGTCAGCTCGGTTTTCGGGCTGGCGCCTGTCGCCACGCGAGGAGCCGCTGTCACAACACGGCCCGCGCGGCGGGGACGGCCGGCGCCTCCTGGCAGGTGCTAACGCACGCCCCGCGGCTCGGCTCGCGCTGGGACACGGCGTTGGCAGGCAGAGGCCGGGGCGAGATCGCTGCTCAGGACCGGGACGCGCGGGCACGGATGGCGGCACGGCAGGGGCAGGCAGGAGAAGGTTGCAGCGTGCACCCCCCCGGCTCCATGCACCACGGGGGTCGGTCACCCACCCCCAAGGACATTCTGGGCAAGGCTGGTCCTGTCCCAGGCCCTGCCTCGGCTACAAGCCTCCATGTCTGAGCCCGTTCGCCCACCGGGCCCGTTCAAGCCCCCAGAGTAGGGGCCCTTAGTGGTGGGGGAGGAAGGGGCTCAGTTTCCGAGCAGGGCTTGTTCCGGGCTGTTGGGTCCCTGGGTGGAAGGGGACCACTAGCCCCCAGGCCCTGCCCCCGTGGCAGCAACAGTGGGTATATTTAGAAGCAGCTGCAGGCAGCAGACAGCTGAGGACCCCCAGGGCTGGGGGCTTGGAGCCACTGGCTGTGTCTGGCCTTTGTGGAAGATCCCGTTTCCTAAGCGTCATCCCCGACGGGTGCTCAAATAAAGTCCGGCCTGGCTCCGCTGCAGGCTGCAAGCTGATCGTGGAGGTCGGGACAACGTCCCGCCGGCCGGGGCTCTGTATGGGGTGGTGGCAGCATCTGGCAGGGGCCAGCTTGCAAGGAGCAACGAGGGTTGGAAGTAGCTACGGCACCACGTGCCCGCAGAGAGCTGGCCCCACTGGGCACCTCTGCTCCACAGCACGCTGTGCCAATGCAACCAGCCACGCTTCCTCTCTCCCCGGCTCAGCGGGTCCTCCGACCCCCATCCCACAATGCACTGCTTGTATGCGAGTGGTACCCCAGCCAGTGCTGCTGCGCTGGGTGCTGCAGGGGTTCCCAGAATGGACCCATCCCACCCTGGTGCGCCAGGGCTGGCCTGGTGCGGGGCATCCAGCTGGTTGTGTTGGGGCTGGGGCGGCTGCGTCCATGCTAGGCCCTGCGGTGGACACAAGCGGAGGAGCCCGGAGGCTCACACGGGCCACTCTGCCGCGTGGTCGAGGGCAACGCCTCCCCGCGGCTGCGTCGCAGGGTGGAAGGGAGCGCGCTTGCTCGCTCCGCCTAGCACAGTCCATCCCATGCGTGGAAGTGCCAGGCCTGTCTGCATGCTAGCATGAAGGACTTATGTAGGGGGGAAAGGGGATTCCAACTCCTCCGTGTTCCTGTCAAGTCCCTGCTTGCCCGCGAGTTATTTCACACGTGTTCTCCCCGTCGTGCAGGGGTGCAGACGTGCACCGGCGTGCGCACGTGCCCCAGACAGCTGCTCAGACGCCGGAGGGGAGCCGGGCAGCAGCTCAGTGAGACAACACGTGTGGGCAGCTCCGAGAGAGCCGGACGCCGGATTTTCCACCAGGCAAGTCCAAGCCTCTGCTAGCCATAGATTAGACCTCTCCGTGCACCCCCTGCCCGCCCGTGGGGGCTATCACTTTCCCCGGCACCTGCTCTCCTTCGGGGTTGGGTTTCTGCGGGGAGTCGCAGCTGAGCGCGCCTGGTATTTCTAGCAAATGGCAAGCGCCCTGGGTCCCCGCAATCTTTTTCAGGGCACGTCTTTGCTGGGCAGTTGCACGTGGAGCTGAGTGGAGACAACACGCATGGAGCTGGGTGCAGGGAAAGCAGTGGTGTGCCCTGAGCTGGACCCCCTGGAGCCCCGGGGATGGGGGCAGCGCCCCTCCAGAGCCAGGTCTCCGACAACGCCCTGGCTCCATCTAGGAGAAACCCCCCAGTGCCCGGCAGCTCCCGGCTTTGGAAAGGCCTCGTGGCACCCATTAAGCAGGGCCGGGCTCCAGAAGACATCGGCTCTCTGCTCAGCTCTGCATCAGCCTCTGGGGCAGCAGAGTTGTGCCCCAGTTTCCCCTATCGCAGGTCTGCAGCTTTTCTGCAGACCCTTTGTGCAGCACCTGGCCCCAGGACCCCAATCCCGCTGGGGGTCCTTCCTGCCTGCCGTTTCCTGGCTGATTGGCACCCTGTATCTCCCCGGAGAGCCGGCCCGAGAGCAGACCTGCGGGCTCTGTCTGGCGCAGCCCCTTCGCCAGCCCTTTGTTCGGGGCTGGTTGCCGTGCATGCCCTCCCCCACTGGCCCGGGGGCTCAGCTGGGGTAGCAGCAGCAGGAGGGGCGGCTGCATTAATGTGAATGTAACGAGGATCTGCTAATTGCTCCAGACCAGCTGTTGGGGTGAGGCTGGCCCCTGTGCTAATCCCTGCATGCAAAACGCTGGGGTGGGCGTCTCCATAGCAACCCTCCCCAGGGTGCTCTCCTCCCCGGTCCGGGCATCATCCCTGACACTGGGTTCGAGCGGCCGGAGGAGTCGGGGCGGGAAGGGGCAGCTGTTCAGTCTCGCCCCTGCGTGGGGGACACTGACCCTTAGCAGAGGGCCCAGGGGCCCGCTGCGCTGCACGGAGGAGCACGCTTCTCCTCGGCCTCGGGCGGGACCAGGCCCGAGCAGGTCCCCCCGGCTCGGGGCTGCCTCGTGCTGGCCGTGGAGCCCACGGCGTGCCAGGCTCACGCGCCAGGGCGCAATGAGATTGCTCTTTTCGAGGGTTACCCAGACCCGCGGCCTGGCACTGACCCCGGTGCTGCCCACGCACGGGCGCACGTGTGCGCACGCTTGGCTCTCCAGCACGTCCCGAAGCCCCCGGCAGCTCTCGGGCCTGTTTCCCCGGGCCAAGGAGCAGAGCTGGCCGGTGCCAGCAGAGGCCCCCGCGGCCCGTGAGAACCAGCCTGCTCCGCGCGGCCCAGCTCCCCGCCTGCACGATTCCCACAGCCCCCTCCAGGTAGGGAAGCAGAAATAGCTGCTCCCCGGCCCGCTGCCTGCCCCCTTCCCAGCCCATGCGCGGGCTGCCCCGGGCGGGGGCTGGTGGGAGGCCCCGAGGCTGCCGCGATGACTTCTGCGCCGGGTTCGCGCCGCCGGGGCCACGCGGCTCTTCCACCCGGTTCCACAGCCCGGGTCGTGGGAAAGGGCAGGCTCCCACGCTCCCGCGCCCGCCCCGCCAGCTCCGCCGTCCCGAAACGCGGGCGCCCGAGGGGATCGCGGTCCCCGGGGACTCCAGGCCTGACCCACTGAAGAGCGCTGGCAATCCGGACTGGGGAGCAGGGCACTGTGGGGGGAGCTCGCAGCAGTCCAGGGGGCTAGGGCAGATGGGCTGCTGCGTTTCACACCGCCCCCCCACCCCCCGAGCCTGGTTCAGAGCAGGCGGCTTCTTCCTCAGCTACAATCAGCTGCAGCAGTTGGGCTTGGGGGAAGCGCGGGTCCGTGGGCTGGAACGGGCTTACGGTCTTGTTGGGCGAGTTGAGGTATGGGAAGAAAAGTGTACTAGAAGATGTATAGATGTAACTTCTATATACACATACGTACATATATACACGTACATATTCATACACACGCATACATACACATATATGTATACATGCTATTGCTATACACTATATACACATGTTATCTCTATACACTATATACACACACACACACACACACGACACATTTTTCCACAAGAAAAGAAAAAAAAAATTGGGCTCAGGGGGATTCCTGTAGCCAGGAGGAGCCTGCAGGACAGGAGTAAATGCAAGGCGCTGCCCCTTGGGGAGGATGATCAAAAACACAAGGCCAAGAGGGTGCCCCTGGCTGGATGGCAGCAGGGCGGAGAAGGGGCTGGGAGCCTTGGCAGAGGGCAGGCTTGGTACAAGTCTGCAGCTGCACAGAAGACCAACGTGATTTGGGGCTGCAGGAATTAGGTGCGGTAGGTGCGAGACACGGGCGGTGACAGTGCCTCTGTTCAGGACTGGTTAGGCCTCATCCAGATGCTGCGTGCAATTGTGGGCTCCACATTTTATAAAGGATGTGGAGCAGTTGGAGAGGATCCAGAGGCTGGCAACAAAGATGAGCGCTGGCTTGGAAAGCAAGTCACGCAAGGAGAGGATGAAGGAGCTGGGCACGTTCAGCTGGTGGAAAAGGCATTTAGTCGGGACACGCAGCAGTCTGCAAATACTTGCAGGGCTGCCATAGAGAGAAGGGAAAGCACCTCTTCTCTTGTGCTGCCAAGAGGAGGGCACGGACCAATGACTTGAAGTTGCAGCAAAGTAAATTTAGACTGGATATCCGGAAAAAAACCTTCTTCGCTGCTGGACCAGGTTGGCCGTGGGATAGATGCCAGGGGAGGTGCCGACTCCCCATCACTGGAGGTGTTCGTGAAGGGGCTGGGCAGGCACTGGGCAGGGATCGTATAGGATGCCTATATTCTACCATGGGGACTTCCCGGGCATCTGGGCTTTGCTGGCTACCACGTGAGACTGGGAAGGGATTTTTCCCCCTTCTGCTGATACAGGAGCCAGGCCTTCCTCAGAAGTGCTGGACGCTAGGGATGGGGCTGGGCTGGGCCAGTTTCCTGCTGCATCCAATGCCACAGGGTCCTGGCTGGAGGGTCTCGCCCCTGTGCTCAGGCTCAGACCAATGCTGTACCAGGGGCAGGAAGGGATTTTACCCCGTGGACTGGGGGAGGCTTGCCATCTCCTGAGATCTCTTGAGCATACATTAACACCCTTTTTTGCAGCAGGGTGTTTGCTGCTGTGGCCCCCCGGCTTCACTCGTGTCGGGTCAGGGTGTTGTGCCGTGGTGCCAGGGTTGACTGTGTAGCTGTGCTGTAGGTTAGACAGTGGGTTGGTCTGGGATGGCTTGGATAGGGATGACCCTGCTTCAGGCAGGGGCTGGAGATGGGGCCGCTGCAGGCCCCTTCCGGTCCTCCTCCTCTACGACTGCTACAATTACTTCCAGGAGAGCAGGTCTGTTCAGACACGTGCGCCCCACAGGCTGGTGATTACACCCTGTCACCCCGGGGGCTTTGCCGGGAGTTGGAGAGGTCAAGGAGCTGTATGTTGTTGCCGTGTGGCATACCCGCTTCTGCAGCAACAAGGAGAGCAAGGTATCGGGAGCTGCCGTGCGAAGCATCGTTTGGGAGCGAGGTCCTATCCCTCTGCGTAGCTTGTGAACCTTCTAGTGGGGCTCCCTGGTCCACGGCTCCGGAGCAGCTGGAAACCAGCAGCCTGTGTGCAGTAAGTCCCGACACTCATCTCACTGGCGAGCATGGATGACAAGTGCCGCAGGGGCAAACCCCCCCGCAGCCGGCTCCAGCAGGGTGGGCACATGCCCGATCTCTCAGCCCTGCCACCCTGCTCCAACAGCACTGCATTTGTCCCTGCTTTAATATCAGCCCTATACCCCACATCCCGCTGCTCTAATTGAGCAGAAAAGACCTTCCCGGGGTTCAGCCCCACCCTTTTATAGAGGAAATTACCCAGTCCCCCACACCCCCAAATTAAAATCTTGCTCCTTGCCAAAAAAAATTAAACCCCATTTTCTAGACCTATGCTACAAATGGACCCCATCCCTCCAGCACTGCCCCTTGCAAAAAATAACTGAGCAAAAAACTCTGTCCCGTTCATTTAACCAATTGCAACCAGGCTTGGGCCTAAATGGCCATGCCCCTTTCAAACCACCTGTCCCAGGGGCCAAAGGTCAAAGGTCAGCCTATGCAGGCATAAAAAGCTGCTGTTTCCCACCGCACCTCTCCTACAGGAGAGCAATGCATGAGCGAGTGAGGGCAGATTATCCTTTAGGCAGATTCTTGCAGGAACAGCTTCCTATTCCAGCCTCTCTTGCTGTCTACGTACCTTCTTACAGCGCTTAGCAGAGAGGGGGAGAGGTTCGTGATAGGCTGCAGTTTGAAGGCTGAAGCAGATGTCTGCAGAGATGCGTATCTAGATGGCTATTGCTGGTCTCCCTACCATCCAGTAGCATTTAGTGGAGCAGAGCGTAGGGACCTCATAATATGCAGCAAATGGGCAGGGAGGCAGATGCTTATAGATACACGTCTAGATTTCTCTCACCTGTCTACATGCCACAACTCAGCACAGCTGGGACAGCTTTATATGAATGCAGGTATGCCAAGCCAAGGCACCTCTTACCCAAGCTGGCATCAGTGACTATAAATGAGACCTGAACTCTGTCAGACATCAAAGCAGACATTAAATGCAGGCAGGAGCTAATTATTTCACTGCTGAGACCAAGGAGAGGTTGAAATGAAAGTCTGGAGATCCTTCCCAGGGCACTGCGGGATGCTGGGCGACGTTAGCACTGTCAGGTGTGCAAGCAGGGTGGCAGTGCTAGGACCTGGCACCTGTCCACCCTGGCAGAGCTGGCTGCATGGGGGTTTGCACTCAGTGAGCACCAGCTGCAGTCTCTCCTGGGGGGTTTGCTAGCACGCATCTGGCTCTATTTCCAGCAAGGAAAATCTTTCCTTTCATTCCCCTGGCGATTCCTGGGGGCTGTTCTAGGACAGGACTGGCCATGTAGTCCTGCCTGGGGCTGTATTAGTGCAGGCTCATCCACACCCTCCTGGGAGGCGTTCAGGGCCTGAGAAAAAAGGCTTGCAGACGAGCTAGATGCGCAGTGCAATGCCTCCGGCCCTGGGCGTGCTCTCGGGAGGGGTGCTGGGGGCCTGGGCTGCATGGCACATGCTGGGGAAGGGCCTGGATCAGTGCTCCTCAACCAGGTGCTGTGGCACCCTGGGGTGTCCTGAGATCCTGTCAAGGGTACTGTGAGGTACTGTGCAACGCTGGGGCACACATAGGATTTGTAAGATAAATCCAGATATTTCAAATAAGACCCCAGGGTGTGATGTAGATGCAGCGTTGTCCTGGCCTCCCTGAGCTCTTTGCAACAGGAGAATTGCTCTATTGTTTTTCTGTAGTCAACAACGGCGTGGAAAGCAAGAGCTAGCCTTTCCTAAGCGGGGCTTGAGCCTAAAAAAGTTAAAAACCATGGGTCTAGAGCCTCCTTGGGAAGCTGGGGCTTTTATCCAGCAGCCAGGTTTAGCACTGGGGGGAAGGCAGGAGGTCCTTCCAAGCACAGAGCTGGGAAGTGGGGGGCCCCCGCCTCGAGTCTGCAGCACATGCACAATGCAGTTTTGGGAAGGTTGCTTGACTGCTCTGTGCCTCGGTTTACCTGCTTCTCTAGCAAGAGGAGTCCTTTCCTCCAGGGGCGAAGAGCACTGGGAGCGTGCTGGTGTCTCAGCAGGGAGTACGATGCTCCGGGGGGGGGGGGGGTACAGCTCGGGCTGCAGCCTTGCTCAAACCCAAAGCAAAGCACCAGTGGCCCCGACCCCCGACTGTCCACAGCCCCAGCCTCTGGGCAGCACTTGCACTCGCTTCACAAGCTGCTGGCAGGCAGAGGGGAGAGCACGTCCCCGGAGCCCTTGGGAAACGGCCCGGACGGGGCGGCAGGGCAGAGGTCCTGGGACCGGGGCTGTGATGGGGAGGAGCTCACGTGCACAGTTTGGTCTGGGAAAGGGAGCTGCAAATCTGTGATAAATAAAAAGTCCCACAAAGGGGGCCGGGGAGGGGGGGATCCTGGAGTCTCACAGGGAGCGGCCCCTTCTTTTCCTGTCTTAAACCTCAATTCCTCCTCTGCTTTCCATGGGAGACCAGCCTGGGCTCCCCCCTGCCCAGACCCCTCACCCGGCCCTGCGGCACGGTCTGGGCCTGCTCTGGGTCCCAGCAACCAGCTCAGGCTTACTGCATCCGGAAGCCCAAAAACCTCGGTTCCTTGTCCCCCTGCCCAGCTGCACAGACACTCGCCCTGTGCCCCCGCGTGAGAGCAGAGCGGACCCAGGATGAGCCCCAGACTCCCCTGACTTGTCCCGGGTGCTGCGGCGCGCAGGCTGCTGTGGGGCCGGTGGGGGAGGAGAAGAGTCTGGGTGGGAGGGCGCCAGCCCGGGGGCCAGGGTCCACCCGAGCGTGTCCCAAGCAAGGAGATGGTTGCTGCGCAGGGCCGGCCGGCCGCCTGAGAAGGGGAGAAATAGCTGCGGGCAGCAAGCGAGCAAGCGGCCGCGCGGCCTTTGGCTCCCTGCTTGTTTCTGTTCCTCGGCCACGCAAGGCGCCGGGGGAAACCTCCCTGCTTAATGCATCTATGATGAAGTGCTCCAGGACCCGCGCCCGGCCTCTCCTCTCCCCTGCCCTCGCCTCCTGCCGCCATGCGGGTCCGACTCGGCGGCTGTTGTCCTTGGCTTGGCCCCAGTCTGTGCTTCGCATCCCGGCTCGGCCCTGGGGCCCAAGGGAGGAATTAGCAAAGTATCCGGTGTCGGCACGTTCTTGATGACCGGGCCCCTGTGGCAGGACCTCGTCCCCTCCCTCTGCCCTCTGCTCCCTGCCCGGTCGGCCAGGGCTGTGCCACCAGCCATGGCTGGAGTCGTTCCTATCGCAGACTCCAGGCTAGGGCCCCAGCTCCCAGCCCGAGCCCTTGGGCGCAGAGAAGGGTGCGTGCACCTGACCAAACCAGGAGGAAGACCCCCAACTGCTTGCAAGTGCGGCCCGGTGGCTCCCCCTGAAATGGGGCTCGTGATATGGTGCAATCCCTCAAGGGGCGCAGCAAGCAAGGCGCTCCGGTCTCCTTTGGGCATCTGGGTTCACATGCAAAGCCCGTGAGCTCCCAAAGCACCAAGTTGTCGTGTGTCTCGGTGCAAACCCAGGGTCTGGGTGGGGATCCGTGCTCCAACCCAGGCTCTGGCGCTGCCTCTGCGGTGCCGTGCACAGCACTCAATCCCAGGACCTCCCTTGTCCGGCTGAGAAAGGTCAGGTCCCCCCAGCGGGGTCCTTCGAGGATCGACTCCCCAGCACTTGAGGGGCTCGGGCTCTGCGGGGGTGGGGGGGCTAGCAGGTGGCTGCACCATACGTGGGGTCAGTAGCTCGTCGTTTGCTAAGAGGCTGAACCGTGCGTTCATCTGGGATGGTTTGGATAGGACAGGTCCTGCCTCTGGCAGGGTCTGGACTAGATGCGACCTCTGGAGACCTTGGAGACTAACTTGTTCAGCAGGGCTTGAGCCCTTTGTAGGCTGCAGTCTAGTCCGTTAGGCTGGTCAGAGGAGGTGGGACAGCCACCAGCTGACCCAGCAGAGGTCCAGGTGGCAGAGGGGAGGCTTTTGGCCTCTCCCTCTCACGCTTGTTGTGGCTTTCCCCTCAAAGCACTGGCCACACACACGTCTGACGCTCGGTCTCGCAGCGCGGAGGTCTCCCGGGGACTGCGTTGAGGGTGCAGAGCTCTGGATGCGCAATGCCATTGCCCTCCAAAGCTGCATGCATGCAGTCTCCGGATGCAGGAGGCAAGCCATGCACCCCCAAAGCGGCGTGCAAGACTCTTGGGCCTGCACGTCAGAGTTAGCATCAGGAAAAGCCCACGGCTGAACCACGGCAGATACAAGCTGAGTTATTCTGCTGACTCTGGGTCCTGCTTTAATTACAGCAAATCTTTTGCTTAAACTTTTGGTAGTAGTCCCAGCCACTCCTCATCCAGCTACTCCTCCGGGGTTGCTTGTGTTACACAGGCGCATTTGGGATCTGCAGCTGCCTTATAGCAACCTCCTCGCACGCTGCATTGTACCTTCGGGCTAGGGAAGCCGCCCTCCGGCCAGGCCCGTCTGCTGCCCCCGCGCTGTGCTGGACGCGGGCGGGTTGGTCTAACCTTGGTTTACAGCGGTGGCTCTCCGCCAGGCTGGGCAGCACCGGGGCCCTTTGAAGGCTGCTATGGGATGCCACGCAGAGTTCGCCCTGCTAGGTGCACAGACATGACTCACAAGATCAACCCAGAGGTTTCCAATAGGGGCCCACCGCGTGAACCCATCCTGTCGTGGGCTCTCCGAGCTCTTTGCCACAGAAAGAAAACGCTCTATATTATTTTTCCCCTGGTCAAAAAAAATGAGTGAAAATGAAGGGCTGGCATCTTCCCAGGGGGGCTTGCAGTCTAAGGAGCTTCACAGCTGCTGGATTTCAGCCTGTTTCAGGCGGGTTTCGCTCTCAGGTGCCCACACAGCACGGGGGTGTTGGCACTGCAGATGCTACGATGAGGGAAACAGGCTTCACAACCAGGGGTTTCCATGCCAGCACTGAGCAAGCCTTCCCGGGAAGCTCCTGGCTTCTTGGGTTTGCAAGACACGTTCAAGCAGCCTCGTGCCTCCAGGTGCCCGGTGAAGGCCAGGCCAAGGGCGCTGGAGCTGCTGCGCATGTCGGCCGTGGGCTGGGGCGGCCCTGAGATGCTCCTGCCTTGCATGGGGCTGCCTGTGGAGCAGGAGCGGCTGCTTCCAGGTGCACCCAGCCCAGCCCTGCAAGGCAGGGAGAGGAGCCCAGGCCCAGATTCCCGGGTGGGCTGGGGAAGGGGGAGTGTGCTAGCAGGGGCTTGGAAGAGAAATCACCATCCAAGGAGATGTGATGCTTACAATGCAGTCCTTTATATGGAGCTGATACACACGTGGAGGCCGGCGCACCCTGCACCCAGGGCACGGCCCGCAGCGCGCGCGGAGCCGCTCGGACCCTGCCCCTCCTGCCCCGGCACGCCCCACCCCGGGGCAGGCAAAGCCCCGAGCCCAGCTCGCGTGGGCCGTGCGGTCTTGGAGCGGCCCGGCGAAGGGAGCATCGCTGAGCGGGGGGGGGAGGTTGCAAGCCCCCGCCTTGCTCCCTCTCCCCGCCGCGCCCCACAAGACGAAAGGAGCCCCCGGCCGCTTGTCCCGGTTCAGGCAGTGTCTGGTCCTTCCCTGCTGGCCTGGGACCCCGCCAGGCTCTCCGTGACCTTCCCCCTGCCCCTTGATCCCTGCGGCCTCCTCATCTCTGACCTCGACGTCCAGCCCCGCAGGGCACCCCCCCTTGCAGCCCTCCGTTCCTCCCCCTCTCACCATCACGTCAGTCCCACCGGCTTTCGGCCACACCTGCCAGCTCTCGGCGCCAGCTCCCACGTGCGGTCCAGCAGCGACACCGGGCTCCCCACGAGGGGGCACGGCTCGTGCACGTGCGTGTGCCTGTGCACGCGTGTCTGCGGTGGCCAAGCATGCGGATCGAACACCCTCGTCCACGGCGAGCCCGCGGGAGGCCTGGCCGCGGGGCTGGGGGCTGCGGGGCCGGGGGCGAAACCGGGCGTTGTGGAGCTCGCGCTGAGCTGCTGGAGCAAGCAGAGGGGAAGTAGCAGCCTGGCTCCGGGCTGAGCCCCCCTGGCAGCTCCCCCGCGGGGTGCGATGGACCCTGCCCAGCGCCTCGTCCTTCTCCCCGGAGGCCCAGAGCTCCCCGTGCTGGGTCCCAGGAGCCCTCTCTGCACCGGGGCTCGTGGCCCCAAGGTCCAGACCACGCGGGCCGCCCGGGGGCCTAGACGGCGGCCGGTCGGATCAGCATGCGTGTGCCTTTGAGGGAGTAGCTGGGCCCTTGGAAGTGAGGCCACCGGATCCCGTTGAGCTTGCGGACGTTGTGCCGGGCAGGGTAGTAGACGCCGTTGAGGTTGGAGAGGCCGCAGGCGTCGAACCACCACCCTGCAGCGGGGCGGGGAGGCGGGTTAGGGCAGGAGGAGCCGCACGTCGGGTGGCCCACGGCGCCTGGGAGGCTGCGTGCCCCAGCTGGAGGCGCGGGGGCAGCGCCTGCCCCGTCTCATCCTTCACCCGCCACGACTCCGTCTTCGCAGTTTCAGGGGGAATACTGGCTGAGGCTGGCAATAACCCCCGGGCCCTCCTTCACCCCCCGGCGCCTGCAGCCCTCTCACCTCCAGACAGCATCTGGGCGCACTTGCAGAGGCAGTTGTCGTTGTCTGCGTCGCGGGTGCTGAAGTTGGTGCCCTGCAGGGCCAGGCCGCTGGGCTGCCCCGCCGGGCCGCTGTAACCCCGCAGCGTCAGCCTGGGGAGGGAGAGCGGCGCGCGTGGGCGCAGGGAGGGGGAAGACGGGGCGACCCGCTCAGCCCGTGCCAGCTCCGCTCCCCGGCGGCAGTGCCCGCAAACCAGCCCCGGGGCGGGACACGGAGCTGAGCGGCTTCGACCCAGTCCTCGCCGGGCGCGGTGTGCCTGCCCCACCTGTACAGGTGCCGCTCGCTCGCCAGCTGGACCCTGCCGTAGTGGGCGTAGGCCTTGGTGCCCTCCCAGTCCAGGAGCTCCACCCGCAGCGTGTAGGGCGCCTGGCTGGTCAGGACGTGCACGGCTTCGTTGCCCAGCCAGTGCTCCCCGGCCGGGTCCCCGAAGCCCTGCGGGAGAGGGGGGCGGTCAACACGGCTCCGCTCGGCCTCGCGCCCGGGGCGCTGCCTCGCTACCGGGGCTTGGCCCCCTCGGCGGCGGTTCAGCGCCTTGTGCGGGGGAGCTGGAGGCGGCACAGACCTGTCTGTATTCCTTCCAGCTCCGCTGGAAATTCACGCTGCCGTTGGCCCGGTGCTGGATGACAGTCCAGCCGCCGCGCTCGGTCTCCATGTCACAGTACACCTGCAGAGGCGGGGAGAAGCAGATCCAGGGCGTGCGTCCGGCCCGGGCCACGCGCAGCCGCGCCGTACGTGGGGGGACGCAGGCCAGGGCCCGGCGGGTTTGATCCCTGGCTCTGCCACACAGCGACCCTTGGTCAAGTCCCTTAAACTCCACGCCGCTATAACTGTGGTGATAACGTCGGGCCCCGGAGCTGTCCTAGGCAAAGCCTCAGCAGAGGCTGGGCGCGTGGAAGGGGATTTATGTTTGCCCAGGGTGGGGGGTTGTACCCTGCTCAGTGCCCACCTCGCCAGCCCAGTGCTTGCACCCGCCAAGCCCGGCGCACGGCCTGCAGGGACCGACCTTCTTGGGCTCCGACATGTTGGCGATGTGCAGCGTGTAGACCCCGCTGGCGCTGGCCCCGGAGCGGTGGATCTCCGCGCAGTCCTGGAACGTGCCCTCCTCCTTCCGCAGGGCACCTGGGGGGAAGGACCGGGGGGTGAGCGCGAGTCTGCGGGGAGCCCTGGCCCCCCCGAAGCACACAGAGGCATTGCTTCCCGTGTGTCACGGCCTGAGCGCGGGATGAGCGGCTGGGAAATTAGCAGCAGTCCTGCTAATCACTCATCAGTGGACAGTAGGAAGGGTCTTGGCCTCCCCTTCCTGTAACAGGCTCCGGAGCCTGGCACCAGTAAAAGACCCCCGGGACGGGGGTTGAGTCCCACACGCGTGGCTGGGAAGTGACGGCGTTAGCCAGGCATTGCATTTACACCGCGCTTTGCATGCACGTGGTAGAGCACAGCAACAACCAGGCTTTGGCAGGGCTCAGACCAAACCCAGCGTCTGGAGGGATGGAGTCAGGGTGCCCATTAAATGCCAGGAGAATGGGGGGGTGCCCCATGGCTTGGAGCCCCCAGCGGGCGGCAGGCCTCACCTCTGCCCTGCGAGACCCGCTGGACCAGGCTGCGCACGGACTCCAGGAGCTGCAGCTGCTGGCGCTGGAGCAGGCTGGCGTTGCTGCTGGCCACGTGCAGGGACTTCTCCAGGTCCTCGATGGTGTTGCTCTGGCGGCTCACCAGGCGCTGCAGCCGCTCCTTCTCGGAGCGGATCCCCTCCAGCTCCGTCTGGTGCTTGGTCTCCATCTCCAGCACCCGGCCCTCCAGGAGGCTGCGACGGGGGCAGGTGCTGGGTCGGGTGCCCCGGCTGAGCGACCTCCTCCCCCGGCGGGCTGGAGCCGGCCGCGCGGCACCGGGGACGGGGAACCCGAGAGCCGCCAGGGCTTGGCCCGGGGGAGCCGGGGCTCAGAGCGCACCTAGATCCCGCCCGTGAGCGTCTCCAAGGGCCACAGCCCCTACCTGTTCCTGCCCTGCAGCGCGTGGATCTCGTTGGTTTGCAGGAGCAGCTGCTTCTCCAGCTTGTTGGTGGACAGGGAGTTCTCCAGCAGCTGGATCTCGATGCGGGACGTCTGGTTCAGGACCTGTGCCCGGAGCAGAGGGGAAGCCTGATAACGAGGATCCCCCCCATCCTTTCACCCCTTCCCATCTGGGCTGCTCCAGGCTTTCCCAGCAGCCACGTGCCATCAGCAGGCACCCAGTTAGACCCGTAAAGGGCTCCCATCTCTGGGAAGCACGTCATGGTCCTTCTGCGTGAGCAAGCAACAGGATGGCCATGCAGGTGATCGAAGCTGGAGTCTTGCTCTGATCCCTGCCAGGCCCATAGGAAACATGCGGGCTGTACTCTGGCTCCGTAGACCATGTCTTCAGGAGGGGAGGTGGGGAAACTGAGGCAGGGAGTGACCCTGCCAAGGTCAGCGGGGGTAGGCAGGCCCCAAGCCTCCCGACTGCCGTGCTGAGCCCTACCGGCTAGGGGCCGTGCCCTCCCAGACCAGACACGCGCGGGGCTGTCCCATACGCCCCCCCCCACATGCACAGGCCCCCGTGGTACCTGAGCCTCCACGTCGGTGAGCTTTCGGGTCTGCTCGGCAGTCTGGCTCAGCAGCGAGGTGCCGATCTCCAGCATGGTGGCCGTCTGGTTCTGCACCGCGTGCTGCTGCATCTGCGCCATCTCCGACTTCACGCTCCTCTGAATGTAGCTCTCCAGCTGGGCGGAGAGGGACAGCCCGTGACCAACCCCCCCGGGCTCAGCCACGGGGCATCCTGCTGGCACGGCGTCAGCGTGGGCAGCTTCCTTCCCACACCCTCCCGTCTGCTGGTGCCAGGCCAGGCCGGGGGGTGTTCAGACCGCTGACCTGGGGAGAAACGCCCCACGGGGCGCGGAAAGCCTTCTCGCCATGGCATAATCTCCCCCCTGCCCTTTGAAGCTTATCAGCAGGACAGCGCGTCCTCTTCTCCCGTCTGGGCCTTGGGAAGACGAACCGCCGGGATTCTTTGGCCCGGGGATTGCTAGAGACTCACCATGTCCTTAGAGCACCCCCGTTTCCCACCACAGGACCCTGGGGACCTTGGGGATGTTTCACGCCCACCGCTGGGTGGTCCTTGGGAGAGCCCTGCTTCCCCGGGGTTCAGAGTCTCTGCAGCCTGGGCACTCGGCATATTTGCAAACCAGGAACAAATCTCATGACAGGATCCAAAAACTCAAAGGACCAGACATTGGAGCTGCTTCTGCATTCGCCTGGTGAGGCCCTGACCAAAGTCTGTGAGTCAGGGGGAAACTAAGACCGCGCTGAGTTCTCTTGGGAATCCCAGACCCCTGCCTCCTGCTCTCCCACGATGGCAATGGCGGGTCAAGCAGGCCCAGCTGGAGCGGGGGACTTTTTTCCTTATGAAATAGGGCATTTGCTGAAGAATGGGGTTTGGGAGGTTGGAGCCAGGCAGGAACGCAGCGAGTTGCATGGGAAGGGGGCAAGCAAGGGGGAAGCGCTGCACGTTCCAACTGCTTCTCAACTCAAGGGTTTCTTTTTGGAAATGCTCAAATGGTTCATTTTAGACGGTGTCTAAACAAACCTCCTCTTGACTTTCTGTTTCAGAAGGCACGTTCTGTCTGAACAAGATCTGAGCCAAGACCAGGCCAGAAAAGGCATAAATAAAAGTTTTAGAATATGTTCAAACCAACTCAAGCAGTTTGTTTTGGGTCAAGCAAGGCGCTTTTCTGACGCAAAGTAAAACCCAGGGCTTTTTTCAATGTTGCTAAAAACCCTGAAATTACCAGTATTTCCCCCCTGATCCAGCTGGCTGCTGGTCTCTCACACCGTCTCGGGGCCTCTTCTCCTTGCCCATTCCTGCCAGATCACTGCTGCTGGCCACCTTAAAGGGCAAATCTCGTGGTGTGTACATGTGCCCTGGGGGGTAAGAGCCAGAGTGGTAGAAGTCTGCCGCCTCCATTGCAACCAGCACGTGTTCAGGTGCCACTCACCAGCGTCCCCGTGCCTTGCCCGGAGAATGGTCCACACGCATCAGGTGCCCTCCTCCTGCCCACTGTGAATCCCTCTACGTTAGCTTCTGATGGAGGCCAGGTGAGCTCAGCTGTACTTAGCTTGCTCCTTCAAGACAGCAGAGTCCCCCGGGGGAGTGGAGGCAGATGTCGCAAGCCAGATCCAGCCTCCGCACACTATTAATTAACTCATAATTAGCAGCGTCTTAGGACCGTCCTCTGCTCCGGGAAGAGGCGTGTGCTTGCGTGGTTTTCCCTGACCTGGCTGCGACCAGCTTTGCCAGCTTTCATGGTATGAAGCATTTTGCTTCAAGCCTTACAGCTTGCAGATGGGGATCTACAGCAGCCATGACCCTTGGTCCTCCCCCACCCCCAAAAGTGCCTTTCTCCAGGCTGCGAAGATCAGCTTGAAACACAGACACTGAAGGCCAATCTGGGGGCTGATGAGTCGTAAAATCCCAGGAGGTTTTGGAGGGTGGCTGCTCGGGGCTGCTCTTCCCCAGGTGCAATCGGCTTTTTGGACAGAGGCAGCATCATTCAGGGGGTCAAGCACTGACTGGCGACTGCGAAGAGCTGGGCTCCATCCTGGGTGTGCCACTGACCTGGAACAAGTCGTTCCCTTTTACCTGGCACATTCAGAGCCGTCAGCCACCGCTGCTGGCAATGCAACACGTGTAAGATGTTCCCGGCCTGGGAGAGAAGCGCTTGCTGAGACGCTGGCCTTTGCAGACCCCGCGGGCTGAACTCCCGGCCCAGCCTGGGCCAGACGCAGCTTGTATTTATTTGTTCGTGATCCGGGGCGGGGGGGGAAGAGGTTGGTATATTTTACTTTGGCTTCACTGCCAGCACAGCTCTGAATGTGTTGTTTATCTTGATCCTTCTCCTCCGCCGAGGATCTGCGAGCCGAAGACAATTGTGCAGCTGGAACCGCACAATCCAGATCGGCGTGTTCCCGCCAGCATCCACCCCTTCTTTGCCAGTTTTCTCTGAAAGGCTGGAAATTCCCGTGAGTTACTTTAGGTGCTATTTTCTTGCCAGGACATTCTCCAGAGGTAGCTGGAGAGGACAGATGTCCCCCCCAGCAAAGCCACGTCCCACTCTGTTGCACTTTGGAAACCCGTCTTGGTGGATTCAGTCTCCCCCGTGTAGCTAAACCCTGGTGAGGAGGAGTAGAAGTGGGGGAAGAAAAGCTTTGTAGCCCAAAGGAGAGCAGGGGCCGTGGGCTGAGCTCTCTCCCAGCTTTGTGGCAGGTCTGCTGCACGATGTCACTGAATACACCTTGCTTCTGTCACGTGCCTGGGACCATCCCCGCTACAACATGACCCCGGCCTCAGCGCGGTGGTGGTGGAGGTAGGGATGGGGGCAGATCCCAGAGGGATCAGCTCTAGCTTCATGTCCTATGGCTGGTCCGTCTCATGGGAGGACACGGCGCACCCAGTGCTGGGAGCCATCCATGCACAGAGCAAGAGGGGCTCTGCCCCAAGGTGCTTGCAGTCCCTACAGAGAGGACGGCCAGCCAGCAACGGCCAGGGAGCCTAGGGCAGCATCTCAAGGGGTTAAAATCTGCTGGATGTGTCCCCAGATCTTGCCCTCTGCTTCTTAACTCCGATCTGACCAGCCACAGCCCACTCCGGCCTGTCAAGCACAGCAGACCCCTGATCACCCTGCCTGCCTCCATGGCCCTCGGGGAGCAGAGCAAGGGACAAACTTTATCCATCGCACACGGCGATTTTTGGTGCCATTTTGTAACATGCATCTAAACAGCACGTATCGAGTGCAAGGTCCCACAGGCAGCAAAACTCGCTCTCAAAGTGAATGGGGGAAAGGCCCGGCAGGTCTCCGGGTGCTGCAAGGTGCAGCCTGCAGCCCGGGTCTGGGGTGAGGGTGGTGCCCAGGGATGACGGCACCCAGCTCTTGGAGGGGAGCACGGCTCTGGCTGACGGACGTGGGTGAGATAAAAGGCACCGCTGTGACCAGCTGGGAAATGTCATCGGGCTCAGAGGGTAGTAGTCAATGGCTTGATGCCCCGTTGGCAACCGGTATCAAGCACAGTGTCCCAGGGGTCGGTCCTGGGGCTGGTTTTGCTTAATATCTTCATCAATGACCTGGAAGATGGCACCAAGTGCACCCTCAGCACATTTGCAGATGGGGGGAGTAGTAGCTATGCTGGAGGGTAGGATTCAGACTGACCTAGACAAATGGGAGGACTGGGCCAACAGGGATCTCCTGAGGTTCAACAAGGACAAGTGCAAAGTCCTGCACTGAGGAGGGAGCGATCCCCTGCACCGGGGCAGGCTGGGGGTGACGGGCTGGGCAGCAGCTTGCAGAAAAGGACCTGGGGGGACAGGGGACAAGAAGCTGAATACGAGCCAGCAGTGCGCCCGTGGTGCCAAGAGGGCCAACGGCATCCTGGGCGGCATTGGTAGCAGCGTTGCCAGCGGATGGAGGGCAGCAACTCTTCCCTGCTATTCAGCACCGGTGAGGCCACATCTGGAGTCTGGTGTCCAGTTGTGGACCCCCCACTATAGAAAGGATGTGGACACATTGGAGAGAGTCCAGCGGAGGGTAGTAGAAATGGTTTGGGGCTGGGGGGCAGGACGTGTGAGGAGAGGCTGAGGGAAATGGGCTGATTGAGTCTGCAAAAGAGAAGACCGAGGGGGATTGAACAGCAGCCTTCAGCTCCCTGCCGGGGGGCTGCAAAGAGGACGGAGCTGGGCTGGTCTCAGTGGGGGCAGACGACAGAAGGAGCAATGGGCTCAAGCTGCAGCAGGGGGAGTTGAGGCTGGATATTAGGAAAATCTTCCTCACCAGAGCGGTGGTGGAGTCTCCCTCCTCGGAGGTCTGTGCCTGCTTGGACGTGCTCGGGCCTGTCGGTCTCCATGAGCCCGGCAGGTGAATCTGGAGTTTGTTCCCGACTCTGGGGCTGGCAGCAGGCCCGGGAAGGGAGGGCGAAGGGTTCACACACTGAAGAGCTGACCTCCCGGCTCCCGCTCCCGCTCCCGCCTGGCTGCCAAGAGCTGGCAGGGAGCTCGTTCACGTGGAGAGCGCCACGCGGCCCAGCCCCGAACGCAGGGGCAGCTCCGTGTGGACCCTGAGCCCCTGCGCCGCGGCTCGCGGGACGGGGGGACGCAGGCTGCAACTCCAAAGCCCCCATCGCTCCCTCTTCCTTCGGCTGCTGGGGAAACGCGCCTCCCAGACACTCTTGACTCCTACAGGGATTTTAGGTGAAGTTTCCACTCCAGCAGATCTCAGGTGACCACTTCTGGGAGGAAGGCAGGGTAACGATGAGCCTTTTTTATAGGCCAGCTAAATGAGGGAGAAGGCACAAGCTTTTGTGAACCCAAATCACTTGATCAGATGCATTTCTGGGAGTTCAGCCATGCCTCACTCAGCCCGCCGGGACGGAGAAATCCCAACTCTGCTTCCCCTCGGTGGCGAGGTCCTTGCTGACCTGTAGCAGGGAGCCGGCGGCCTGCGTCTGGTGGCCGGGAGGGACCGAGGATGGGCGCTGCCTTGTTCAGCCCCGACGCCGCTCTCGTAGGGCTGGCACGGCCGAGCCGAGCAGGGCTGCAGTCGCGGCGTCTCTCACAGGCTCCCCGGCTCCTGCGGCTGGGGAGGTGTCGAAGGTCTTCGCACAGGGATTCGGCACATCGGCTGGAACCAGGTGTGCAATCACATGTGCGAACACCTCTGCCTGGATTGCTCCAAGCTCTGCGGCTGAAATCTGGGTGGGAGCCTGACTTCCCCAGACCCTACCACCCTTTCCAGGGCAAGCGTCACCCAGAAGAGACCCATGAAAGTGGCTCCCAGGAGGGAACAAGCTCTGCTCCGGTGCCTGGCTTTTTTGGGGGGGCAGGGGGTGGAAAGAGGCAGGACTGCAGCCCAGGACGGTTATTGCGGTGAGGGAGGATTGCAGTGCTTTGCACTACTTTTTGCACTTGTTTTTACGTGATGAAATCCTGCTGGCAGCCCGGTGAGCTCTCTCCTTCGCAGACAAGCAGACGTTGGGCTGAAATATCATCCCTCTGTGACCACTCCTTGCTGGAGTTTGAGACATGCTGGGGAGGGGGAAGAAGGGCCAGAGAGCTTTGGGGTGAGAGAGGAGTCAAAGGGGCTCGATGTTTCTGCAGAGGTGAAGGGGTGCTGAGCCGCCCGCGTTTCCGCCTGAGCCGCCGCGTGCGCGGGGCCCCGTCCCGCATGCTGGCGGGGAGGAAGGCGAGGGGAGCAGGGGACCCGGGTCTGGAAAACATTTCCCCAAGCACAGCTATTCCTGGAGCTCTTCCCTTTAACTACATCATTAATCTTGTTGCTTCACAGGGCAAGGACTTTTTTTTATTCCCCTTTTGGGTTTCTTGTTTTAAATAAACATCTCTCGGAGCCACGAGACCGTAACTGCGTGTGGAAAAGTTCAGCCTGGCTTTGGCCACCGCTGCTCTCGGGCCAGGAGATGACTTTGGATCCAGCCTGGGGGGGAGAGACGGGTGCAGAGACTGGCTGAGTTCACTTTGGGGGTCTGCTGTAGCCCCTGCCTCTGGGGATGCCCTGCCCTGCAAAGGGAAACACCCTCCTCTGGCAGGTGGGCACTTCGTGCCAGGAAGAGGAGCTAGGAGAGGTGGCAGGGGAGAGGGGGCCAACGCGGGCACCTGGCCTCAGAGCCACGGCACAGCCTCCATCCTACGGGAACGGGCTCAGGGCTTGCTCGCGGTCAGGCCTTCACAGGTCTTTCTTGCGAAGGCCAGAGGATGGAGGGCAGCAGAGGAACCAAGCCTGGCCAACAAGCCTTGGCCGTGTCTGGGCTGACACCGGGATGTGCAGTGCCAGCCTTGGGGTGTGCACGGCGCTGCACCAACAGGCCTTGGCCAGGCACGCCTGTCCCAGTCTGGGGCAGCTGGCAGCCAGCGTGCAAGGGCCTCCAGAATAAAGCCCGGCTGCTCGCACCCACGCTGCCCAGGCTTATCTCTGCACCGCACACCCCAGCAAGAGAGGGCGTGCACGCTATTTCAAGGGGCATCACCTTATTCCGATTCTCTGGGAACAACGAGGCCTGAACAAAGTGGCCTTTACCCCCATGTTGTGCAGGGTGTTTGCACACTAGGATCCCCCTGCTTGTGTCACTCCCACGCCCAGCCTCGGCATCACCCCTCTCCCAGGCTCCAGGGATGGATGCTGGCCATGCCAGCTGCCCGCTCCTCCGGACAGCCGGGGCAGACGAGGATCCAGCCAAGGGCCCTCTGCCCAGAGGAGCGCATCGCTTCTCTGCTGAGCTGGCAGGGAGCATCTCTTCTGTCCCTGACCCCGGTGCCTCCCCCTGCCCACACTGTTGATTCAAGCCCCCGGTCCAAAAAAAACAGCCCCCTTTCTGCAGCTCCCGCTCAGCTGGGAAAGAAAAAGCCCCTCTCCTGGCAGAGCAGAGCAGAGCAGAGCAGCAGGCAGCGGTGCTGGAGGCTCAGCCTTGGAGCTGCCCTTGCTCGGCAAGCCCCAGCTCTCTGCTCCGCGGCCTGAGCACAGTGGGCACCGAACACCCCCGCCCTGCCCGGGGGTGGGAATCCCGGCCCCTGCCGCACGCAGTCCCCATCAGCCCTGGGCAGGGCGTGAGCGTGAAGTGGCCGTGCTGGGGACTTGGTGCGTATGCAGAGCCGACGCTGCTCACACCCAAGCCTGACGGCTCCCCGGGCTCCCAAGAGAGCGCTGGCGCATGGAGAAGCTGACATCCAGCTGCTCCCAGCATCACAGCAACGGGGGGGAGGGAGATGTAGCAGCACCCAAACCCCTTCAAGCCTTTCCTTTGGGGAAGTGCAGTGCCGTGCCCTGCCACCTCCTATCGTCCCATGGCACTCCTGCCCTTGGGCTCCTCTTGCCGTCCATCCTCCACCAGCACGGAGCAGCATATACGTGCTCCGGTGCCTGCCACCGCCGAAACCCCGGCTCTGCACCCCAGCAAATATGTGGGCTTTCCCACCCCAGCCAAGGATCTGCTCCATCAAGGAGGTGCATGTGTGCGTGCATCATACACGTGCGTGTGTGTTTTCTGGTTCAGTCTTCAGGAGCGGATCCTGTGCCGTGGGCCCCTCGATCCCACCCCATAGTCTCAGGCCTGGCTTAATCCATACAGCGACCAGCCAAAGAGCTGCATCCTGTGCAGCAGGAGGCTTGTCCGGGACTCGCTCTCTCCCCAGGACTGCTGGCACTCCCCAGCCCGGAGAGGCCTTCGGGGATGAAGGGGCAGCCGGCTGCTTATTTAACGGGAAGGGAAAAAATGGAGAGTTCTGGTTTTTGGGGGAGGAGGAGGAAAACCGGTGGAGGGGGCAGCTCGTTGCTCTCAGGCCAGTCTGGGCACTCGGGATAACTGCTCCAGCGCTGGGTGTCTCAGCGTCTCCTGGACCAGCCGCCTCCTCTGCAAAAGAGCCCCGAGTCCTGCTTGCTGGTGCCTCGCTACGCTCAATATTTCCAGCCGTTCAGGGACTTGACCTCTGCCCCAGAGCCTATCCGGGCCAGAGCTATTCCCGGGTCTGACGCAGGCGGCTGCCGGCAGATGTGGAGTCGACCGCCGCGCTCTTCCTCGCCGGGCTGCTCCTTGCTGGCTCCCCTGAGAGGGGCCTGGGCTGCAGAGCTCGTGCTGCGGCCGGAGCCAGGCTGGTTTGGAGATCTGGGCTGCCCGGTGTCGCCCACCGGCCTGGCACGGCTGGCCCGCGGAGCTTCAGCTCGCCTGCTGCGCTCAGTCAAACTGGCACCCTCCTGCTTCCAGCAAGATGGTCAAACGACCCCCTCGACCACGGCCCATCCTTTGGGGCCTCTCCCGCGCCCCGTGGGAGCGACAAATTCCCCACTGACTCGCTGGGGAGGCATCACAGAGTGGCTCGTGGCCCCAGAAGCAAGTGCGAGGCCCGTGGGGACACGGCCCCTGGGCTGGGTGCAGCTGGGCGAGGCTCATCCGGCCGTGGCGAGAGGGGCACCCCCGCGCTGCTGCGCTGGGGCCGTGGAGCCGCGCCGCTTCGAGCCGCGTCTCCCCAGGAGCTCAGCTGGCGGCTCCTTGTAATCTGCTGCTTGACTTGCACGTCGTTGCCTGCTGTCAGGACCAGAGCTAGGACTCTGCCTCCCGGCCAGAGGTCAAAATGACTGCCAAAACCCCTAGACATTTGCTATCTCCATCGGGCACGTTGCTGTCCCGGTCCCCAACCCTGCTGGTCGCTGAGGTCTGGGAGCCAGGCCCACAGAGTCCATCCCCAGCCCAGGCTTGTTAGACCCCCTCTTAGTCCTTCAAGGGAGCCAGGACCAGCCGCACGGGGGACTCTGCTGACTGCCTGGCTCTGCTGCCCTTGCCCAGCTGCTCGGGAGAGGGCATGAAGCAGGCAAGGCATTCGGGCCTTGGCCCAGCCCAGGCAAGCAGACCTCAGGACTGTGCTTCCGTTACTGCGAATGCAGCTCCTCCAGCCCCGGGGGCCAGGAGACCTTCTCCGGAGCACCGCCGCACGCAACGGGCGGCACATCCGCTACGGGAAGAGCTCGCCCGGGACATCCCGGGGTCGGAAGAGATTGGCAGGAGCTTGAGCGGGAGGAAGGGCTGAGCTGAGTCCCGGGTCCGGTGGGATGGTAGGTCCTGGTCGGTCTCCCTTGGCAGCTCTCCTCTGGGCTTGGCTTGTGTGCTGCCCTGACGCCCACGGGGCAGCAAAATACATTGCAAGGAGATGCTTCGACCATGCAGCTCCACAGCAGCGCCGGACTGCAAACAGCCAGGCCCTGGCAGTCCCCATGGCCAGCTAAGACCCCTCCCTGCTGAAGCGTGGAGCCAGGGAAGGTGTCCGAGCTGCTGTGCATTGTACCTAGCCCTTGCCCAAGGGCACCCCAGCCCACGCGCCTCTGCTTTGGCGTGCCAGGACATACGTGGCCCTGCCTGGAGCACGGGGGTCACGTTGCCCTTGGATGTGCCCACACTCTCTCGTCTCTCCCCTGCACGGAGTGGGGAGCACGGCAGCAGGACCAGGGTCGTCGACGCCTCGTCCCTCTCGCTGCAGACACCACACCGTTAACCGTGCACGCACCGTACCCCATGTTCATGCACGTTCACCCGGTGCCCCTGGAGCACACTCTGTGGAAAGACCCCCGTGCTAAGGCTTGCACACGGAGCCCACCTCCCAGTCCCATCGCTCAGGATCACAACTGCATCACGGCTCCTCTCTGCTGGGGGCCAGGGGTGGAAACGCGCCTTTCTGCCAAGATCTGACCCCGCTCCAAGCACCGTGGGCTCTGGAGCTGCCCTAGCGCCTGGCCCAGGCAGGGTCCTGAGCTGTCAGCGGTCACACCTCTACCACGCTCGGGCCAGGGGGGAGAGGCATGGTGCAAAGCTTCAGTGCCTGAGGGATTTGGGGACCTAATTGCCATTGATTAGAGTTGGAAGCTGGCCTCCACAAGTCTGCTTTGCATCCTCTGTGGATGCCCTAAGGCCCCTCTGGGCCCCGCGGGCGCCAGCATCTCCATCTGTTACAGAAGGTGGCCAGCCAAGCCCCGGAGGCACGGATGGAGACGGGGCTGGGAGCCCTCCTGGTCATTCCTGCAATGCCCCCTCCTTTCCCAGCTCAGAGGACGGGCTGGGGCGGACATCAGAGCCAAATCAGTGCGCGGGGCAGGCTGGAAGGCCTGCTGCTCTCCACCCCTCCATCTGCACCTCCCCAGCCCACCACCATCCCACCCGGTGCTTTCCCCGGCCCCTCTCCCCTGCCCGCTCACCTTCAGCAGCCACTGGGTGTTGTTCTCCAGGACCCGCTCCAGCTGCTGCACGCGCTGCGCGGGCCAGTCGCTGGCGGGCGCGTCCCTCTGCAGCGTGTTGGGGCTGGCGGGCGCCCCGGGGGGCTGGCAGGGCGGGGGCTCGGCCTCGGGCAGCACGAAGGTGTAGCTGCACTGCCCGGGCTGCACCCGGTGGGCTCGGCGCCGGCCGGCGCCGGCCGTGGCCCTCCGCTGGGCACCCTCGGCCCCGAGAGCGGCCGTCACGCAGGCCAGGGCCAGCAGCTGCAGCCGGACGCCCCGCATGGCGCGGCTCCGCCCGGCCCCG
The DNA here is from genome assembly GCF_001723895.1 of Crocodylus porosus. NCBI lineage: Eukaryota > Metazoa > Chordata > Crocodylia > Crocodylidae > Crocodylus > Crocodylus porosus. The sequence goes on along the minus strand of NW_017728922.1, from coordinate 139,866 downwards.
CAGCCCCCGGCCGCGCGCAGAGCCGGTCCTGGGGCTCTTCACAGCCCGGCTGGGGAGCGGGGTCCAGGCATTTCCCCCGAGCAGCCTTTTATCGTGAGCCCGGCTGGAGCGGCAGCCCCGGCCCCTCTTGCGCAGGCAGGGGAGGGAAAAAAAGCGCTGTCTAAAAACAATACTCGTATCTTTTTTCCTCTCCTTCCTGAGCCCGCCGCGGGCAGCTCAAGTTTCACATGCCGTCGTAGAGGCGAGCACATGCAGGCGGGCGCCTGCCCCTCCCCGAGCCCCTCCGAGCCGCCTCTCTCCCCGCCCGGACCTGCCCGCTCCTCCGCGGCCCCCCCGCACGGCGACACCTCCCAGCACCCCGCTCCTGGTCAGCCCCAGCCGCCACCTCCGCAGCCCGCCTCTGCGTGTAATCTCGGAGGAGGCCTGCGTTTGCTCTCCACCGCCCCAGCCAAGCCCTCGGGGCCCGTGGGGTCCGGGGCGCCGGACGAGAGCCGTGCAGCGCCCGTCACAGCCTGCCGAGCTGGACCGGCGGGAAAGGGGGAGCGCTGCCCTGGAGCCGGAGCATCGTCCCCGAGGCTGCTGAGGGCCAGGCCCGGCGCCTATTCTGCTCGGGGGGTGCTTTCCGGGCTCTCGTGGGCGGCGTTTGCCGCGCCCGGCATCGCCTGGCGCCGGCCCCACAGCCCCTGGGCTGCCCGGTCCCGCTGGCTGCGGGGCAGAGTCCGCAGCGCCGCGGGCGGCGGCTGCGTCAGCACGGGGAAGGCCCCGGGCACGGCGGCCGGCGGAGCACCCGCTGCCTGAGCCCGGGCGCTGCCGGGGACTACGGAGCCTTGTGGCAGGTTTCGCCCCGGGCAGGGTGAGATCGCAGCCCTCCTGTGCGGGAGCACGGGGCTCATTTCCCCCGCCCCAGCCGCCAACGCGAGGCGGAGCGCGCCCCGGTGCCGGGCACGGGACCCCTGGGCGGCCACAGCTGCTCCCACCCCTGCGCCCCTCGGCTCCAGAGCCCTCCGGCACCGGCCACCCCCGCCTCTCACATCCGCCCGCCGTGCTGCCCGGCTCGGAGGCCTCCCCCGGGAAGCGCCCCGCAGCAACGCCCAGCTCCCGCACTGCCAAAACCCCTCTGCGGCCGGAGCGGCGAGCAAGAGGCTTCGGCCGTAGAGCTGGAAAAATCCAGCTTGGCTCTGCTTCTGCTCCCCCCAGGCTGGATGTGCTCGGTAATTGGGACATCGCATTAACTGGATTATCCGACTTGGCAACTGCTCGGATGCCGGACGCCTGAATTGCACGCAAGAGCTGCGCCCTGGCCGCCACGCAGGCCACGGCGGAGATTAAATCCTGCCAAATGTGTTGGCTATTCCCGGGAGAGGTCCCTTTCCCGGGCGTGGGGGCAGGAGCGGCGCCGCTGGCTGCGGCGGGGGCTCCGCGGCACTGGGGCGGGGGTGCTGGATGCCCGGGAGGGTGCTCCCCGGCTGGCACCAAGCGGCCGTGCTTGATGGCTCCTAAACCATGCGGGGGGGGGGGGACCTGCCGTGCTCTGGTGTCCGGCTCACAGCTGCGCCCCGGGGGTGTGGCGCCGGGCCGGTGCCTGCAGGGGCCGGGATCAGACGCGAGCCCCGGCAGCCACGGGAGGAGCGGGCGTGGGCAGGCGGGCGTGGAGGACCGCTGCTGTGCGCGGAGGGCCAGGGGCCCAGCTGCGGGCAGAGCAAAGGACCAGCGCGGGGCAGAGCCGCCGGCCGGGGCTGGACGGGAGCTGGGGGCGGGGGGTCCGCTGACCCCCGAGACCCTACAGCAGCCCCCGGCTCCACGGACCACGTCTGCGCCAGCTGCAGCCCTGCGGAGCCTCCCCCGGCTCCTGGGAACCTCCCTGCCTGCAAAAAGGAAGGAGCGAAGCCGGGGAAAGCCTTTGCCGGCTGCCCCGGCCAAGCCCAGCCGCATCCCTCCGCCGGCCCGCTCCCCACTGCACCTGAGCGCCCCGCCGCCGGCGGCGGGGTGGGAACGGCGCGGACGCGGCCCGCGGCGGCCGGCTCTGTCAGCACCGCTTGCAGCAGGCGCGAGGGA
>NW_017728922.1:135501-136843 GCF_001723895.1 Crocodylus porosus | reverse complement strand
GCACGGGGCGTCGGGGGCGGCCACTGCCCGGAGCAGGGAGCGGGCTGCCCGGGGCGGTGGCTCCTCGTGATCTCCACTGCGGGGGGCCTCGAGGCTGCTCATCCGTCGTCCCTCCTGCAGCCGTGAGCTCCGGCCCAGGAGGGCCCCGAGGCCTCCTTTCGCTCGGCTCTCACGGCACCACCGCTCCCCCGGGACGCCCCCGCAAGGGGCGGCTCGTTGCCGCGTCTGGACAGGCGGGGTCCCAAGCGGGAGGGAGTGCCGCTGCAGCCCAGGAAGGGGGGGCTTTCCCTTCCCAGTCCATCGCAGGCCTGCTCCAGCCCCCCATCAGTCCAGTCGGGGGGCCGGGACGGACCCGGGGCTGGAGGTGGCACCGGGCCCGTCGCGTGTCCTGCTGGCTACTGCGCCGACCACGCGCGGGAGCAGAGTGGGCACCCCCAGCCCGGTCTGTGCCCAGCGAGGTCCCTGCACGGAGCCACCTGGGGGGAGCTGACGCGGGGCCCCCACCACTGCTGCAGCCGCGATGCAAGGTGAATTTCTGTGGAGCAAAGAGTTTGCAGGGAGAGCCGGCCGCGGGGGCGGGGGCGGGGCCCCCCCTCCTACGCGCGTGCCCCTCGCTCGGTGCCCGCCTGCACGCCCGCCGCCTTCTCCTTCTGCTTCTTCGCCTTCTTCACCCTCTTCCTGGCTCCGCTCTTCTCTGCAACACAAAAGCGAGAGCGGGGTCAGGGCGGGACTCGGCCGCGGCGTCCCGGGTCGCAGCCCCGGGGAGCTCGGGCTGCGGGAGGGGAGCGCGGCCAATGGTTAGAGCAGGAGACGGAGCGCCCCCGGCTCGCCCTTCACTTGCCCTGCCGGGACACCCGGGCTCTCTGCTCCAGCCCCCATGGACTTGCTCTGGGGTCTCGGGGGAGTTACTGAAGCGCTGTTCAGCAGACCCTCCTGCGCCTCGGTTTCCCCGCCCGGGGAGGCAGGCAGGAGCGCGCACCACACAGCATTTTCCGTCTGGTCCCCCGGGAACGCCCCCCGCACCTGCTGGAAGGAGCTGAGGCATTTCTGAGGGCGCCGGGCCCAGCCTGGCCCCACACGGGGGGCACATTGGTCTCCCCCCTGCAGGACACGGGCACTTAGGAGCAGGCCTGCCGGGCCGCACTGAGCCCGGAGCCCACGGACGCCCCCAGACGGGCTCCCGCAGCCCGCGGACAGCCGGCGGGCAGGGAGAGGAGCGCGCCGGAGCCCCTCGCTGGTTCCCGGCTCTGCAGAGGGGGAGGGCGAGGCGCGGCGCGGGGTGCTGCAGCAGCCCCCGAGGGCCCAGCAGCGGGGTGCTGCAGCAGCCCTGGGGCTTCGGGTG
>NW_017728922.1:131998-135381 GCF_001723895.1 Crocodylus porosus | reverse complement strand
CCCCCGCGCTGCCGCCTGCGGGCGTCCCTCCGCGTGATCCAGAGCTCCTCGGGCGCTGGGCACGGCCCCGTCACCGCTCGTGTCTGCTCATGCAGCAGTGCGGCCCCGGGGGTCGCAGCTCCGGTCCCCGTCCCACGAGGACGTCCAGCAGCTGCCCAGGGCCCGCAGTGTTGTGGGAGCCAGTGCCCGCGGCGCGATGGGTCTCGAGTCCAAGCAGGTCGAGCTCCTCGGGGTGCCAGTCCTGGGTCACGGTGGGCACTGCGGCTTCCCTGGGGCTTGCACCTCCCAGGGGAGGGAAGTGCCAGAGCCCCTGGACTGACCCTTGCAGTGCTGTACTTGACCCCAGTGCCCCCCGAGCCTCTTCGGGCAGGCCTTCAGCCTCGCCTCGGCTGTCCGCTGAATACCGCTCTGCCCGGGGCCGTGTCTGTCCGAGCAGGGGGGTTCTTCCCTGGGAGGTGCTTGCTGCTCTGTGCTTCCCATGCTGAGGCCCTCACCGGACTGGCTTCCCTTTACGGGCAGCCACGGGCTGGTTTCCTGCGCTCCAGCTGCAGCCTGGGTGGGCACTGCTGCAAGGATGCCCCTGGCACGTGCTCTTCGTTAGATGATGCCCCCTGAGCCACCCAGGCTGCCTGTCACCTCTGCCCAAGCTCTCCACTCTCCTCTGGGGCCAGGACTCGCCTCCCTCCCTACACGGCGCTACTGCCGCGCCGGCGCACCGGCGGCCCAGCCCCGCGGCGGCGTGCCACACCGGTGCGCAGTGCCGAGGTGGTCCTGGCGACGCATCCAGCTCCGCGGCCGGCAGTGCCTGGGCTTCACTCCAGTTGCGCGCTCATGCCCAGCGCTCCTTCGGGGCCCGCTGCTCCGTGTCTGCTGAGTGGGGGCAGGCTCCCGGGGGCCGTCGCGACACGCGCATGGATCTGGCTTGGGGGTGCGACTCGTGTCCTGCCTGAGCTGGGGTGGGGACACACCCAGCATCTGACACGGCGGGGGAAGCACGAGCAGGCCGACAGCTGCTGGCAGGAGCTGACTCGTCGTGGCGCCTACCCTGGTAGCTCTGCGGCGCTCCTGAGACCGCAGCCGCGGCCTCTGTGTCCAGACCTAAGTGCGCAGGCTCCCGCGGAGCGGCAAGGCCAGCAGCAAGGCGGCTGTCGTGGCCTCCGTGCTCAGCCCGTGGGCAGGAGCCGTGCCCCGCCGGTTCTTCCAGCTGCCCCGTGCGAGCAGCTTCGGTGGCTGAGCTCTCCCCACTCCCACTTGCGCCTGGGCTCCGGGGTCCTGCGGGAACAGCTCGGGCTGCCCCCACCAAACCCACGCGGTTGGGACCGTGGGTCTCCGCCACAGCGGGGAAGAGCCCGTGGCTGCTCGGTTGTTTGCAGCCCGGCCTCCTGCTCATGCGGATGACAGGATGCGAGAGGAATCCGCGCTGCAGGCTCCGCTCCAGGGCACAGTTAGGGGCCGCGCTCACTGCTGGAGGGGAGCCACGGGGAAATCGCCTCCGCCCTGCAGCAGGGCCTGGAGCCAGCACCCCCCGGGCCGGGGCCGGCCCCCCCCGACACCCCCTTCGGGTGCAAAGCCGATCCCCCGTCGCCCTGCCCGGCATCACGCCGGGTCTCCTTGGGCAGCTCCTCGAGGCGGGGAGGAGGGCGGCTCCTCGTCTCCCAAGGGCCGTGACTAAGAGGCACATGGTAGCAGCACGCGCACCCCGCCCGCTGCGCAGCTCCGGGGCTGTGCATTCCTCCACACTGGCTCACGCGCCGCGGCACGGCCTTGCCCCCGGATCTCTGCCCCGCCGAGCCGTTCTCTCCTCGCCCCGTCGCCTGCCGCCCCCGGCTTTCCCTCCCGGCACCCTACACACTGCCTTTTCCATGTGACGAGCCCCGGCACCCCGCCTCAGATGCCGGCCACGCTGGGGCCAGGCGCGCCGATCTCTTTCCAGTGCCTGCAGGCCCATATCTCACGCCAGGTTGGGCTGCTGCCAGTTATTAAGCCGATATTTATTAAAGCAGTCACAGCCGGGCCTGTCGCAGCCAAGAGTGACATCAGCTCCCTTCTGGCTTCGGGGACTGTCACGGCTGGCACCCACCTCGATTAATGCCACGGGGCAGGGATGGAGTGAGCGCGCTGAGTTTCCAGGGCCTGCCGAGGCCTGGGCTGACTCCGTGCAACACACAGAGCGGTGCAACCCCCTGGCCTGTGGCTTTGCCCCCATGGGGGTGAACACCAAGCACCAGACAGGCTCTGTAAACCAGGACAACAACCCCCGTCTCCACCTGGTCTGCTTCGGCCCTGGATTCTCTGGGCAGGACCGGTGTCTCCCACCGGGGTGGGTTTGCCCAGCCCTCGTGCTCCCTCCCTCCACACCCCATGCACAAGAAGCAAGGGTGGAGCAAGCATCTCCCTGCAATGCCTGGTACTGCCCGCCAGCTGCCCACCCGCTCCCGGCCCCCTCACCTCCAGGGCAGTGCTTCCTCATCCGGCACTTGCGGGACTCCAGCAGGCCCGGGCACGCCACCGCCGCCTCCTCCTCTTCCTCCTTGGGGCCCCCCAGCACGCCGCGCGCCCGCGTCTCCAGGCCCCACTTGCAGCCGCAGGTGCGGCCCTCGTTGGTGCACGTGCTCCACTCGCTCCAGGGGCCCAGCTCGCATGTCTCTGGCGGGGAGATCAGGGGGTCGTGAGAACAGTGGGGCTGCAGCACTGCATCCCCCAACGCCTCATCAGGGCATGGCTCAAGTGTGCCTGGATGGGGGTCAGGGGCTTGGCACTGGGGATGGGGGTGAGCCCCAGGGAGCTTGAACCCTTGCATCGTGGCTATCAGTGGGCATGGAGCAGGTCTGGGACCCTCCATAGGGTGCAGGATGTTCCCAACCAAGAGGGCAGAGCCCCGGGGAGAGGCGTGGGTCAGGGCAGAGGGTGTGGTGCTTAGTTACCCTGGCACTCCCGGGTGCTGGGCTGGGCCGTGGTGCTCGGTGGACACGTGCTCAGGCACTTGCCCTTGTGCAGGTAGAACCTCTCCTTGCACTTTATGCAGAAGTCCTTGCTGAAGCAGCTCTCGCAGCTGGGCGATGTGCACTCTGCCGGGAGGGAAGGGGTAGGGGGTGAGTGCAGACCCTGCCAGGAGCACGCAGCCCCGTGCATGCCATCTTGGGCACTCGCCAGCTGCCTCCCAGCCAGGGGGAATCACAGCCCCCTGTCCGGGGGGACACAAGCCGTTGCAGAGGAGCTCAGTGGGAAGAGACCCCAGGAGTCCAGGCTTGCAGCCTGCTTCCCTGGAGGCCACTGCAGCACCGCTTCCCTTGCAGCATGGCTGTTTGAAACCGTCAGAGGAGAACCCCTGAATTATTCCCCTTTTGGGGTGCTCAGTTTCACAGTTTCATAGTTTCTAGGGT
>NW_017728922.1:95498-131898 GCF_001723895.1 Crocodylus porosus | reverse complement strand
CATCCCCGAGCAACTGCAGAATAGCCCTCCCTGGTGATGACCCCTTCTTTCCATTGGGTGTAAGCCCCCTTTTTAGCAAGGAGACATTCCCGGATGCTTTTGGTGAGCCACGGAGGCCCCGATAGCCGGGATGCCCAGTGGGATCTGTGGGTACAGCTGAGTCCCGTACCCCCACCGCCCCTCCCCAAGCTGGCAGGGAGCAGGCGACAGGGTGTCGCGGCACGTACTTGTGCATCTGTTGACCTCTTGGCCCCGCACGCCGAAGTAGCCGGGTGGGCAGGTGTGGACGCAGGCGCCGTACTGGCGGATGCCCTTCCTCCAGATGAGCAGGAAGAGGCGCTGCTGGCAGGCCATGCAGCCGTTGTCCTCCGAGCACAGGATGCAGCCCGTGCAGTTCCCAAACAGGCCGGTGCTCCCTGCAAGACAGAGCCCAGACCGCCCCGGTGAGCTGCCCAGCGCCGAGCTGCGCCCGCGCCCGGGTTTGTCAGCACAGCTGCACCAGCTCCACCGAGCCCAAGACCTGCATTACCTCTCCCCCCGTGAACGACGCTCGCAAAGCCAGACGCTGCCTCGGATGTGGGTGCCCGGGGCCAGGCGTGAAAGCGGCTGTTCCCTTAGCAGTGCTCCCATTGCCCTTCACAATGTCCTCCGTGCCCCCCGATACCCCATGCACAGACCCAGGCTGGCAGCAGCTGCCAGACCTGTCTCCTGGGGATGGGCTGTTACAGCTCTCCGTATCCAAGACTCCCGAAACCAAAGACAGGAGATACCCTAATAAGACTGGTCACTACGGTCTCCACGCTGCCCGGCTCTGTAAACTCGGTCCCTATAACACCCGCTACAAGGGGCAACTCAGGCGTTGGGTGAAGAAGGGGGTAGCTAATACCAGGGGGCATTTACATTTTGCTGCAAATCGCGTGAGTCTTTTAATCTAGCCCGCGGGCGTTCCCTGAGCTTCGAGCGTGATGGAGCTGCTTATGCCCAGCCTCATGCACAGGCCCAGCGTCCAGGGGAGTCCAGCGCCCGCTCGGCCCCAGTGCAGGCGGCTGGATTGGCCCTGCCATGAGTCAGGATCCTAGTCCAGTAATTCCCAGTAATGCCGTCTGTGTGGGAGGCATCTTGAGCCTCTTAAACAATAGCGGCAATTATCCCAGACCAAAGTGAAATCAAGGATCAGTTAGCGGTTAAAAATATGCCCTGACCTGGAACAATGAGCTAAATGTCAGAGAAAATAAAGAACACTTGGGAAAATATTCCAGGGGCTGAGAGGCAGCCCCGTCCCCCGCCCTGCACGGCGCGGGCGCCTGCGCTTCTGCAGGGCTCGTCACCCCAGCTGGACACCTGTTAATCCCCGGCCTCTGAGCTGGCAGGGCCCTGTGGGCTGTGCCGCGGCTGGGCTCTCAGACGTGGGCGCCTGGCCCTTCATCTTCTGGCTGTGCCAGTGCAAAGTGCCCAGGTTGGTGGATGAAGGTGAACGAGGGCACGAGGTGTGAAAGAACCGCTCGGGCCCTGCAGCTCTCTAGCGGCCAGATGCTACTCGGACCCTGGGCTACACTACTCCAGCTTGGGTGGGGACAGCCCGGCGGTGCCGTCCCATCTAATCTCCATCCACAGGGCCTGGGTGTTTCTGATCCGACGACCCATCAAGGCATTGCTAGAAGTATGAAAAGAGAGGCTCCGGCCTGGGCGCAGAGCAGTGCACCTCTAGCATCGCGGTGAGCTGGCACAGCCCCGCACATCTGGAAGACTTCTCCTGGAGCTGCCAGCACAAAGGGCAGAGGCTTCATCTTCTTTAATGACAGCTTCTGCTTTGCAGCACGCAGCTGTGCCAGACTCCAGCTGCTAATGGCCTCGCCGTGCATGACCAAAGCCGGAGAAAGGCTAAATGGAGACTCAGAGCCCCGGGGCTGGGGGAGGCCTGAGAGCAGGTCTGGGGAGCAGCGGGAGCTGCAAAACCCCACAGGCACCCCACACTCAAACCAGCTGCCCCCAAAAGCCAGCCCAGTGGCTCTGGCAGGCTGCAGAGCCCATAGCGTGTGCATTGGAACTGGTGAGGAATGACAGTCGAGGCAGGCGCCAGGCTTCGTTCCCTGAAGAGCATCTCTGAGATCGAGCCACGTTTGCTACCTCTGCCTGTGTGGTTCGCAGTGCAATGCCCAAAGCCTGGGTCTCAGCCACTACGCACCACGAGGTCTGCAGCCAGATCAATGCACAGAGCTGCCCGCAGGCCCCAGGACACGGAGCACAGCAAGGGGTCACAGGGCCAGCTCCGGGAAGGAGATCCCATGCCCACCGTGAGCCTGTTGGACTCAGGGCACGTGTGCTGTATGCACACTCCCATGCCCCGCTGCCCAGCCACGTGGTGTGAATCACGGGGATTGTGACTGCACCAGCTGAGCCCTGCTGAGCCGGGCACCGTGTGAACTCAGACCCGTCCTGCAGAACCTGCAAGCTACGTGGCCCGGATGGGGGCTTGGGCATGTCAAGGACCCTGCTAAAGGATGCCCCAAGGGTGCCAGTCCAGCTGCATTTCTGCAAGAGACCTTCCCCTCCTGGATGCACTGCGCCTGCTGGACCCCTGCCTGCCCCACGGCTGCCATTGCCCTCTGTCAGGCTGCACCTTGCTCCCAGCTGCATCTGGGTGAGAGGCCTGGAGGCTCCTTGCAACCAGCATCCAGACCTGCTGGACTGGCAGACCCCCTTCGTGGCCAGCGCCCTTCCATCGCAGGATGCCACATACGAGAGGCTAAGTCCAGAAAGGGTCAGGGGACCGTCCTGTCCACTTGCTACCAGCCACGGCCCATGCGACAAAGCAAAGGGCTTCAAGGCCAAGCCCCAAACTCCTCCTGCAACAGGGAGAGCAGGAGACACGAGGGCGCCACAGCTACCAGTGCCAGGAGCTCAGGAGGATGCTCCCCAGCTACAGCATCCCTGTGGGAGCGAGGGAGGGTGGAAAAGCCCCAGGTGGAGGTAAGGGCTCCAGCTGCTTAGCGAGGCGGTGGGGGAAGAGCTCAGTCCCCCGCTGAAGCCCTAGCACAGCCAGGGAGCTGGTAAGCCCCCGTGCACGGTGCACTGTGCTGGTTGCCTTCCCCCTTGCCTGCACTCCCCGGCCCTCTTTCCGGGCAGCCGGGGCTCCTGCTAGCCTGTGTTTGCAGCTGGAAGGATCCACTCGGGCTGTCCCTGTTGACAGCTTGGCCCGCCTCGAGTTCAGACGGCACCTTGGATCTATTAAGCCCTTCTGGTCTCCATTACCTCCTTGCTAAATGCCAGCCACACTTGCATCCCTCCAGCTGCGGCAGGGAGCGCAGCGCGGCCCGCGGGGTTGTGCCCGGCTCCTGGGCTCTCCCCATTTCTGCCGGACGCGGCTCTTTTCCTTCTCTCTTGACAGCTCTTTGGGGAGGTGGGTGCAGAGGGGCTGAGGGGAGCATGGGGTCCCTGGGCAAGGGGATCAGCTGTACTTAGGGACCGTTACAAGCCTGTTGCACGCGCGCTGCCTGCACTGGGAGACATGTATGCTTGTGCACACGTGCAGGTATCTGTGCACACGCATATTGGGAGCAGTGAGGGTCACTGTAAATATGAGCGTTGTGGTTTGTGTCTAGCCAGGCACTCCCAAGTCACATGTGGAGCTCCCGTGGCCTGTGGCCCGCGATGACTGCCCCAGGTCCAATCCCTCTGGGCCACCGCGCCGCTGAAGTGCGGGCGTTGCTTGGAAAGAGGGAGGAGAGAAGCTCCCTGGGTAGCCCCTTCTCGGAGAGCTGGGGAGGCTGCAAAGCCCTGGGGACTCTGGCTCTGACTCTGCAGAGCTCTCCGGCACGTGACGGCTCGAAAGCCCAGCAGCGGTTCAAGTGCCCTGTAGCATCAGGGCCTTAGTTTTGCCTGTGCTTCTCCTGAATGAGGTCCCATGCCCCAGCTGAGCAGGTCTTGGCGGAGGGGTCATGCTGCTGCCCCTCTCCCGTGGGTGCCAGGTGGCTGGCGAAGCATCAGCAGAGAGCACCTCGTGGACAAGAGCAGGGGGCCGGCCACGTGCTCTGCCAGCCTGGGGAGCCAGCGGCCCCGGGGGACGAGTCTTTTGTCCTGGGGTGGCGAAGTACGAGAATCAGAGCAGGAGACGCCCCGAGATGGATCCCCAGCCCTGCCCAGCCCCAGCGCGGCGGGTCTCGGTCTAGTCTGGACACGAACCCGGCCGCGCGTGGTGCTCACATCTCCGTGGTGAGCAAAGCCGCCCTCAGCCCATGCAGCCACGGGGCTTTTTTCCTGGCCGGTGTTCAACCTATTTCTAAGTCACCTGGAGCGAGGGCGCCCGCCTGGCCTAGGGCACCGGCTCTGCTCTCCTGTCCGTGGGCCTGGCCCTGCGGTCAGTCTCGTCGCTTCCAGCAGCGAGACGAATGCCCCCGTCCCGCCCAGCTGCAGCGATCCCCAGCCCGCCTTGGGTTAGCTCTGGGGAAGACACTGCCCCCCCGACACATCACAGAGTGGGGAAAAAACAAGCTGTTTTGCATTACCAAGCGGGTCCCTTCTTCCCTGCCCCCGGCTGTGGCTGCAGGCAGGTGGAGCAGGCTCTGGCTAAGCAGGTCTGCGCTTCCCCGGGGGGAAATTTTTCATGGCAGCAGCTAGAAAGAGCAGAGCCGAAGTCCCCTGCCCAGCCCGTTTCCCCGCCGGACCCCAGCAGTGGCAGGGCTCAAACCGCCGCGGAGATGCCACCCCACATGCCAGCGTCTGCTGCAGACAGGGCCAATGCCCAGCCCGCCCCCAGATGCCCCCCAAGCACGATCATACCCTGTGCCCTCCAGCCACTGGAGGCAAGGTATCCATGAACGTGCCCATCTCCCCCACCCAGCCGGAGCCCCCCGCACATCAGGTCGTACCCCTGGTGCGGACACCGAGCCAGGCCCGGGAGGAAGAGGAAAGCCCCTTCTCTGCTCTGCAGCTGAGACCCAACTCAGGACCGGGGGGCTGCCAGGGGAAGGGAGAGGGGCTGTGGCATGGAGGGAGATGCCAACCTCCCCGTGCCCCCAGCTCAGTTCTAGCAAGAAGATAAAAGCCTTCCTCACTCCCCCATTCCCCCCCAGGAAAGACAGCGTCCAGCTGGCCGTGTGGCCGCTCTGGTCCCACCTGCCAACCCATCCCCAGGCCAGGATCTCTCGGGGCCACGGGCCACCCTCCCCGCAACACCGCAGCCCTCCCACAAAGCTCGACCTAGGCGGGAAAGCAAACCCCAGCATGCTGTACCTCTCTTCCTCCAGCTGGTCTGCGTGAGCATTTCCATGGAGCTGATGAATAACAGGAACATGAATATTATCCACCGCATCTGGGCAGGAGTAATTTAGGGCAGGAAAGGGATCAGATCATCCAGGCGGCTGGCGTGCCTCCTGCCAGACGCAGAGCGAGCGGGGCGGCCGAGGGAGAGAGCGCACGCAGCCCCTGCGCACCCGGGGCTCACACCATCCCGCGGGCCAGTCACGCAGCCGGGCGCCGCGGTGGCATGGGCGCAGGCCGGGGTGGCGCTCAGTCCACGAGGCGGCTCATGGTGCCACAGCAGTGATGACAGCTCCGGAGCGCGCGGGCTTTATATGCCGATCCCACGCCCCCCAGCCCATCCCACACCCCTCCGGAAAAAAACCCCCACAACAGCAGCAAACAAACTTGCAAACAAATTGGCTGGAGTTTGCCACTCCCCGTGCTCCAGGCTCCACCTCAGCTGGGAAATGAGGGCTGAGCTGCACGGCCATGCCTCAGACTCCAGGTTCATTGCAGTGGCCACTGCTGGGTCCAGGCAAGGGATTTTAACCCTTCTCGTGCCCTTTTCCACCCCCCACCCCCCTCCTTGGGCATCCCTCCCCGTCAGGGCAGCCTCTGCCAAGCTCGGCACCGATGTCTTTCGAGCATCCTCGAAAAGCCAGCAGCTCCTTCAGGAAATGGGCTGTGTTACGGGCAGGGGCTGGCTGCCCCGAAGCATTGCTCTGCTAGCCGAGGGGCCTGGGACTGGCCTTCCCCGTCTCCGAACAGGAGCCTGCCGAGCTGTAAACCTTCGGCATGTCCCGCATGTGTTTCAGCTGCTTTATTTATGCCGCCGCAGCCATCTAGGGGGCTGGCAGTCCAACTAGCGGGTCTCTTTTGAGCTATCCGCTGGCGCCAACCTCGTGGGCTCGCCCTAGCCATGTCCAGGCTTGAAGGAGGGGCTGCCGGGGTCTCTGCCCCGCCTGGCTGAGCTTTGCCGCGCAGGTGCAGTGAGGCCGTGTGAATGGCCAGATACTTAATCTTTTATGCTCAGAGCAGGCAGGGATGGAGGGAGAGTCACGTGGGAGAGAGGAGCTCGCTGTGAATCAGGACCTGCTCAGGGCACCACGTGCCAGGACTGGTCGTGAGGGCAGGCCCTGGGCTCGGGGCACCCCAGAGCGTGGGGTGGTCAGGGGCTCTGGGCTCAGGGTGCCTCGATGCCAGCCGATGCCCAGCTCTGCGGGTGGGGGCAGGCTGTGCTCGAAGGTTTGCAAAGAAGCACGAAGCTGCCCATTTCAGAGCTCAGTTAGACTGAGGCACACCGGGCCATCTCACAGAGGGAAACGAGAGAGCAAGTGCCGAGGAAGATGGCCCCCACTGTGCGCTCCACCTCCTGTCCATCATAGCCTCTCGTCTCCAAATCCAGGAGCTAGGCACGGGGCACAACCCTGCCGTTCTCACACGAGTGCGACAGGCTAGCTGGTGGTGATTTGGGCATGTTACACAAGCCTTGAATTTTTTCTGGGAAATCTGTAGAGGCCACATCCTGAAACTCTTGGTCAGCTCCTATGTGCACAACCGGCTTCACTGATATCACCCCAGAGGATGCGTTTCCCAGAAAAAAATGACTTTTCTCTCTGCCTACATGTAGCATTCTTTCCAGTACTCCCAATTAATGTGGCAGTCACCAAGGCGCCTCCAGATGTTCAAGCTAGCATTTTGCTCAGGAAGCATTTGTGACTATTGAGGCTGCTGTGAAATAGCCAGAGAGATTTTTTTTTTTAAATATATTTTGATATAGATATATATATATAGATACCTGGATATATACACACATATATACATATATATCTATACACACCCATCTATCTATTTATAGCTAGCTAGCTATCTGCACACACACATATCTATAAATATATATATATATATATATTTATAGATGTGTGTGTGGACTTTGTCATAAACTTTTCATCACACGCTCAAACTGCATAAAGAAACCCACGCACCCCAGAGATAAGGACTGACATGACCGAAATAACAGCAAAGTCAGGCCAAGGGTAGGTGCTGCTGGTGGGTCGCGCGTGCCCTCATCCTGCCCTCTCTGCGTGGCACACCGAAGCCCGGCTCTTGCCGCTGTTTGGGGTGCTGAGGTCGGCCCCTGGGGAAGGGCTAGCACTGCAGTAAGAAGCCAGCCAGCAAGCACAGCCAGGATATTTAATCACAGCAGTTCCTCTGGTTCTTAGGAAAAAGGCAGTGGAAACACAGTAGGAATCCAACCACAGGCATTTAATAATGAAATTCAATAAATGCGAAGGCGTCTCTGTCCGTTGAATGCGCCTGGCCCATGCAGCACGGGTGTGAATCAAGGAGCAGGGTTTTCTCCATCCACGCTCATGCTTGCGGTCTGCTTCCTGTCCCCGGGAGCATCCTGCTTGCACATCTGTGCGTCACGCTCTACACTTGCTGCAGGAAACTGGCAGCTCCGGGGGCAGCAAACACCCAGAACAGAAAGAAAAGGATGAGGAATCCCCTTTGCCGCCACCCAGCCCCGGCATCCGCTTCTCCAGGCACCCCAGCTGCTGTGAGCGTGGCCCTGAAGGCCGTGCCCCTCCGCACCTGGGATCCCCGATCCCGAGCGATGAGGAGCAGCCCTGGTGGAAACGGCTCCGTCCTCTCGCGCTCTCCCTTGGCGCTGCTGGAGGGCCCCTTCATTCTTTCAGGCTAAGCAGCTTTGGGCTGGGGCCAGTGCCTGGGTGGGAGGTAGATCTGCCACGTCCGGGAGAAGCTCCAGCAGGAGCAAGGGCGTGCACCGAGCACGTCGGGGATGGCGCGCGGCCCGCAGCCGGGGTCGCTCAGGCTGGACAGGGCTCTGGAGGAGATGTCGGGTGTGGGGCAGGACGCCGGACCATGCTTAGCCCTTATCAGAGGCGGGCTTCGGATGGGTGGTTGGCACTGGAGGATGCAGTGATTTTAAAGGGGTTTACTCATAACCTGCGGGGAAGAGCAGGGCATCGGGAGCAGGTTAGGCCCTCACAGCAACAGGAGCAAGTGGACGTGGATCCAGTGGCTGCATGCCCAGCAAAGGGCCGTCCAGGCCGGCTTTGTCCCCTAAGCAGGGAGGACAGGTGGCTTCCAGCCCCCATGGGCACCAGCGCACCTGCTGCGCAGAGCTGCAGCCCCAGCCTAAGCCACCCCCGCCCAGGCCCCGCCAGAAACCAGGGCTCTCCCAGGTCCTTGATTCCCGTGGGGCCCTCCAGCTCCTTTCCATGTTGCCGGTGACACGGAAATCGCTCCCTTTCCCCAGCCATGCAGACAAGGCCTTTGGATGCATCCGACCCCTTCAGCTTTGCTCTTTACAGTCTCGGGAGCTGCTGGTAGACTCAGCAGGAGCTGCGGGTGCAGGCCTGGGGCCATGCCGTGCCCTCGCTGTCTCCTTTCTTCCCTGGAGTTTCTCCCACTCCCTTTTTTCCCCTTCCCTTGCCCTCCCTTTCTCTCCTTCCTTTCTCCTACTCTTGACATCCTTTGCCAAAGAGCTAAAGGTTCAGGGAACAAAGGGCTCATTTCAGAAGCCTTCAGGTCCTGCCATAGCAAACCAAGAGCCAGGGTGGGGCGGGGGGAGCAGCTTCTTTTAATGCCAATGGGAAATAAATTGAAAAATTACCCGTAAAATGCAGGTTCTCAGCATCTGGCTCAGCAGTTCTTTCCATAAACAAGCAAGGTTAGAGGCAGGCCTCCCAGGGCTCAATGCCCCCCTCCCCGCTATCCCTGTGTGCTGGGGGAGAGTGGCAGAGCCTGTAGGAACATGTAACTGCACCTCTCCGGGGGGAGGCAAAACCTTCTCTGCATGTATGTGCATGAGAGCAGGATGTTCTGCCCATGCGTGTGCACGCCTGTGTGGAAGAAAGAGAAAGGAGGCATCAGGGCTCTAAGAGTGTGCATCTGCATGTTTACGGGCCCATGCATGGATAGCATGGATCCCCCTGACGCTGTGCAAACTGCATGTGCTTCTGCATGGATAACACAGAGCCACGTGGCTATGGATGCCCGTGCTGCCACACAAACTGCATGTGCTTCTGCATGGATAACACAGCCGCGTGGCTACGGATGCCTGTGCCGCCATGCAAGATGCACATGCTTCTGCATCTGCTTCTAGAGCTGTTGGCTGGATTATGTTGCATCACAGAAAACCCTTTCCCAATTTAAGGCAAGTCCTCTCCCAGCTCCCAAGCCCAACCTAGTCGTGGAAGCCCCTCTCATCAGGACACGGAGACCTAGCAGAAGGGTTTCCCTAATCAATAACTGTGCAATGCACCAAAGCCAAACTGTACCCCGGGCTCCTGATCCCCTTCTCCGTGCCTTGCCTTGGCTCTGCAAGCAGCACGTGCAACGCAGCAGGTCACACAGCTGGTTAGTGTTACAGAAGGCAGCTATGGTGCACTGATAAGAGGGATCTCCTGGATTAGGGTTCTTTAAAGATCCACTTCCTCTGCTAGCTGTAAGCACATGCCCAACACGACTGTCCCCCGGGCCACCAGGACAGGGAGCAATGCTGGGCCTGAAGGCAACGCTGCCAGGGCTTTTCTCCAGGGGATGTCAGGAGTCCCCAGCCCATGTTCCCATTACCTGGCACTTTGTTTGCTGGAGTGGGGACTGGTGAAGCACCTTTAGTAGCTGGTAGAGGATGGACTTGCTGCAAGTAGGGTCACTCCTCCACAGCCCTGCTACCCCCAGGACTCTGGGCAACTGTGACTGCTCAGCCTCAGCATGGGCTGGCAGGGGCACTTCGAAGTGCCAGTGGCCCAGGGCTACCCAGGGCCCCTGTGTGGGGACTCTGTTGTGAAGGGCCAACTGGCTCAGTGAGCACTGGGGAAGAAAGAGTTTTATCCCTGGATGGCTCAGACTGGCAACTCCTGGGGGACATGTCCCTGCTGCTGGGGTCTGGGATGGGTTTCATGCCCATTTCCGTGCCTTCGTTCCCATGCGCTTGCATATTTATACACCAGACCTAATAAATCTTCCATGCTTGTGCCATTGACTGCACACAATACACAAAAGGGAAAAGCAGAGGACGATGCCTAGAGCTTCATCTGATCCACCTTGACGCAGGCTGGAGAGTAGGAGTGAACAAGGCAGAGGTGCTCCAGGGCACACGCACGACCCACACCTACACACACCAGTGCCCGTGTAGTGAGCACACGTACTAGCCCTGCCGGGTAACTCCATGTGCAAACTGTCTGGAGGCCACACCTGGCCCACGTGGCATGCGTGCCTGTTAGGTGCACGCTCAAGCAACACACATGCTCTCCCTGCTAGATTTGGGCCTCTATTTGTAGGAGCTGATACAAAGCTGCCCTGAAAACACGAAGCCTCCGGCAAGCTGTGGCCGACACTTGAGCCGGCACTTGGGAGCTATGCCTGAGCTAGGCACGCTGGCTCCATGGAAGATGGTGGAGCAATCCCGGCATTGCTGTTTCCTCTTGGACCCACATCCGTGCATCATGCCAAGGTCTCAGGCCCCCAGGAGCTGCTTCTCGCTCCTCATCTCTTCCAATTGTACTTTCAGTTTCTGGACTCCCAACAGGAAGCGAAACCGGATCCTGATCCACTTGCCAAGCCTGGAGCAGGGGCCACTATTCAAGTGTTTGCTCCTTGGATCCCTGATGCTGGCAGGCGCGAAAGCAAGCCGCCTTGCCTTTGCTTGACCCTGCCCTCGGTGCTGGGAGGGCCTGGAAGCGCATCCCTGCTGCAAACCAAACCGCTCGGGCCAGAAGTAAATCGCATGCGTTTGACAGGCTGAAGCTCAGAAACATCCCCCTGCAGAAGCCCAGCCTTTATCTTTCCCCTTTTCCCAGACCTGTGTCTTTTGTAACTTTAATCAAAGTGGACAGCGAATGCCGGGAAAACAACTCCAAATCAGAGCTGTTCAAAGCGGCCGGGCTTGCGTGCAGCTTGCTGTTGTTTTCCTCCCCCATTACCAGGCCTGGCCGCTCTCCGAGACCAGCTCTCACCCCCGGGTGTGCGGAGGAGGCTTCCCCCTGCCTCCAAGTGCAGGGCTCCCTCTGGACGTGCTTTTTGCACCTGCGCCTTTGGGGGCTGTTTTGCAAAGACCCCGGGCTTTGCCAGCTGTGCCCCAGCGCCCGCCCTGAGGAGCTTGAGATCTCGAGAGGCAAAGCCAGGGAAGCTCGATCATCCCCTGGCAATCTAACAACTTGCCCAAAGCCGCTCAGCAAGAGCCGGGGCTTGAACCCAAACCCCCCGTGTCCCGCCTGTGCGCCGTTGCTGTTAACAAGCATTAGTTTGGCTGGCAGCCGGTCTGAAGCAGGCGCCAGAAAGTGCCTTCGCCTGAGCTGGCCGAGGGACATGAGGAGAGCATCGGGATGGATGTAGCGATGTTTCTGCTGCTGCTGCTTCGTTGCTAGAGTCTTTACCGGGTCCAGCACGTGATTTTTTTCTCTCTTTTGAGATCTGGTACCAGGAATGATTTGACTGTTGCTCACTGTTGAATTGGGCCCTCGTTTATTTTTTGTTCTCCAATTTAAAAAGTTGCCTGGGCTCCGGCCAGGGAGTGGGAAACCATCCCGTGTGACTTATGTCACCCACCACCCTCAAGGCAACTCATTCTCAAGCAATGTATAAGCAGAGCTAACCCAGCCAGCCAATATCGATGGAGAACGGCTGCCCCGAAGGAGGGCGGGGATGGTCTACAAACCATCCGGCAAAGAGAAGAAGCAGCCAAATCCGCACGGCGTCTTTGTCACCACGACTGATCTACCAGTTTCACTCCGTGATCTACCAGTTCCTCAGGATCCTTTCTTCTCCCGTTACAGGGATGGGAAGACACTCTTCAGCAAGTTTTACACTGCGCCTTTTCAACTTGGGGAAAGGGCTGGAGCCCTCCCATAAAACTGACAGTGAAACCTGTCCAAGCCGCAGCATTGAAGATCCCCGAGCTCTGCACACGACCAGGCCGGTTAAACCACACCTTGCCTGGGATGAGGGAAGAGCAGTTTGGCATTGTTAGAGATGCTGGCGTGTGAAACGTGGTGAGATGATGGAGGAGACGCATATGGGAGTGAGGAGGGATTTTGGGAGGCTTGCTGAAAACAGAGGGAGGAAGATAACGATGAAAGAAAAGGCGACGGAGAAATCCAGCAGGAAAGCAGCAGGCATTTTCGCTCCGGGTAAACACGGCGTGTTTAAGGAGATGTTTGTGTTGGAGTAAAGGTGAGCAGAGAGATTTCCCAAAGCAGGAACTCGGCCGCGTCCAAAACAACAAATGTGGGTTTGATCAGCGCAGGATTTGACTGGATGGTAGCGGATCAGGACGAAAAATAGTCTACATTCCTCTGCCATCACAACAGCCCCAGCTGCGGGGAAGGTGACAGCCCCTTCCCGCAGGAATGGCAATGCACAGCTGTTTCCAGGCAGACTTCTCAAAAGCGATTTCTCCAGGGAAAGCAAGGAAGACCGGGGCTCTCGAGAGTCACCCCCACTTTCCACGAATCTCCTGGGTCGCACGGCCATTTCCACGTCCTCAAAGCGCCGTCGTTCCTGGCCCGGGTGAGACGGAGACCATGCTGGGCATTCAGCGCTGGGGTGGCCCGGTCCTCGCCGGCGCTTCCCCACACCCTCCTCTCGCTGCATGTGCTCCCTCGGGGACAAGGGGGGCCTGTCCGGGCCCCTCCAGATGTGCTCTATAAAACCCCGCGGAGGTGCCCGCCAGGAAGCAAACCCAAGCTGCTAGTTTACATTAGCGTCATGGGCATGCAGAGCCATCACCGAGCCACCCCTGCCCCTGCCCCTCTTCTCCATGCCCCTGGCGCGGCATCGCAGCCGTCAGTCCAGTCCCAGGCTCCAGTGCCCCGCTGCAGAGCCCGTGTGCTGGATGCTGGACCCCAGGCATCGGCACATATGGCCCAGCCTGCAGGACCGTGCAAAGCAGGAGGCTAGGGGGCTTTCAGGCAGCTGGATGAAGTGGGCAAAGCTACCTGGTACATCCACCCACACCCCCCAGGTTCCCACCGGACGGGACTCGGCATAAAGTTTTAAGCTCAGTAGAAACCAGGAGGTCTGGGGGAGGGTGCCCGGAAGGGGCACAGACATGGGCGGATCTAGGATTTTGAAAAGTGGGGTGCTGTTGGTGTGATGCCCCATCCCACATAACACAATACATAGTTTTCTCCCGGGAAAAAGAAACTATACGCCGGGGGCCTAGGGCTGCATTATTCAGTTTAAGATGGGAGCAAAAGCGAGCATCACTTCATTGGAATGAGTTCACAACATCGGCAGGTCTGTGAAACAGGAGTGACGAGACCAGGAGCAGCAGCCTGGCAGTGAAAGGCTGCTCGACTGGGGCAACGTCAGAAAGGGTCCTTAACACCTGCGGCATGCAGAGATTAGGAGGAATCCAGTAGATTTTAGTGGCCTGTGGACTCAGTTGACTATCTCTGGCTAGAAAAGCTGCTGCCTTTGCCAGGCCCTGGGTGTAAAACGTTGGGTGAGCAGGAATCCAAGCTGGGGGTTGCCCTTGTACCGCAACACCCCCCTGCACCCATGCCCGGGCACAGAGAGGCCCAGAGGCCCTCCTGGGGCCCCAGCCCAGACAGAAACCAAAAGCCATCCTTACATGAAACCCTGCTGCGTCCAGAGTTGGGGCCGCAGCGATCCTCCCCGTCTCTGGCTGCACCCTGCAAGGCTTTGCTCCTGGCTGCTGCATGCAGTCGGCTCTGGGAGGACTGACGGTGCCAGAACAGAAGCGCTGATGGAAACCGGGATTTGTATGGAGGAAGAGGGGTGAGGAAAGGGCCCGGCGGCGAGGGGAGCGGGCACGGGGCAGGGAGAGCTTGCAGGGCGCGGCGTGGAGAGCACGTTGCTGCCAGCCGCGTGGCTTCCCAGTGTTTATTCTATCGCTTCAGCTCGGTCCCTTTGAGGCGGCACCGTATGAAATGGCTCGTCTCTACGGAACGGGGCTAATTGAAACAAGCCCCGGCTTTTGCAGCCGTGATTTGCCATGGTTCCAGCCAGCTGCTGCCGGACTTCACTAGGTGCTGGGGACAGAAAGCGCCCCGGGCACTAGCTGCCTGGTGATTGCTGACACATGTGGACATCATCTTCCAATTTCCTTGCAGCTGTCGAAACAGAAGACATGGCAGCGGCTCACCATGGAGGCCAGGCCTCCGCGTCTGGGTGGCAGCCACTCATGCTCAAGCTGTTTGGCCCACGGCTCCGGGTGGTAAAAGCAACTTGCTGGCCAAGAGACCCTGAGCTCGATGCCAGGGGTGAGACAGGGTCAAGTGCGCAGGGGCCCTGAAGTCATTAGAAAGAGGCAGGAATCTGGGGTAGAGAGGAGATCCCCTCCGACCCCGTGCACAAGGGAGCTGGGCGGACAAGGATCTCCCCTTTTATGGTGGGGTTGAGCCTCAGGGCCTGGGCAGCACAGCGGGGCTCTACCCCCTTCATCTGAGTCGGAGACGGGAGAGCTGGTCCGGGGAAGGGGAGGGAGGAGGAGGCCGAGGCAGTCTCCTCCAGCCCGGTGGAGCAGAGTTGGATGCCCCGGGGCAGCTGCCTCACGGGAAGGAGGGCTGCTTTCCAAACCCTTTCAGCTGCCCTGTAGGAGCCAGGCTAGGGAGCAGGTCCCCTGCAAAGCTGCTGCGGCAGCCAACACTTCGGGAAGCCGCAGCGGATGTTTGTTTCCTTGTCCTGGCTGCCTACCATGTACTTACCTCTCCAGCGGATCAGCTGGAGGGCCAACCCCCTACTTTGCAAGCCCCTTTGGCAAACAGGGCATTATCCAGCTTGTACCGCACCCGCGGCCCATGGTTTCCAGTCTCCTTCCTTGCATCCTCCCTCACCAGAAGCCAAACCCTTTCCTTGCATTTTCTGCAATGAGCTGGAAGGGGGAACACGGCGTGCTTGGGGCCACTGATGGGCTAGACCTGGGGTTGCCACGAAAACAAGGGTGCAAAACACAGGGGGCATCTGGGCAGAGCAGAAAGCCCTGCAGGGCAGCCAGCAATGCTTCCCTCGGCCAGCTCCCTGCTACTCTGCCTGCCACTGCTGGAGCGCCCTGTCCCCGCACGTCCACATCTCCTACCTCTCGAGGAGAAGGCAGGAGCTTCAGCAAGAAACTGAGCGTCGTGGACTAACACGGGGCGTCGGATCTGGTTCTTGGACCCTTGGGGGAGCGCAACTTTGATACAAGAGTCTGACCCCCTTTCTGTGCTATCTCCCCAACCTTGCAACAGCCCCAGGGGATGTTCCTGGCCAGGAGCTGCCCTGACCCCAGTCGACGTCTTGCCCAGACGGCAGTTTGGGGCAATTAGGGTGGAGGGCACCACCTGTGATACCTGCTGCAGCGCTTATGGTCCCCTTACCCAAGGGCCGGTCGGATGCTGCCCATCCTAGCCAGCCAGTGCAGGTAGCTCAGCATGGCCATCGCCAAGGCCCGCGGGGAACAGGGGAAAGGAGGTAGCCTGGGCCAGGCAGGAAGGCGCCTCCGGTGTTTTTCTCAGAATTCATAAAGCACTGGACGGCCGTGACATGAAGATTGGGTGATAATTGCGTTTCGGTGAAACCGGAGCGCACGACTTCGGCGCGCCCTGGCCGCAGACGGCCCCGGCCTCGCGGCTGACGTCAGGAAGCGCCACAAACCCGGTCGGACCTGGGACAACACCCAGCCGAAGACTGCGCGGGGAAAGCAGCAGAAATTGGGGTTTTTTAATATCAGCAAGAATGCCGGCGGAGGGGGGGCGGGCGAGAGCCGGCTCCAGAGACCCGGGGGATCGCAGCCCATGTGTTTATTTGACTGAGCATTTTCCGTTTCTAGCAAGGGAATGCCTTGCACCGCACGGCTTAATAAAGCGACCTGCGCGGGGCTCTGCTTTTAATGATTGGAAACCCTAATGAGCACGCCTCCCCTGGCACAGCGCATGGTGCTGTCGCAGCCTGCCGCTGGCAGAGGCCCGGGGGGCAATGCACCCTTTAACCCCAGGGGCTCTGTGGAGGCACCAGGCAAGTCCGGCAGCGGGGAGTTGGGCCATCGTGGCCTCCTTGGGTGGGGAATAGCCACAGACACAAGGTGCTTCTCCACAGCCCCGCGTGGTTTCAATCCAGGCTGCTGGACCCCCTGCTCGACCCTGCCGGCAAAGGGTGAGCATTGAGGAGTCCAGAGCCTGGCTCCGCTCGTGACTCTCAGCTTTTCTTTGCCGTGCTTCTAAAATAGGCCTGCCTTGAAGCAGGTTGGGGGAAAAGCGGATCATGCCTGGCTGTGACGGCACGCAGGGAAGTTTTAGTCTTCCCTGCTGCAACGTGTGCTGCACAACAGCTCGCACACACGCTGGAGCCTCCCGATGCCTCGAGCCGCGTGCAGGACTAGCGGAGAAGTCAGAGCCAGGCTTAGCCCAGCTCCCATTTCACCCCTCCCTGGCCCCCTCCCACCATCTGCGTGTGCGTGGGTCGGGGTGCTGGAAGTGTTTGCAACTGGTTCCAATTTACACCCCAGCTCTGCCGGAGCACGGTGGCAGGGGGGTGGGACAGCCCCGGTGCAAAGCCAAGTCAGGCTGAGGGACTCAGCGTCAGCCTCGTAGCAGCTGCCAGAGCGAGAGAGCCGATTGTTTCTGCTTTCATGTCAAGGCATCAGAACTCACGGTCAGGGCGATCTCTTTTCTTAGACCAACTCGTTTTTTGCACACACAAAAAAAATTCTTTCATTGCAAAAATCAAGTTGGTCTAATAACAGAGATCACCTCGATCACGAGGTCTGATTCCTTTTGCCTCTAGACCAATACAGTTGCAACTTGGATACCTTCGTGTCAAGGGGAAGGTATCCCCTTCGTGGTTCAGTCTTATAGCCCTGACCTGCTGCTTAAGAGCCAGGGGGCCGTAGCACGGTGCAGGACCATGCCCACAGCGAAGCTGCGGGGCCAGAACGGCTGCAGGGACCGTGTGCGCGTTCCCCAGCGATGCCCCGTTGGGCTGGCAGGGATGGGTAGGAGCTAACTGCCTCGGTTGTGACCCCGGGCACCTGTGACTTGCAACCGGGGGGACACGGCTCCTCGAGTGCCTACCAGGCAGGTTTCCGGGGGCAGGGGCTTGAGCTGGCGTGAATCATGAGCTGATGTCAAGTCAGCCCCTTTTCTCCTGCCGAGGGTGCCCTCCGAAGCTGAACTCCCGGGGTCCTGACGCAACCTGTCAGCCTCATGGAGACTCCCATGTGGGACGCTCCAGCTGCCCAGCAAAGGGTGCGAAGCCATGAGGCCACGGTGAGGGCAATGGGAGCAAGGAGCTCTGACCCTACAGCGAAGGGAGAGGTCCGTGCCTCACCACGGGACCCCTCAGCAGCAGGGCAACGGGGTCCATCAGTCACGGCTTCAGGCCGCAGACCGGGCTCCTTACAAAACGCGCGCGAGTGGGGCGGCGCGGCCGTCCTGTGCGGGTGCACCACCTTCTGCCTCAAACCTCCCCCTCGGGCTCAGGACGCTCTTCCCTTTCTGCCCTCACCTGCTCTGAGCGTGTTGCTGCTCCCCGGCCCTGGAAGAAAAGGTCCCCTTCCTGCTTGTGAGCCACCTGGGGGTGTCGGCAGGCTACACCCATGGCCAAAAGCACATCGTGATCTTCTAGTGAAAGCTGGTCTTAGAAATATGATGAATTTTTATAATTTACCTCTCCCCAAGGGTTTTGGCTCTATTCCATGCATCCTCCAGCAACCCCCAGGCTAGACAGGTTGCAGTCCTGCTCTTTCTGGTACAGAGGAGAGCCCTGCTTAGCGCAGGCTCCACAATGATTCACAAAGCGAATGATTTTCTCCAATTGTATTTTTTTAAAAAATGCAGCTGTCTCTCTCCCTCCCTCTGTTTGAAGTCCATCCTTTCATTTGGGGGCACGGGGGGCGAGGGGGGGTCTCTCGGAAGGATTTGTTTTCAGCCTAAGAAGCTATATAAAAATGAGAGCTGAAACCATCCAACCAGAAAGACTTGATTAACAAGCAGAAAGGCAACAAGGAGCGTTTGTGCATCAACTTTGGGAGGCCCCATTCGGCAAAACGGCCGGCTGAAGCTATCATTCAAATCATGCACATCCATCCGCAGTCTCCTGCAGGAGGGCTGGCTTCTCCAACGCCGACCGGACCTGAGCTGGGTGGGGGCTTTTCAGGGGTTTCATGCTGGAGGCCCGTTTCTTTGCCTCCCACTTCCAACACTATCCCATCCACTCATCCTTTAGTTTCCCCCATTACATCCTTATCCACATTCCTCGCTGGGAAAACTGAATAAGGCTGTAGAAACATGCTTATTGACCAGTTCTTGCCCCACAGCGCACCGGCGTTTGATCAGCTTGCTGGTGGCGTGGGATTGTCCTAAAGGCAATTTTCTGGTGCAATATTAAAAAGAAATGGAACCAGGAGAGCAGGATCTGCTTGTGATTAGCAGCCGGACCTTTAATACGGCAGTGGGATGTGATGGGACGTGACCCCCACAGGTTGCTTCCTCCCTGCCAGGGACAGCCAGGGAGAAAAGAAACGTTCCCCTCTTTCGCAGCCCTTTGCATCCTGTTTATACCAACAACAAATTGAATTTTCAGGAGTTGGAATAGAAACAAAGTTCGCCCTTAATATGTTGGAGTTGTTTGAAAAGCTGTTCCTTTTGTGGGCAGCGGCTCGCTGAGAGCGCGCAGATGAAGTTCGGCTTGTGATCCTTGCAAAAAATGCTGAACCGCAAACTGGGGAGGAAAAGGGAACAGGCCTGGGGAGAGAGAGACCTGAAAGGCCCCCACGGCGAGTGATGGGGCAGCCGGGGAGTGAAGGCAGAGGTAGGGCTGGGAGAGCAGCTCCTTGCGGTTGGCTTGATGGCCGGCTGCAGGACAGTTGGCGAGGGAGCGTGCCCCTGCTCCGAGCCCGATGGGAAACACCAGCTCATGGAAGGAGTCCTGCCCCGATAGCTTTCCGCCCCTTTTTAGGCACAAAGATGAAATGAAGGGAAATGCATTCACTCCTAAACCAGCATGAGCTTGGTTTCCAGGTGTCTCATGCAGCACCTCACACTCGTGACTATGCGCAACAGGGGGTGTTCCCATGGCTGGGTCCTAGACAGGGCATTACGGCACAGGGAGATGAGGTGACTTGACCCAGGCCACAGCAAGAGGCTGTGGCAGAGTACAGTGTTGCTCCTGGGTCGGGGTGCTAGAAAGCCTGGTCCATCAGGGAACATGAGTCCTGCAAAGTGCCCCCAATATGGACCGCCCCCACAAAAAAAGTCTGGCCTCTTGTCCTTCCTCCAATGCAAAGTGACAGCAGTGCTGCAGCAGCCTTGGGGCACCGGGATTTGGGGGCAAGTACCCTAATATTGCAGTAGGGCAAATGCCCCCCAGTTCCCTCCAGCAGAGCTGGGGCAATGGAACATGCCTGGGGCTCTGCACTTTTTAACAACACCCTCCTGCTCTTTTCACACCCCCTCCAAAGCCCACACGACAAACCGCCAGTCCCTGGGCCGGAAACCTGGGTGTATTTTCCACTGAGGAGTCTATTCCTGATCCCCGCCGAGGGCACAAGGGTCACTGGAAATTCCTCCTTGCTCTCCGCTGCAACCGCAGCGCCGACGGAGGACCCACCGAAGCGGCAGGACACTTGACATTCAAGCAGCCGCGCCTGGGATTGGCACGCGCCTGGCTTCTGCTGTTTTTGATTGTGGCGACCGCAGCCTAAATAAGCCCGGCTTTAGCCATGTCCTGTCCTTTCCTCCGGTGCCTCAGTTTGTCCCCACCCCAGGCCCCGTGACACTTTCGCACTTCAGGGTCTGAGGGACGGACCTTGTGGATTCCCATCACGGCCACTCGGATCCTGCAAGCTTAAAATGAAGGGAAAGTGATAACTTAGGGCAGTGGGAGAGGACCCACTGGTGCCAAATGTGCCGGGGTGTAACACCCTTGGGGTGCGGGGGAGCAGGATGTAGCCCTAAAAACATAGCTGGATGCATCCAGGTTTATGTTCTGGTGGTTTGGGGGGTATGTGCAGACTCTAGACATCCCAACAGCAACTCATTTAGCTCCAGACTAAAGCAAACACAACTGGAGACCACGGAGACCACAGACAAGTAAATAGGATTGAAAAAAGAAAAAAGAGGGGGAAGGCGGGGATGAGAAGGAGTCGTGTTTCTCATTCCTGTGAAAGGAATGTGGCAGGGCACGGCCGGGGGAGTCACGCTTGGTGTCTCCGGCTCCCGATGAGCAGACACCCATCTCTCCTGGCCCGGTAGCAGACGCCGGGACAGGCTGAGAGCTCGGGGGCAGCGAACAGTCCCCCCAGTTTCCAGACCAGAAGCCCCGCTCTCCAGGGCCCTGGTTTGAACCTTTCGCATCTCTAAAAGCCACCTGGTGACACGAGATGAGGTTACGACTTACATGACAGTGACCTAATGGGACACCAACTCCTGATAGACCTTCTGAAGCCAGCGGGACCTGAGGACCGTGCATCTATGCTGCAAGCAGAGGTGGCATCCCATGGACCTACTGGAGGCACGCAGGCCCCGCGGCGCGTGGCAGGTGCTGGCTGAGCTTTGGGCCTCTAGGAAGGGAACCGAAGAAATGAGGAATCGATGGACATGCAGGAAGGTGCACAACAGTGGTGGAAGTGGCAGAGAACCGCACTTTTCACTGCAAACCTCCGTCCAGTATTTCGAAAGGGGAACCCAATGCATTTCCAAGAGCGCTCCACAGTGCATTGCATTCCCCAGAAACAGGTCTTTATTAACAGATGATGATATTATGTTGCCCACTGTTTGCCAGCATCTCCCCCCTGCCCACATAAACGGCCTGTGACTCAGACTCCCTTTGGGTTGACAGCGGACGACAGCTCTGGATGGCTTTGTTGTATCAGAGGGTAGATCCGGCCGATCGGAGCCTCTCGCACCTTGAAAGCTCCCTGGAGCAGGGCTCAGCACGGAGCCGCTCGGCGCACGAGCGGGGTCGTCTCGCGCTGAGCAGCTGTTGGAAGGAAGGTGCGGGCTTGTTGGAGACCCACGCCCATGTCGTAAAATATTTACGGAGCAGCAACAGCTCTCAAGAAACCCACTTGAAAAGTCAGCATCTGCGGCAACGTCAACATCACCGGAGATTAAAAATTCCCAGCTGGTTCGCGCCTATTAGCGTGCTCCCATTGGCTCAGCACTGTGGGAATTGGAGGGATTTGGGCTTGTAATCCTGGGATCGTCTCCTCTTAAGTACATGAAAGCCATGGGAATTGCCAGACTGGTTTGGATGCAAGGTCCAGCTCATGCAGCATCCAGTGGAAAACACAAGCGGCTTCCAAAGAAAATACAAGAAGCCTCGCAGAGGTCCACGCTAGAAGAATGTGCCCGCTCTTGCTGCAGCATCGTTTGAAGGAGCAAGGACAAAGCACAGCATTGTCTCAAAATAATAGGGGAGGGGGCTTCAGTGCCCAGGGCCCTGGGTCTACTGTCCCCTCAGCCCGTAGTTTTCTTCTGGGCCGTGCTCTGGTGCAGGTCTTGGAGCTCAAGCACTTTGGGGCTGGATGGCACTAAAATGCCGAAGATCCCCAGGCAGAGACCACGTCTGGTGTCTGGTTCAACGCCCAATTCCTGCAGCCCTTGAGAGGCAGGAGAAGGTCGTATCCATCCTCCTGGCACATTGTGTGTCCTCAGCATGTTTTCTCAGCCCACCCCCACCACCCTGCAGATGTCCATTCAGCCTGGACAGACACCCCCAGGACAGGCACCCTCCACATGGGGCTGGGTGGAGGAATGGAGGGTAAAACACAGATAAATCCCATGACACAAGTGCCTCCAGGCCTCTATTGTGCTTCCCGCACCCTCCTCTTCCTGAAGTCCTCTCTGCCAGTTTGCTGTTCTCCCCCCGCTGCTTGGTCCAGTAGCGGCCAGAGCACCCCATCCTGCTGCACGATGCCAGCCAGACCATGTTCCCTATCTCGCTCCCTCTCCCTTCTTGGGGCACAACTACATGTGCATTAGTGCACTTTAGTAAATCCACATTAAATCTAGTATCTCCATTGTGGAGGTACTAGGAAAATGCACATTAGCCTGTCTTAATGCACAACAGCATGTTTTTTTAGTGACGCTTAATGCACATTTGCCTATTTTAATGCACATTAACTAAATAGCACAGATTTTTAGTGATGCTTTAATGCGCATTAAAATAGGTGAATGTGCTTTAAAGTGCATGTGTAGATGCACCCTTGGTGGCTCTGCTTTCCTCCTCTGCTCGTGTATGGAAGCTGCCAGCCCCTCTCGCCAGCTGAGAACCCCCTTCCTCCATCCATACCATGGCCGTATCACTGTTTCTCACTGCCGGGACGCGGCGTGCTTGTGGTAGCATGCTCCACAGCCAGCTAATAGGTTGCAGTGGCAAAGCCCCATCCAGAATGTATCTCAGCTGTAGGGCAGCTGTGCGAGGGGCCTGCTATAGAGATGAAGACTGCTCCTTTTCCCCCCAGTTTCCACAGCTTCCACATGCACTCAAGATACCCAAGCAGCACTGCCCCGGCATCCTGCCCCTCGGGTGTCCTGCACTGGGCTGAGCTGGAGGCCCAAAGGTGGGCACTGCAGCCCAGTGCCAAGCTGGGACGTGTGGATGCTGAGTCTCCAAGCAGCAGGGCAGTGGGGTGCCAGTAGCTCCTGGTCACGGGCGGGGAGGAGGGAGAGGGGAGTCCTGTAACCAGAGGAGGAAACTTCCATCGTGGCAGCGCTGAATCCACAGCAAGTGGGATTTATAAGGCATTAACAGCACTGGGATCTGTAGCTGTCAGCTTGCAACTCCCCACGGGCTGTGAATCATCCAGATTGGATCCAAATGAGGCTGGGTGCAAGCCCAGATGTTGTGAATCCTCACCGCTGCATGGGGCTGGGACAAAAGTGGGGGAAAGGAGCACGGTCATGCCTCCAGGGCTCATGCCCTCACCTCTGCCACCAGATCCCAGCCGAGGGATGGGACAGATCAGCACAGGCAGGGCTCCAGGCAGGGGCTCAGAAAGCTGGGGCACATTCAGGAAAGCAAAGACTTGGCTTGCTCAGGGACAGACATCATGCACGGGGCAGAGGAAAGGTGGCAGAATAGCCCGGTGTGTGTGAGGACAGTGGTGGTCCCGGGACGTGCTTGAGAGGGGCGAAGGGAGCGCTACCCTCCGTGGCCTGTCATGTGCAGAAGTCAGCACCGTATCTCCATCAGGCGATGAAACGCCGGCAGAAAGTTTAACAGATGAACGCCACTCCGAAGCTAGTGCTGCGTGAGGTCTGCCAGCCCCCAGCCCACTGTCACGTGCAGGAAAGTCCCACGTAGATATTCCCATCCGGGCGCTGAGGCTCTTTCCATCTCGGCGCTGTCCTCTCTGGGCTCCACTGATGGACACAGGCAGATTCGGAGACAGCCCGGCCTCTGCTCTCTGCCTCTCGCCTAGTCCCATTTCTCACACCCTGGGGAAGGAAGCACTGAGGTCAGGCATCTCACCCCCCCGCCAGACTCCCCAGCAGGGCAGTGGCAGGAGGCCTGGGGAGACGGGAGGCCGACATCTTCATGCGAGTCCCCCGCTGAAATATGTTCCAAATACACATGGAGACCTCTTGTCTGGATGCTGCTGAGTCTCTTTGAAATGGTGCTAATTTGTCCATTGCTGAACCAGACGGGAAGGAAATTCCACTTCCGTTTACTGAGGGAACAAGACAGAGAAGGCAGAGCTCCTCGGCAGGCTGGCATCAGCCCTGGGCGAGCCCAGGCCGAGACATGCCGCGCGGGCACCTGTCAGGTCTGCCATGGACCCACTGCCCGGCACCGGCCCTGAGGGCTCAGCGATGCACCCCCTGGGCAAGGGTCGAGATTGGCCTGGCCCCCCTCCGGCGAGGGGCATGAAATGCGAACGTGCTCCCCTCCCATCAGTGCATCAGCAAAAAGGGATGGAGAAGGGAGCCGGGCTGAGCAGATGGCCTGGTCCCAGTCCCACCCCTTACTGGTCCCCACTGGGGAAGCTGCTACATCACCCCCAGATGGACTAATTTAGCCTGCTAATGGCTGCGGCTGGGGCGAGGGGGTCAGATGGAAACAGTGCTTGCAGAGGGCATTTCCCCGGTAATTTCGTGCCTCCCAGGGTCAGCAGGAATGAGCCTGGCCTTTAATTATGGGCACTCACATCTGTCCCTCGGCTCTGAGACTGGCCTGGCGGTTTGGGTAATGGCTCGGCCCTCAGGGTGGCGGGCTCGTTCCGGGCTCGGCTGGGTCACCAGCACACGCGGAGGTCCGGAAAACCTGCCTGGCCCAGTGGGCAGGAGGAGCCTCGATCCCCCCACGAGTGCACCCGGGAGAAGGGTCAACTGACTTCTCCCCGCCTCCCCGCGGAGAGCGGGCAGGGCCTTTTGAACTACAAGGCCAGGGCAGAACAAGAGCCCGTGCCTGGAAGCTGCTCGGAGCAGAAGCGGGCACAGCTGGCTTGTTGGGAGAGCCCAAGCACTACGAGGTTCCCTGGCAATGCCTTGGAGCCAGAGAAAGGCAAGACAGCGAGACCATCATCTATGGCCCCAAGAAGCTGCTCTGCCACAGATGCCCCAGAGAGCCTTGGCTGTGTCCCTTTGCAGCTCTGTGCCTCGGTTCCCCACCGGGGAGGATGAAATTCCCTGCCACGCAAGGGCATTAAACACACTGAGGTGTGAACAATAAGGCTAGACAAGGACCTGGGAACCCGTTTGGGGTCCGAGAGGCTCCTGCCTTTAACAGGTGGGGGGAAATGAGATACGGCAGCGTGGAGGAGAGCTTGTCGCTGGGCCTGGGCCAGGGTTTCGGAGCTCCTCCTTTGCGCTCTCCTCTCATTCACCCTCTCCTGGGTCTTGAGGATTTTGCATGCCTTCTTTGTATTTTGTCCTACTTTTCCTTTTTTTTTCTTTTTTTGTCGGCTTCTCAACGTCGTAAAAACGTTAATACAAAGGAAATTAAAAAACCCAGAGGAACTATTTTCAAAACCATTTCACAATCCAAACACATCCCCCAGAAAATTTAATTTGTAGGAAATGAAGAACAAAGTCCTACCAGAA
The DNA here is from genome assembly GCF_001723895.1 of Crocodylus porosus. Taxonomy (NCBI): domain Eukaryota; kingdom Metazoa; phylum Chordata; order Crocodylia; family Crocodylidae; genus Crocodylus; species Crocodylus porosus. Next base: position 106,639 of record NW_017728922.1, on the reverse strand, counting down.
AGGACTGCTTGACAAAGGCTAATGCCTTACATGTGTCGGCGTCGGCTCTCCATCTGCACGCGGGCACCGAGACCTGCCCGGCCGAGCGAGGGGCAGCCTGCGTTTTGCTACGTGCTGCCCGCTGGGTCCTGGGTGCCCTCTCCTGGCTCCCATTTCAGGGGCTTTCTCCCTTGCCCGGTGCCTCCTGCTGGAAACAGCCGGGCGGGTGCAAAAGCAGCTGGCATTGCAGCCTCTGCGGGGCACGCAGCTCTGGCACACACAAGGGCCAAATCCTGGGTGTGCGTGCAGAGCTCAGCTGGGGTCAGAAGCATTGCTCGCATTTTGTAGGTGCATGAGCACAGAGCGTGGCCCCTTGCCGCGTCCCCCCAAAGCCACCAGTATAAGCACGAGCCCGCCGCACCCCTCAGAGACCCCTCATAGCCAGCAGGCGCGGACCCGCTGCTCCGCCGGGGCTTCTTTTTCCGTTCCTGCCCCTGTCAGCTCGTGGCTACACCTCTCCCCCTGCTCCCTTCTTTCTCTCCCCCCTCTTTTTAATAATACCTGGCACCTCCAGGAGAATTTTCCCTTTAAAGATCCAGCCCAGCATTTTTATGGCTTTGACTCTGTGTCTTAATTAGCGAACTGGAAAAAACGTTGATTGGTACATACCATCTGGGAGTCCATACCTCAAATTGCAACGTAAGGCCCTAAATTGCTTCAGACACCCATTATCGGGCCATTAGGCAGTGATAACTACCTCGTGCCGGAGGCGGTAGTATCAGCCTGCAGACCCTGGTTCTGATTTCAATTAAATGATAAAACCCGCCCTGTGATGGGGTTTCAGCTACTCATCGTCTCCTCTGTAAGGGGATCTGGCGGCCGGCCCTGCCGGCAGGGCAGGCCTGGGATGGCAATGGTTGCGCATACGTCTAAACAGATTGTTTTTCCAATACAAACCAGGAGCCGAGTGTTTACACAGCGCGTGCGGTTTCCTGTTTGAGAGGGCATGCGGCTGGCTAGCAATTTGCTGATTGATCTGAGCACAAAGTGTTGCCAGGGTTAAATGGAACAAGCCCCCGTGCCAGGCTTGCGTGAGCGGCCACATGAAGGGAGAAGGCACCGGCTGTGAAGCCCACCCCGCCGGGACCACAGGGAGCCCCCGCCAGCTGCTCGCATGCTCACCTTGGGGGTGCAGGGAAAGACGCCTGGCGCGGAGATTGTGGCCGGCACTTCCCAGGCACCTACAGCAAGAAGAGCCTCGACCTTCTGGAAATGGGAGGCCCAGTGCCTGCAGGAAGATCCTGGCCAGGGTGGCAGAGCGGCTGCTCATCACGTCCCGTCGCTCCTTCGAGCTCTGCCTGCAGCCACCTGCTTGTCTTGTACTCGCCTTGCAACCCCCCTGCGCTGCGTAGGGGCAACACTGAGTATTGGAGACTCATGGAGAATGAGGGACCACGTCCACGCAGGACCAGCCTCAGCTACATCATCCCAGCCAGGGCTTTGTGTTGCCAGGTCTTAAACACCTCCAAGGATGGAGACGCCACCACATCTCTAGAGAGAAGCCCTGGTCCACGGTTCCTGAGTCCTACATCAATGCAATGACATGCGTCTTGCATGAGATGGCTAGTGCCAAGAACCAGAGCGAACCCTATCGTGGCATGGTCAATGGTGCCTTCTTGATGGGCAGGGAGACAGGGGGAGGACAGCCCAGCCCAAACAGCCCCAGGTCAAATGCTCTGATGTCAGATCTGAGGATGTGGATTCGACCCAGTCTTGGCCCATCTCTTCAGAACGGGCCTAGAGCTGAACACACACGTACCCCGAGCCCCCCGACCTCTGGGCCCTGGCTCACCGCTCGACATCGAGTCTGTGCATCTCCTCCCTCCGGGCATTTACCTGGTGTGGCACCCTCGAACCCGACTAGGTCTCAGTGCACATCCCAAAGGGAGCGGGGCCACCGCAGTTAGCAGCAGGACGGAAGTGGAGGGTGACCATAAGGGAAACGATCTCTCTTTATCGCCGTCCCTTCCCAACAGCAAGTGCTGCACGTTACTCAACAGCTCCGTCCAGGGAAGCAGACCCTCGCGTGACATCCGTGCCTGCGGGGGACAGACAGAGACGCCGGCTGCCTGCGGCTGGCACTCGGACGTGACCGTGTCGTCCTCGAGGGCAATGGGACAGCGCAGCAGGGACCGGGGCAGCGTATAATGGTAGGAAAGGTCTAGTCAGGACTTTGTGGACTTGGCTGTGGGACCGCACTGCCGCCCGCCCTTAGAGCCACGTGGATTTCCTGTGTGCTCCCCTGGGTCTAATTTGTAATGCTCCCGATGAGCTGGAGGAAGCAAATTTTACAAGAAGCAAGTGACCATGCCAGACACGATGATTACTTTCTAATGTTCTGAGTCCTGACCGGCTCCCTGCTGCACTGCAGAGAAGGCATGGGCCAGGGCCCACGCTGCACCAAGGCCACGTTCAACTCAGGGCCACTTCTCTTTGCTCCCTGAGACCTTGTGGGCCTAGCAAGGGGGACAAACGTGGCCGGGGGGAAGGGGATGGAACAGAATCGGTGCAGGATGTAATCCAGGGGAGATTTGGGAGTGCATGCCCACCCGACAGGTTAAGGATAATGCCCACGTGCCAAGACCCTCATCCAGTCCAAAGCTACGAAAAGACACAGGAACCCACTGCCAACGTCACCCATCATGGAAAGAAACCCAGTGCTATAAGAGGAATGTATGAACTTATACCATGACTCAACAGCCTGGGATCTGGCATCGCTTCACAATCAATTGTCCACATTTTTTTCCACGGGGCTACTTCATTCTTTGAAATGTCAGTGGTTACTCCAAGAACATTTGGCTTCACGGGTTGATTTCTCCCAGGAAACCTGATTTCTTGGAAAGACAGTCCCAACAGCACACATGGCGAAAGACAGAGGATTGTGCTACAGGGAAAAAATTCAAACCACATGTCAGGCCAAGTTAGCAGCAGTAGCAGCAAGAGAAACCAGGCTGTGAAGAAACATGTAGATGAAGCAATATATCTATCAACAACAAAGTTAAATGTAAAGCAAATTAGCACTTCCCCAGTGCTGAACACGCCTGAGTTTTACTTCTGAAAACAGACGTATATGCTGCTTGACGGGGGCTGCCAGGAGGCCTTTGAGGCAATTAGAAAGGCCTGCTCTGATAGCTTCCCAGAACAGCACTCAAAAGCAATGATGAAAGTTGTGCTCGGAGTGAGAGCATCACAGACGCAGAGCTGTGACTCACCCGCCGAAGCAATCGGGAGGGCTCGGACGGTCAGCGGGCAAAATGCCGGCACCCTCATTAGCCTCTTGCTAAACGTGCACGGCTGGGAAGCTCGTGTCCCGCAGGCCAGGGAGCAGGGGCTCAAGCACAGGTGGAGCAGGGCTTTTACCACACGAGCAGCATTGGGCGTGCAACACTGGGCTCCAAGGCCAGCCCCGGGCTCCGGCCGCTGGACCGCGCTGCTCATTTGACAGCTGTAGGAAGGAGCACAAGCTCCGAGCAGGGGCACTGCAGGCACCTGCGTCTTCGAGTGGTGTTTCCTCCCTTGGAATAATTGCGGAGCACGGGGAAGCTCTCGGGGCAGCTCGGGGACCAGCCCGGGGCGGGGGGTATTGAGCATGTCCTCCCTTGGCCACTCTGCTCCTCTTTCAATGCACCCGGGAGGCTCCTTCTGACGGCACCGGGGGTCAAACCACAACTCCCACCCCTGAAAGAGCCGCTTGCCCCGGTCCCCAGCACCGAGGTTCCTCTTATGAAAAGCAAGTTCAGGATAGCAGCTATGGGCACATGAATGCAAGCCAGCTCCCCCCCCGCCCCTGCATGCCCAGGCCTGGGCTTTCAACCATGCCGGCCACCCGCTCTCACCCTCGGTTTGCATAAAGTGAATATTCACATCTTGCGAACTCTCTTGAAAGGCTTGCACCGACGCGGTCGGTGGGCTCGGTGCTTCTCAGGTAACCTCACGAGGGCCAGGATGATTTACAGGAGCAGAGCGAGCCTCCGCGCTGGCATCACCAGAAAGGAGCGTTGGTTTGAAAACCAAGCACCACGGCTGCAGCCGGAGAGAGTGGCAGGGAAGAGATTACCTCCTCCTGCAGCTGCCGCATCTGCAGAGCCAGCGCCCCCAGGCTAGTTTGAGAGCACCGATTCCCCCGCGGCCAATATTCGCCCTGAATTACGTGGGGATTTGGAACCGCTGGCCAAGCGCGAAGGACGTCATGGAAACAGAAGCAGCCTTGGAAAGGGCAGGCCGTGTAGTCATCCGCTTCGGAGGAGCTGGCTGCCATCCCTCCCGTCCCAGGCGCAGGCGTGGGTGCCCAGCCAGTAGATTGAGAAATCTGTTTTCTTTTCCCCTCGTTAGCAGCGCAGCATTGCGCTAGCACCCGTGCACCGGGGAAAGTATGAAGGTCAGGGAGGGCTGTGGTTTGCACGATGGAGGTCAAGGGGACTAGGAGAGTTTGCAGGGCTAACGCATCGTTCAGACTGCCACGTGCCACCGACCCCGCGAGGGTCGCGTCGAGCTGGCCTGGGACGGGCAGCACCTCGCCAGGCTGCCGGCCTCCAGACAACCCACTCCCAGCTCCGCTCTGGCTCCAGCTGCTTGGCCGTGGCTGGTGCCCCGGGGCTGTTCTCAGAAGTGCGGCTCCGGCACAAGTAGCCAGCATCCCTCGTGGCATTTCGTGGAGCGGAGGGGAAGGGCTTGGGCAAGGACAGCTCGGCCCAGCTTCGCCCCCGGGGCCTTCCCTTTGGTGAGGGTCGCTCGCAGGCTTCTGCCTCTGCTGATGGCGACTGAGCCCAGACCCTGTTAATGGATCGCAGTTATGGTCCCAGGGCCCATCCGTCGCACTCGGCACCTTCAGGAGAAGCCTGATTTCTGGAGAGGGCAGGGGTGCAGGGCAGGAGGACAGGCGTCTCCCGTGTGCACGCTGCATCCTTTGCGGGGGCGAAGGAGCCCTCTGCAGAAGGGGCTGCATTGCCCGGGGTGAGAAGCGGACTGGAGCCTGCATGGTTGTGATGCACCATGCAGCGTGGCCACGATGCGCAGGGCTGCCTGGTTTCCATCGGCTCCCACAAGCACCCGATGAGCTGCCCATGAGGGACCTGTGCAGACCTCTCCAAGTCTTGGCACTGTCTCAGCTTCTCGTGCACAGACACCGTGTTTCGGCAGCGACACACCCACGAGTCTCGCAGCATCCAGAACAAGGGCTGAGGCCCCCCCAGGCCTGGCACCCTGGGGTCTATAACCAAGAGCACACAAGGAGGTGGTGCATTACTGTCACATCCAGATGTTTTTGACTGGGATGGAGATGCCACCTCCTCTCCAGGCAGCCTGTTGCAACGCCAGACCACTGTCATACCAGAAAGTTCCTCGTCTTCTCCAGCTTGAGGCCATTGCTCCGAGTCCTGTCCCCTCGCAGAGGAAAACCCACCTCCTTCCTCTCTGTTGTCGCCCATCAGGGATTTGAAGACTGTTCTCTTCTCCAAGCTAAATAACCCCAGCTTTTTCAGCCTGTCCCCCTAAGTCTTGCTTCCTTGCAAAGGCTCTTGCACATGGCCACCTTAAAGAAGGCACGGGGCGAGTCAGGCCCTAGTGCGAGAGAAGCAGTGTATGTGGGGGTGAGGGCACGTACCAGCAACCCCCGGCCTCTCCTGCTGAGCTTGCATGAAGTGTGAGGCAGCCGGTGGTTTCGGGTACAGCTGGCTCTGCTTTTGGGAAGGGCACGATGGAGACCTGGCCACACGTGGCCCGCTGTGCCCGCACACAGGCTGCCCGAGGGGACGAGCTCTCCCAGTCAGCCTTGCTGCCCCGGCTGCTGATCTCAAAGGGCTTCCTCTGCCCCGTGGCAGGGGGCCACGCAGCTCCGGACACTGCTGTCTTATCTCGTGGAGGTGCTAGGAGGGCGCAGGCCGTCGCGCTCACTCGGAGGATGCTCAGATGCTGCCGATGGACTGAGAGCTGGCACGTGCGGGGACCCTGGGCACGCCACAGCACGAGGTGCAGATCCAGAGCCCGCTCTCCGCCCAGCCTGGAGGGTTGGGATCGCACACTTGGCCTGCATCCAAAGTGCTCCCCACCGCACTCCTACCCCGGCCCCCGCGGCCCCATCCAAGCCCCCCGCTGCTTCCCCGGCGGGGAGGTCACTCTCCTCCAGGCCCCATGCGGACCTGCTCCATCCCCGCTTGCAACAGCCGCCGGCCTAGAGGGACCGCGAGGAAGCCGGCGGGCAGGAAGAAGGAGCAAGGTTAGACCCTGGCCCTGCGTTCAACCCAAGCGCACCCCCGGGGTGCTGAGCTCTGCCCAGCCCCAGCTGCTCCCCCAGCGCATGCGGCACGGGCGCCCCTCCTGCCCCGCGGGGTGCTGGGCACCGCGGGCTCCAGCCAAAGCAAGTGCAAGTCATTAGCAGGGAGGGAACAGCAAGTAACCTTTGAGGCAGGAGCCCTCCCCTCCCTTCCCCCCTCCCCGCGACTGACCCACAACCCGCAAAGCGGATAAATTCAGAAAGCGGAGCCAGGTCTTGCTCTTCGGCTTGGGAAGGCCCAGACATTTCTGTGCAGCGCTGCGCATTGGGAGAGCTTCCCGGAGAAATGGCAACTCTCCCTACGGCCCACGCCTTTGGGGTAGCAGCCGCCGGATGGTCGTGTCGGATGCTTTCGGCTTCAAAGCGCCCCGGGAGGGCAGTGCTGGGAGCGTGGCCTGCCACGTATGAGTTATGAGGATGGAAAGCTGGAATTTTTTACCAGGCCTTCCCCCGAAAAGACCCTGGAAGATCTACATTCGTACTAATGAGAGCAGGAGGGAGTTACTGCTCGACTCAACACGCAAGGGCAACCGACTGAAACGGCGATCAATTATAGACACATGGAGATGAATTCACCCCGAGGATAGCTCAGTTGTCACTGATGCGTCCATCCTCCCAGAGAGCCATTGCTAAAGACAAAGCAATTAGAGACTCCTTCATCCCACCCGGAGCTGGCAGCCATTTCGACAAGGGGAAGGGAAAAGAAATGAAGCGGCAATGCCAAGAGGAAGGCCCTCCCCAGCCTCGCCTGCCAGCGGGGACGTTCAGGCTGGCACTTGGATGGGAGAGGCAAAATCCGAGCCTTCGGCTCCAATTAGAGTCCCCCCGGGACACAGCGGGGCCGCCAGAAAGTTGCTTCACTTCTGCGCTCGTGGGACTAAGTTTCCACTGGAAAGAAACCGAACGTCCATGGGACCGAAAGTCCAGCTGGGCCGAGCAAACTCACGCGGACAGGCAGATGGATGGGCAAACCGATGCACCAGGGCTGGATAAATCACCGGTGCACAGGGGTCGACTGCTGCCCACAAGCCGGCTGTGCCAGGCTACAAGGCACGTGCCGCTCGCAGCTCTGTGCTGCAAGAGGTCTCTGGAAACCGCGTGAGCTGCGGCTCCGGGTGGGTGCTGGGGACACCCCAAGCTGTTTTTACGTGGGTCCATCAGTCCTCCCGGTGTGTTTTCAATTTGGAGGCAGGACGCCCCTGACACTTCGAGTGATGCTCCTGGATTGAACGCTCAAGATTGCAGGCGCCAGGCAGGACAATAGGGACAGTTTGGAAAACGCGGGTCAATGAAATACGACGTGAATGGGAGCACCAGGGGAATCCGCTTGCCCACATGTCCGCGGATGAAAGGTCAGCATGAGCAGAGGGGAGCCAGGCTGCCATAAATGTCTGCAAAGCATTACTGCTGCCCTTCTGAAACGAGACGTGTGATGGATGGATGGAAACTCTGCCTGGGCTCGGCATGGCGGGCCGGGCGTGAATCATTCCCAAAGGGCTGGAAACCGTTCTGGCGCTGTCATTTCCTGCCATTCCCAGCCGAATCAGGCACAGAGCTGCCTTCCTTCTTAACGAGGCTCAACCGTGGGGCTGCTCCTGCCAAGCTGTTACGTGAGGGGGGCAGGGGACATACTCACCCATGCCACCGTGCATTCGAGACCAGGGAGTTTGCCCATCTCCCCGTGCCCCTGCCTCCGCGTTTCCGATGCCAGACCAGGCCCGTGCAGTCAAGCCCCTGCCCTTGGACCTGCCTGTACCGCAGCATTGCTTCAAACTTCTGATGCCACAAGCCAGAGCTGCCCCTCTGTGCGTCGGGACAGGCAGACTTTCCCCCACTGAAGTCGAGAGCATACGCTCCAGCTCCTGCGGACAGGATTTTTGCAGACGCCCGGGCTGCTCCTCGTCGCACGAGCATCCGGTGCAAAGTCAGAGGCCGGATCCCTACGGACTCCCACGCAGCCAGGGCGTCAGAGGCAGCTTCCAGCCTTGCAGGGAGCCGGCACAGACAGGCGAGGCTAGCGAGAGGTGCGCCGCCACCTCGGCCCTGCCGCGTGGGGAGACGAATCATGCTTGTGAGTGGCGGCTGGGAGGCATCGCTCCTTCAGGTGTGGTGCATCTTCCAGGGGAGCTGGAAGACTTGCCCTGAGTTATCTCCACTCGGTGCTTATTAATTATGTTGAATCACAGCCTCCCGAAGGGCAGGGAGCTCCAGCCCAGAAAGGACGGGGTGCTGGCAGCGAAATGCTATGCTCTTGCCCTGCTGTCCCAGCCAAAACCTACTCCCACCAAAGTCCAGAGCATAAACTTCCCTGAGTCGCAACAGGGAAAAGCACTGGGCCTTTGGGCGTCTGCCAAGGTGGGAAGGCAGGTGCTGGCTGGCAGGGGCTTTCTGGAAGAGCTCGTTCTGACCAGAGCCCATTTCCAAGCACTTGTGAAATTAAGTGTGCAAGATTTATTTCCCATAGGCCAAGGAGGTCCAGGAAGCCATCCGTTCCACGAGCCAACGTGGTGATTCGCGAAGAGCATCCCTCCTATACGCCCGCTCGGTCTGGACCACCCTGACATGCCCCCAGTGACGCCCACCTGGCTGCTTTCCTGACAACGTATCTGCCGCTATGGGTGGAAATGAATTGGGTCTAGAAAGCAAAGTTACTGAAGCTATTGCAACCGCTTCTTGGACAGTAAGTCGGGTGCATATATTAGAAATGATGCAGGTCATGATAGGCATAGAAATAGCCTTGCTACAATAAACTGCTGAAAAGCCTCCTGGTGCTATTGTGATAGGTGTCAAAGGGGGTGTTAGTCTAAAAGCTCAGCGGTGAGCTCAAAGGCCACTCGGATGTGGTGCGATAACACTCTTTTTCCTTAAAATAGCTTCTGTCAGCCAACGCCTTGGTCTGCTATCGGCAAGCCCTGCTTTGGAGAGGCCTGGGGTGCAAAAGCACGGACCAGACTCTAGCAAACCATAGGCAGTGGGTTTGCAAAGGGTTTCCAGGCCCAGAGGGCACGACTGCATATGCACGTCTGCAAACCAGAACTGCAAACCTTTGCACGTGCAGCTGCTGGATGTGTGTGCATCAAATGCATGTACAAGTTAGACTCTCGCATCCATGTTTGCTGAGCTGGACATGAGGGCACTGGAGGCAGCAGCAGTGCTATTTGCAATAGCGGGTGCTATCTGCAGTGACTTTCTGGAGTTGCATATGGCACCTTGTGTCCCCTTTGCCGGGTGCATCTGCAGTCCGGTGCGGTCCAGGACTCGGGCCCTTGCCCACTGCCTTTGCTCTCATCCTGCATCAGCAGCAGGGAAGGGTGGTGAGAATGAGCAAGCCATGCAGCCAAACTCTGCTCTCCCCCCATCTAACGAGAGAGACCGCGATGGACTGGGATAACCACAGGAAACGGTGGATGGCAGCTGGTTACCAGGGCAGCCGCTTCTCTGGTGGGAAACAGGTACCCTCATGAGCTGGGGGCTGAGATTAGACCAGCACTGACGGCCTGTGAAGATGCAGCCAGCCGCCTCCCTTCTCCAAACTCAGACAGCTTCCACCGTGGACAAATTGGAGAGAGTCCAGCGGACGGCAACGACAACGGCTTGGGGCCCGGGGGCCAGGACTGGTGAGGAAAGGCTGAGGGTACCGGGCCGACTGAGTCTAGAGAAGAGAAGACCGAGGGGGGACTGAAGAGCAGCCTTTAGCTCCCCACAGGTGGTCCCGAAGACGATGGAGCTGGGCTGGTGGCAGCTGAGAGAACAAGGAGCAATGGGCTCCACTTGCAGCATCCCTGGAGCTGCAGGGAGAGGCGCTGGCGCAGGGAGGGGTTTGGCAGGAGAGTCCGCGGGGCTTGAGAAAGCGCCGGGAGCCCTCTAGCGTGTGCCGCGCGGCTCCAGATGATGGAGAGAGAAGCCTGGAAAGACGACACGGGAAAGGGGAAATGAATCCTCCCGTGGAGCAGCTCGCGTCCAGCCCGTGGCAGGATGCCCACCCTGCCCAGCCCCTCTGCCATGCACACGCAGGGGACAGGATTGGATCCTGCCCGGGGCACCCTCATGTGAGCCCCACTTCTCCCAGGGGGATCCCACTGGCTCCTGGAAGTGGCTGTGGCATGGATGGATGCTCAGGGGCCGCGGGGCGCGGGCACTCCCGTTCAGTAGAGGACGGCCCGTGCCCAGCCCTGGCCCAGCCCCGGGACAGCTCAGAACATGGAACTCGGGGCCCTTGTCACCTCACCTGTCACCCAGCAACTGCCGGGCCATACTCCAGCGCAGCCCCAGGCTGCCGGCCTCGCCACCTCCCCTCGCATCCCCACGCCGGGAGCTGGAGCAGGGCCCACAGCAGAGGCGGAAGTGCCCGGGAAGGTCGGTCAGACGCACCGCAGCGCCCGGTCCCCAGCGCCGGCGCGGGGGTGGCCCTTTGCCCCGCGCTCAGGCGGGGGCAGCTCTGCCCTCGTGCGGGGGGACGGATAGCGGGGGCCCTGCAGGCTGGCGCCACGCGAGACCCTCCCTCCAGCCTCGGTTCTGGGAGCCAGACTGGCACCGGGGCCCCGCGCGTGCGCTGCATTCACGTGTGCGCTTGCGCCGTGCTCAGCACCGCCAGCGCCGCGCGGACGGGCTGCGAGGCCCTTGTCCGCCAGGCTTTGCTCCGGGGGGGCGGGGGCGGGGGCTGGCCCCGGGGCTGGGGACACGGAAAACACTGCCTCCTTCCTGAGGGCAGCCCCCAACACACGTGTCACCCTGGCCCTCGGTCCCCAACACACACACGCACCCGTGATCCTAGCTCTTGCCCCCCCATGCACACACCCACACCCACGTGTCACCCTGGCCCTTGGTCCCC
>NW_017728922.1:84000-95180 GCF_001723895.1 Crocodylus porosus | reverse complement strand
GCGTGGGCGCGGCCCGGGCTGTCGCGGCCGCAGGACGCGCTGCTCTGCGCCGTGCACTGGGAGCTGGTCACGCGGGGCTACCGCTGCCTGGGCGCCGGCGACCGGGTGAGTGCGCGGGGCCGCTTGCGCCGCCGCTTCCGCTTTCGCGTCTCCGCGCCGCGCCGGGGCTGGCCGGGGCCCGCGTCTCGCGGCGGGGTCTGAGGGCTCTGCCCCCCCAGGCGGGGCCCGACGAGAGGAAGTCGGAGCTGCTGCCGGCGGGCTGGCAGGCGGACCCGGAGCTGTACACGCTGCGCTACCAGGCCCAGGACGACAGCCGGGAGCTGCTGCTCAAGGCCATCATGGTGGACACCAGCATGATCCTCAACGTCATGGTGAGCCCCCGCGGCGGGGTGGGCGCGGCCCGGGGGCCAGGCGGCTCCGTGGCGCCCGCTCCCGCCCTCCGGCGGCTGACGCGGCCCTGCCTTGCCCTCGCGCAGGACCGCAGCTCGCTGCAGGTGGCGGACGTGACCTTGAACGTGGCGGACTACGTCGACCCGGCGCACCTGGGCGACTTCCACAGGTAAGTGCCGGGTCTGGCGGGGGGGCCGGCGCCACGGACTCGTCCTCGCGAACGTGCGCGGTGCCACACTGCCGTCGCGCTCGCCCCTGCGGGGGCCCTGCCAGAAGCGGGGGAGCGGGTGCGCCGTGAGGGGCTTCAGCTGCAGCTGGTGCAGAGCCCTGAGGCACGAGGCAGGCCGCGGCATGTTTCCCGGGGGCACTTCCAGCACTGGATGATGCCGGGTAGAGGCGTGCCTGCCTGCCAGGGGATGAGGCACCTGTTCCCCCCTCCCTTCCTTCCTTCAAGCTGCCGTTATAGGGGCAGGCAGTTATTTTGGGCGGAGGGCTGCTTACTGAGTTTTGGCAGGCCATCCAGGGCCGCATGACCGGCAGCCCAGGGCAGATAAATACTAATTTTCTCAATTTTTTTTAGGGGCCCCACAGGCCAGGTAGAGTGGCCTGGCAGGCCAGATCTGGCCCCCGGGCCACATTTTGCCCAGCCCTGTGCTAGCACGGTGGCTTAGCTCCCCAGGTCCTCAGGCTGGCAGTGGGCAGGTGGCCCCGGCGTGTGTGGCCAGCAGCCATCCCTCTCCGTCCCCGCAGGGCGTACAAGAACATGGAGGAGCTGAGGACAAGGATCGTCTCGGGCATCATCTCCCCGTTCAAGACTGACAAGGAGAAGGACAACAACAAGGAGTCCAAGCCCGAGAGGACGGTCCCAACTACCCCCCGCGACTACGACCCCCTGAGGATCCCGCCCCGGCAGCCCCCGCTCAGCAGGGAGCCCCCCTGGTGAGTGGGGTGGAGGGGGCAGGAAGGGGGTGGCAGAGCACAGAGGTCACCTGTGCTGCACCCGTGTGCCCTCCCAGCTCCTTCTCAGCCCTCACCCCATGTCTGTCCACATTGGCTGGCAGAAGAAGGAGCCAGCGGGTGTGTTCCAGTTGTGGGGGTGCAGGACCCTGCCACCAGCATCCCTGGCAAGGAGCTGTGGGCAAAACAGGGGGGCCGGAGACTGCCCTGCGAAACCCCCCCGCCACCTGGGCCCTACAGGACGCTGACCTGCGCACCTTGCTCTTCAGGCCACGGCACCAGAGTCCATGTGCTCAGGGGCTGGCCCAGTGCCTCGGGCTCCTTCCCTGGCAGTGCCGGCTCCAGGGTTGCAGCCCACTGGAGCTGGGCATGGTCCCAGTCAAGAACCGCAGCCTTCGCTGCTAACACGCTTTGCCACACCCCCCTGCCTGCCCCCCATCCTCCTCCTCGCACTGCCTCTCCTGCACGGAGCACCCCCACCAGAGCGCACGGCTCTGGATGTTGGTGTCCCACCTCAGTCACCGTGTCTTGTGTTGCAGGCCATCTCCCCTGGGCCCCTTTGCAGTGGGCGGAGAGGACCTGGATCCCTTTGGGTGAGTATGGCTGGGGAGATGGGGTGCTCTTCCCACCCCCACAGCCTTTCCGGTGCCCCCTTGGAAGTGAGAGCAGCGGTGTCTGCTTGCGGTGGGGTGAGAAGCATTGGATGCCTCCAAAATCCCTTAAATCGACTTGTGCCTGGGTTTCCCACGTGGATGCCGGTGGGGCAGTTGCTGCCCGCAGAGGGCAAGGGACCGCCCTTGGTGCTGGCAAAACCCAGATGTGGTTCTGATCTCATGATGGGCTCCTGCAGCCTGCGGTGCCTGAGTAATCAGCTTGGATTCATTTAACATGCAGTAATTCCTCCGGTAAGACACAGCTGACCATGGAGCTCAGTGCGTGTAAGCCTTGCATTTAGCATGTTGCCAGCTGTCACCTCAGTGGCCCCGAAAGCCAGTGGAAGGGAGGAGGGAAGGATTTGCCCCATTCTCTGGTCCCGTATGTGACCCTGCAGCATGGGCTCGGCAGGAGCCTTTGGGCCAGGGCCAGGAGGATGCCGGACTGATGCATCACGTCTGCTGCGTGCACCAGCCTCGCTTGTTGGGGGGAAGCCATCCGCAGTCAGAGAGGAACACAGCCAAACTGGGCAGGGCTAGGAGCAATGACCTCAAGTGGCAGCAGGAGGGAATTTAGGCTGGTAATGAATTTTCTGACTCTGAAAGAGGTCAGGAATTGCAACAGGAGCCCAAAGGAGTTGTGTAATCTCCATCCTGGGACATTTGCAGAAGCGGGTTGGGGTGGTTTAGGTGGGGGTGCTCCTGCTGTGAGCAGGGGGCTGGACTAGATGTGACTTTGTGAGGTCCCATCCTAAGATCCTGCACTAGAACCAGCCCCTGGAAACGTGAACTAGCTCCTCACTGCCCCGGAGGCCCAGGATCAGATTTTTGCCCTTTTGGAGGACAGCCAGGAGGGTTGGAAAAGGGCCAAGGGGTGGATGTACAGTGATCCCAGGCTAAAAGCAGACACCCAGTGGGATGTGGCCCTGTGTTGGCCAGCATATCGCTCGTGCCCAAACGGGCACGGACAGTTGTTTGCACACAAGCTTCAGTGGCAATTAGCTTGAATTAGCTGCGGCTGTTCCAAAACAATGCATCGATTTGAATAGACGCCTAATACTCCCCGGGCTGTAACATCTGGATTTGAGGCAGCACAAAACGCTCTGATGCGATCAAGCTGGTTGTGTGTTTTTAGCTCCATGTAGCAGCGAGGGGACGGGGAAGGCGCCGTGCTCCACCGCTCTCACAAAGGCATTTTGTCTTCAGTGCAGTGACCTTTCTAGGAGGCACCAGGTAGAGGTGGTAGCACCAGCGGTCGAGGTGGCCTAAGACAGAAGAGGGGTTTCCTTGGGCCTGGGGTCTGTCCACAGCTCATCAGTGTGCGGCGCAGGCCATGCCGTGTTTCTCGTCGTGCCAGCAAACGTCTCTGCCCCTGTACCAGGGCAGACGGGCCCAAAGGCTGCCCTGGCCAGGCCTTAGGAAAAGGGCATGGTTCTCAGCACCCCTGGGCTGCGCTGCATAGTCAGGATGGAGCATGGGCCTGCTTGCACATGAGAATCGGGACACAGGTCTCACTCGTCCAGGTGCAAGCGTTCAAGGGCAGGTCGTACTGCATCCTGGTACTTGCATGCGCCTTTCCCCGTGGAGCCGATGCTGACCCTGCTGTCCTTTTCCTTCCCCCTCGCAGGGGCCGGCGCGGCGGGATGATCGCTGACCCGCGCAGGTCAGGCTACCCGGTGCCTGGCATCGACCCCTCGTCCGGCCTCCCGAGCCGGCTTCCTCCAGGGGCAGTTCCACCTGGTGCCAGATTTGACCCCTTTGGCCCGCCAGGCTCCGGTGCAGCCGGGTAGGTATTCGGACGGGTGCCAGCCTTGCTGAAGGCAGCTGTTCTGGGCTCTTTGTGCTGGTGGTGACCCAGATCCCTGTGACCTCTTCCCGTTGCCCCACAGATGAAGTTTTGGGGGGCATAACTCAAATAATGATGTTTTCTCCTGATTCTGCAGGCCCAACCCAGATCACCTCCCTCCTCCCGGATATGACGACATGTTTATGTGAGGCGGGCCGGCCTGCGCTCCCGCCAGAGAGGAGTTACCCCTGCTTACGTGAGCGCCTTCTCCTCGCGCCCATTCGGCGGACTGCAGTCCTTTTGGCGGAGGTTTCCTCCCTGCCTTGCACATCAGCTCCGAGGGCGGTCTGCTCACTTCCCCAGCCTTCCTCCTGCCCCCCCTGTCATCCCCCAGCTGTCAAAATATGATTGCAGTGTGCTCCTAGTAGACAGCCATCTGGGGTGTTATTCGCCGGGCAGGGCTGTCCAGGCCCGGTATGGAAAGCATTCAGTCCCTGGGTTCGCTTGGCACCTCTTTGTCCAAGGCAACACGGCCTGATGCTGCCGCTTCTTGCTACAAGTATTTGCTCCTCAGCACGAGCCAGGGGCTGAGCTGGGCTGGAGCAAACGAGTGTGGTGGTTCCTGCTGAGATGCTGTGAGTGGCTGCCAGGAGGGGCCTGTGCTGGGACACTTGTGCTTTTCTTCCCTGCCCTCTGCTATTGATTGAGCAGAAGGCTGTGATGGGGCTGTGAGGCCTATCTTCCACCTCCCACCCACCGGGAGGGTTTAATGGGGACATGCCAGCTGGTATCGCTGGATCACTTGGATTTAAAGGGCACCACAGTAAAACCTGCTGTTAAAAGAAAGGGTCCAGATGCATCTGGGCCCTGGACTGGTGTGCACAGGTTTGCTGTTCCCTGTTGAAGTGGCTTTCTCTCCCCTGGGAAGGCAGGCGAAGGCCATGCCAACAGGGGAGGGGTGTGGGGTGTCTGCTGTCTGTGCTGGGCTGAGTCTGGAGCTGGTTGCGTCGTCTCTGGGTGCCGGCAGAGTCGGGCCTTCCCCCTGGGCCGGCGCGTGGTGGTACCAGCACAGAGCAAGGGGGCACGTGCAGCTTCTGGGCTTTGGGGGGGTCCAGGGCTGGGTTTGGTTTTGTTCATTCAGGTAGCAGGAGGGCACCTATCCTGGGCAGGATCCCTCCGACATAAATCTTGGGTTTGGGTGATTCTGACCTGCCTTGAGGCACCTCGAAGGCAGAGTCTTGCCAATCCTGCTCCTTCCTATCACCACCCAGTTTGGGAAGATTTAAGTTGTTACTTTTGCTGGTTTTTTCTCTCGTGGTTTGAAGATTTTTTTTTGGAAAGATCTTTGGGACTCTAATAAAACCCAGTGCAACCCACGGCTCTGGCGCTCCTTGGCCTCTGACCCCTCCCGCCATCTCCCATGCAAGGAGGTGCATCTTCAGCAGGCCCCATGGCTGGTGGCAACCCAGGTGCCCTCGGGGTCCCCTGCCTGCTGCTGTCTGCCAGGCTGGTGCCCGCAGGCTGACCCCACGTGCCTCTTAAAAGTCAAGCCGTGGAGCCATTTAGCTGCATCTGTTCCTTTTCCTTGGCAGCCACATCGATGGCGTCTTGCCAAGTCAAAGTGTGGCTGCCCCTTGACTCTTGCTGGTCCTAAACATGGGTGCAGAGGAGCAGCTGCTCGCCATGGCCACATCCTGGCTCTGCACAGGGGTGCGGGTGCTGGCAGGATCTAGCACTGTGGCCAGCTCCACCCCCATGTGCCGCCCCAGCAGGCTCAGACTCATCTGGGACCCTGCCCAGTAGGCGTGAGCAAGGGGCAGGCTTCCCTTGGAAGCCCTTCGCCCAGCAGGAGTGGGGCTGCATTGGGGGAAAAAGAAGCCAGGCCGGCCCAGCTCCCACTGGCCCTGCCAGAGCCGGTGCAGTGCAGCAGATGGGCACGGACTAATGCTCGTGCCCTACACACGCGCAGCTGGCGTGGCACCAAGCGCTGGATGGAGCCGCGCAGGCAGGTCTTGCAAGGGGAAATGGGACAGGCAGGGCTTAGCCAGCCCTGCTCCTCCACTGCCTGTAGCTGTAGGAGAGTCAGGGAAAGCCTCTGCTCACAGTAGGCTGCAGTATGGGAGCTACTCTCACGCTGCCGACCTCAGGCTACTTGGCCGGCAAGGTGCCCATTGCCCTCTCCCCTCCACAGCCAGCAGGCGTGGAAGCTCCAGCGGTTTCCCCGCTGTGGGGCTGCAATGCAGCAAGCATCTGGTCTCTGCTCGGGCCTGCAGAGCAGGAGTGCTCTAGGAAAGCCACAGCCACGGTCCCAGGGCAGAGCCCTTCTGCGGTAGGATCGGGCTTTCACTTGGGGATGGGAGCTTTGAAATCTCCCTGCGGCACCCGGGGATCTGCAAGGGACATCTGCGCTTCCTGCTCAGTCACCAGCCTTATCAGTCACAACCTGCCTCTGCTGGGGCCCAGCCTGGCAGCCACCTGCATTAATCTTACTCTGCAACCTTTCAGGAGGAAATGCAGCCGGCATTGACGCGGCTAGTTGCAGCTTTGGGAGAGATGTTTGTGTCCTGGTACCTGTGCCTCTGTCTGCAGTCTTTAACTCCAGCCAGCGTGTCACTGCAGCTGGGGAACGAAAGCAAACCAGGATGGGAAGGGGGCTGGCCCAGCCTCTTGCTCTGTAGCAATCCCAGGTTGGAGCAGGGGCCTGGACAAACCCTTGCGCTAGCTTTGTAAAAGGCTGCCTCTACAATGCAAGCTGCTCTGCCAGACCCACCCCAGAGCCGAGAGGCTGCCAGAGCTGCTTGGAGCCTAGTCCCTTGCCTGCGTCTCTGCCCAGCGTTGCAGACTCACCTGAGCTGCAGGTGGGAAAGTCTAGACCAGTCAGGAGTGCCTTGGCCTGGCACTTTAAACTTGACGAGGCTGCCTGGCTAATTGCTGCAGGACCCAAAGCCTTGGCCACTGGCTGGTGGAAAGCACCCTGCCCTTTCCCCAGTCATCCTCAGGGGAAGGGGGAAACTCCAAGGGGAGAGCAGTGCTCCCAAGCTAATGACCCACCATCACCCCTGGCTGGAACATCCTGGCAACCTTTTGATCCAGGAAGCAGGTCAGAGGAAATGTCCCTGCCACCCCCTATGCCCAAGTGGAGCATCTTCTCCCAAGCAGAGTGGGTAGCAAAGCAATGCAACTGTGCTGGGGCCTGCTCTGTCCCAACGGCATGAGCTGGTTGAGAGGTCCTGAAGAGGGAAGGCTCCCTAGCACCTTGCTCCCACGCTACCCAAGGAGACTGTGTCAGGTGGGGCTGGGGGTCCCCCAGCAAGGACCCCCTGCACTGAGTGCCTGCGGTGCAGCTCCCCTTGCTATCAGCATTTCATTTGCACCCGTGGGGAAATGACACCAGCCCGGGAGGAAAGCTGCTGCCGCTCAAGCCTGGAGCAGCCCGGTCCCCTGGGGCAGTGTTTCCAAAGGACAGAACGGGAGCCAGGCCTTCTAGGAAGAGTTTTAATTAGTCTGAGGAAGATGACACAACAGAACGGACAGAAGGACAGACGCGTGCGCTGGCTACAGACCGTCTGGCTAGAATCCCACCCCCTTCTCTGAGCCCCCTGGGAACACACAGGATGGGATGGGACGTGCAGTCGAAGGTGCAGACATGGTACTGGATGCAGGAAGTCCCAGGAGCAGGCAGCACCGCCAGTGTCCTTGTGTCACGCAGGAGGAATGGAGAGAATATTGCACCTGCTGCAACACAGGATGGTCACGGGGTCAGAGTGGGTATTTCGTTGACTGGTAAAATGATTCTTCCTCCCCCCGCTGGGATAACCAAGGCCACTGTTGTGTTGTCCGCAGGAGGAGCTGGGGAAGACATGGGGTTTCTAAGGCAGGGGAATTCAGCTTGCAACTCAGACTGGGACCCAGATCAACTGCTGCCCTGCAAGAGGCGGGTGGAGTGCAATGCCCTGCAATGCTCTGGCTGGTGTCCCAGGCACCATGTGCCATGGCCAGGAGGCTGGTGGAAAGGAGAGGTCAGGAAGCAATGCTGCATGTGTTCCCCGGTCTTGTCACATGCTCCTGTTCCCCCTGGCTGGAGGGATAAGGCACAGCTCACAGGCAACACTTCTCACCCATGCGAAGCCTGCAGATGGGCCTGGAAGGATGCTCGGATGCCCAGAACCAGCCTGGAGCCGTTGTTGGAGTTGTCACAAACCAGACGGTAACAGCTGCTCCAGCCAGAACTGGGACAAACACGCTTCAGCTCAGTCTGTCTTCTCCCAAGTCCTCAGGGCCTCTCTTCGGTGGTGCTGCCCCTGGCATGCGTCCCGGTGGGGTCTGGGTTGCTCCAGTGCAGCACAAAGGGGCCCTGAGTAGCCTGTCCTCCTGCTGCAGCCTGCCCTTCTGACCTCAGGCAGGCTCCTGTCTGTCTGCCAGACCCCCGTGACTGCTCCAAGGGAAGGGCATGGATGGACAGTCAGGCCCTCTCACCACTCCTGGGAGCCGGAGGGGCCAGAATCCAGCATACATTTGCTTTCGGCAGTAATCCCATGGCCCCCGGTGCCCTGTGCTGGTCATGCATGGTGCACACTAGTTCTACCACTCCTTGCTGACCCATGCCCTGGACCTCCCCAGTGCCACCCACTCCAGCCCCTGGTATCCCCATGCTCCCGTGCAGTATAGGCCCGAACCCCACACTTCCATGCAGCAGTCCTAGGCCCCGCTTGTCTGCACTCTCATGCTGTCCAGCACCCCAGTACCCAGATCCCAGAGTCCCAGGGTGCCCTACACTGCCTAGTAGGGCACATGCACAGTACCATATCCCACCCTGACCCCATTCCCCTCACATGCTCAGTTCTCTTGGAAATGATTTCTGAAGCCATGCAAAAGGCTTGCTCCAGCTCCCAGTGCTAAGGTACCCACTACTGCAGCAGTTCCAGGCAACACCCCCCAGGATCCAGCTTTATCCTTCATGTGGTATGGGATGTGACAGCCACGCATCCCAGCATGAATTGCCCCAGTATCACGTGTGTAAGTGTATTTGCTGCCCCTCTCCATGAAGGATGCTCCGCTCCACTGGCCACACTTTGGTCAGACAGAGCAGTCTGTTCACCCTTTGTAAGGGATGGGGAATTCCCACAGTGGGAAGTGGAAGGTGCCCAGATCCTGCAGCAGGAGAGCAGGGCCCCTGGGCTGCTAATCCCAGCTGAGGAACCCCAGCATTGCAAGGATAAAGCACCACCCTGCAAGCTACTGCAAGCAAGCTGATGCACGTTGCTTCTCTCTATATTCCGGAGGCAGAAATGGGCACATTCAAATCCGTCCAGATTCATTCAGTGATTGCTGAATGGAGGCACTAGCTAAGGGCCCTCTCCCAACTTCTGAGAATAATCTCCATCCTGCCCTCGGCGAACAGAAGGACGTCACCCACGCTACAAGCAACCTCTGCTCCTCCGTGCAAGTGGGAAACGATCTGGGAGTGCAACCGGCTCACGACGGTGTGAGGAAGGGGACGTGGGCTCGCTCCCGTCTGGAATGAAAAGAGTCACGAGTTCTTCCAAGCGATCTCAAAGCGCCTCCCGGTCTGGCAGCCGGTGGCTTATTCACTTAAGGCAACATCACCTGGGCTAAAGAAAGAAGTAAATCCAGTCTGATCCTTGACTGATGCCTCTGTTAATAGGACTCAGCCCTGGCCCTTGGTGCCAAAACAGGTCCCTCCAAGTTCATTTTCCCTCCACTCCCGAGTGTGTTTCATTCTCACGGCCATGAGCACTGTCGCACATTATTCAGCTCGCTCCACGGTTCAAGCTCTCTGTTGCTTTTCTGCTCTGCCCTACAAGTCAAACAGCAGAAAAGAAGAGAAAGCAGGGAACAGAAATAAAGTGCATGTATAAAAGAACAAGCGCTGGATTCATCGAATCCCAGCAAGATCGGGGACTTTCTGTGCATGTATCAGAGGTGATCGTCTACCAGGAATCTGAAGACACTTCACATTGACCATAGTTAGAGTTTACCAGCATTTGGCAGATACATTTTTAAAGCACTCGCCATTCCCAGAGGTTTTAGAAGCTGCAGCCTTTGTCCTCCTGAATACACTCCATTCATCTTAAATATTTATATTTCGATCAAGGGGATTTCTTTTTTTTTCCAGTTCCCCATGCCTTCTTAAGGGATA
Source organism: Crocodylus porosus (assembly GCF_001723895.1). Classification (NCBI taxonomy): domain Eukaryota; kingdom Metazoa; phylum Chordata; order Crocodylia; family Crocodylidae; genus Crocodylus; species Crocodylus porosus. The sequence continues at coordinate 85,234 of NW_017728922.1, read as the reverse complement.
ACGCAGTAATACACTGACAAAGCAATGACAGCCTGAAGCCATTAAATTCTCTTCTTAAACAGTCTTACATTATAATACAAAAGGAGCCGTCTGATACTCGCATTAACCAGGTGCTCAGCAGATCTGATCTCTTAACAGGTTCGGCCCTGCATCGTGTAAGCAGCATTTCATTGCGTTTAATAGATGGTTGTCGTGTCATTTAGCAGCACTGTTTCTTGCACTGGGCTCCTAGACACCGAGCGGTGAAATGCCAGGGGAGGGGGGGTCTTTTGTGTCCCTGGAGAGGTTTATTCTTTCATCCGGACATCCATTTGCGGTGGATCCTGCTCTGACAGCAGCTCTACTCTAAAAGCCCTTTGGCAGACTCCGACTACGGCCAAATCCCTGTTTGCTTTGCTGACACCAGCCCGGTCCTGGGAGAACAAGGGTCTGCTGCTCTCCCCGGGCCTGTCTGCACCCTCCTGGCAGCTCCAGAGAGCATCCTGTCTTGCACAGACGGCAACGAGTGGTGTGCGGAGCACGCGGTGGCATCTGACCCGCCGGCTTTATTGCATTGCAGACCCCAGCCCTGCACACCGGGGGCTTCCTCCTGCTCCCCGTGCTAGCGGCTGAAGAAGGCCGCGCTCCGGGTACTCGAGGCTGAGCTATAACCTACTGCAGACAACAGAGAAGCTCTCTGACGCTAGTGCATCTTTGGCTCAGGCTGGCAGTCATCTTTTCCCAAACCCTTGAGAGGGGAGAGCTGAGGGGCTCTGCACACGAGGTCCTGATTGCTAGATGCTGGGGAAGGATCCAGAACTGCAAGGGTCCGCACTGAGCTGGCCGAGAAGACAAAAGGCTCAGGTCTTACAGATACGGGAGCCAGAACTACCTTCAGGCAGCGACGAGCGGCCCCGAGACTGGGGAGTGCAGAGCCCGGCTCGGGAGACTCACCCGGAGCAAGCCGCGCGCTGCGGGGTCCCGGCGCAGCCGTGGAAGCGGGCTCCTCCAGGCCGTCCTGCTCCGGGTGCATTAGTGACGGCAGGCACGGCGCGCCGCCTTTCCGCTCCGCTCCGCACCCGAGGCTGGGGGAGGCCGCGTGCGGCAGGGCAGCGGCACGGCGCCGAGAAGGACGGGGCCGGGGGCGGAAGTTACTTCAAGGGCCGGTTGCTCTGCCAAAGCAGCTCCCCGCGTGGCGGAGGGCCGCGGGCGCGGCTAGGGGCCGGGCTCGGGCCGGGGCGGCCGCAGGCGCAGG